>NW_026062020.1:600000-945874 GCF_023897955.1 Schistocerca gregaria | reverse complement strand
TACACTAGATCGCGTGTTCTTAGCATTGTGTGGTCTCTTCAGGGTTCTTCATGTGTAAAAACTCCTATGTTTCTGAACCAAGGGTTTTGCTATGATTAAGTTATGCCCTGTGCAAAGTTCTACCAGATGGCTTCCTCTTTCATTTCTTTCCCCCAGTTCATATTCACCTATGTTTCCTTCTCTCCCTTTTCATACTCTCGAATTCCAGTCACTAGTCACTATGAAATTCCGTCTCCCTTCACTATCTGAATTTCTTTCATCTCATCATACATTTCATCTGCAGAGCTAGTTAGCATATAACCATGTAATACTGTAGGTAGCGTCGGCTTTGTGTCTATCTTGGCCACAATAATGCGTTCACTATGCTGTTTGTAGTAGCTTAATCGCAGTCCTACTTTTTTGTTCATTATTAAACCTACTCCTGCATTACCCCTATTTGATTTTGTGTTTATAACCCTGTATTCACCTGACCGAATGTCCTGATCCTCCTGCAACCGAACTTCAATAATACCAACTATATCTAAATTCAACCTATCCATTTCCCTTTTTACATTTTCTAACATGCCTGCCCAATAAAGGGAGTTGACAATCCACACTCCGATCCTAGAACACCAGTTTTCTTTCTCATGATAACGATGTCCTCTTGAGTAGTCACCACCCGAAGATCCGGAAGGGGGGGCTATTTTGCCTCTGGGCTGTTTTGCCTCTGGGCTGTTTTGCCTCTGGGCTGTTTTGCTCTGGGCTTTTGCCTCTGGGCTGTTTTGCCTCTGGGCTGTTTTGCCTCTGGGCTGTTTTGCCTCTGGGCTGTTTTGCTCTGGGCTGTGCTTGGGTTTTGCCTCTGGGCTGTTTTGCCTCTGGGCTGTTTTGCCTCTGGGCTGTTTTGCCTCTGGGCTGTTTTGCCTCTGGGCTGTTTTGCCTCTGGGCTGTTTGCCTCTGGCTGTTTTGCCTCTGGGCTGTTTTGCCTCTGGGCTGTTTTGCCCCTGGGCTGTTTTGCCTCTGGGCTGTTTTGCCTCTGGGCTGTTTTGCCTCTGGGCTGTTTTGCCTCTGGGCTGTTTTGCTCTGGGTGTTTTGCTCTGGGCTGGCTGTTTTGCCTCTGGGCTGTTTTGCCTCTGGGCTGTTTTGCCGTCTGGGCTGTTTTGCTCTGGGCTGTTTTGCCTCTGGGCTGTTTGGCCTCTGGGCTGTTTTGCCTCTGGGCTGTTTTGCCTCTGGGCTGTTTTGCCTCTGGGCTGTTTTGCCTCTGGGCTGTTTGCCTCTGGGCTGTTTGCCTCTGGGCTGTTTTGCCTCTGGGGCTGTTTTGCCTCTGGGCTGTTTTGCCTCTGGCTGTTTTGCCTCTGGGCTGTTTGCCTCTGGGCTGTTTTGCCTCTGGGCTGTTTTGCCTCTGGGCTGTTTTGCCTCTGGGCTGTTTTGCCTCTGGGCTGTTTTGCCTCTGGGCTGTTTTGCCTCTGGGCTGTTTTGCCTCTGGGCTGTTTTGCCTCTGGGCTGTTTTGCCTCTGGGCTGTTTTGCCTCTGGGCTGTTTTGCCTCTGGGCTGTTTTGCCTCTGGGCTGTTTTGCCTCTGGGCTGTTTTGCCTCTGGGCTGTTTTGCCTCTGGGCTGTTTTGCCTCTGGGCTGTTTTGCCTCTGGGCTGTTTTGCCTCTGGGCTGTTTTGCCTCTGGGCTGTTTTGCCTCTGGGCTGTTTTGCCTCTGGGCTGTTTTGCCTCTGGGCTGTTTTGCCTCTGGGCTGTTTTGCCTCTGGGCTGTTTTGCCTCTGGGCTGTTTTGCCTCTGGGCTGTTTTGCCTCTGGGCTGTTTTGCCTCTGGGCTGTTTTGCCTCTGGGCTGTTTTGCCTCTGGGCTGTTTCCTCTGGGCTTTTTGCCTCTGGGCTGTTTTGCCTCTGGGCTGTTTTGCCTCTGGGCTGTTTTGCCTTCTGGGCTGTTTTGCCTCTGGGCTGTTTTGCCTCTGGGCTGTTTTGCCTCTGGGCTGTTTTGCCTCTGGGCTGTTTTGCCTCTGGGGCTGTTTTGCCTCTGGGCTGTTTTGCCTCTGGGCTGTTTTGCCTCTGGGCTGTTTTGCCTCTGGGCTGTTTTGCCTCTGGGCTGTTTTGCCTCTGGGCTGTTTTGCCTCTGGGCTGTTTTGCCTCTGGGCTGTTTTGCCTCTGGGCTGTTTTGCCTCTGGGCTGTTTTGCCTCTGGGCTGTTTTGCCTCTGGCTGTTTTGCCTGCTGGGCTGTTTTGCCTCTGGGCTGTTTTGCCTCTGGGCTGTTTTGCCTCTGGGCTGTTTTGCCTCTGGGCTGTTTTGCCTCTGGGCTGTTTTGCCTCTGGGCTGTTTTGCCTCTGGGCTGTTTTTGCCTCTGGGCTGTTTTGCCTCTGGGCTGTTTTGCCTCTGGGCTGTTTTGCCTCTGGGCTGTTTGCCTCTGGGCTGTTTTGCCTCTGGGCTGTTTTGCCTCTGGGCTGTTTTGCCTCTGGGCTGTTTTGCCTCTGGGCTGTTTTGCCTCTGGGCTGTTTTGCCTCTGGGCTGTTTTGCCTCTGGGCTGTTTTGCCTCTGGGCTGTTTTGCCTCTGGGCTGTTTTGCCTCTGGGCTGTTTTGCCTCTGGGCTGTTTTGCCTCTGGGCTGTTTTGCCTCTGGGCTGTTTTGCCTCTGGGCTGTTTTGCCTCTGGGCTGTTTTGCCTCTGGGCTGTTTTGCCTCTGGGCTGTTTTGCCTCTGGGCTGTTTTGCCTCTGGGCTGTTTTGCCTCTGGGCTGTTTTGCCTCTGGGCTGTTTTGCCTCTGGGCTGTTTTGCCTCTGGGCTGTTTTGCCTCTGGGCTGTTTTGCCTCTGGGCTGTTTTGCCTCTGGGCTGTTTTGCCTCTGGGCTGTTTTGCCTCTGGGCTGTTTTGCCTCTGGGCTGTTTTGCCTCTGGGCTGTTTTGCCTCTGGGCTGTTTTGCCTCTGGGCTGTTTTGCCTCTGGGCTGTTTTGCCTCTGGGCTGTTTTGCCTCTGGGCTGTTTTGCCTCTGGGCTGTTTTGCCTCTGGGCTGTTTTGCCTCTGGGCTGTTTTGCCTCTGGGCTGTTTTGCCTCTGGGCTGTTTTGCCTCTGGGCTGTTTTGCCTCTGGGCTGTTTTGCCTCTGGGCTGTTTTGCCTCTGGGCTGTTTTGCCTCTGGGCTGTTTTGCCTCTGGGCTGTTTTGCCTCTGGGCTGTTTTGCCTCTGGGCTGTTTTGCCTCTGGGCTGTTTTGCCTCTGGGCTGTTTTGCCTCTGGGCTGTTTTGCCTCTGGGCTGTTTTGCCTCTGGGCTGTTTTGCCTCTGGGCTGTTTTGCCTCTGGGCTGTTTTGCCTCTGGGCTGTTTTGCCTCTGGGCTGTTTTGCCTCTGGGCTGTTTTGCCTCTGGGCTGTTTTGCCTCTGGGCTGTTTTGCCTCTGGGCTGTTTTGCCTCTGGGCTGTTTTGCCTCTGGGCTGTTTTGCCTCTGGGCTGTTTTGCCTCTGGGCTGTTTTGCCTCTGGGCTGTTTTGCCTCTGGGCTGTTTTGCCTCTGGGCTGTTTTGCCTCTGGGCTGTTTTGCCTCTGGGCTGTTTTGCCTCTGGGCTGTTTTGCCTCTGGGCTGTTTTGCCTCTGGGCTGTTTTGCCTCTGGGCTGTTTTGCCTCTGGGCTGTTTTGCCTCTGGGCTGTTTTGCCTCTGGGCTGTTTTGCCTCTGGGCTGTTTTGCCTCTGGGCTGTTTTGCCTCTGGGCTGTTTTGCCTCTGGGCTGTTTTGCCTCTGGGCTGTTTTGCCTCTGGGCTGTTTTGCCTCTGGGCTGTTTTGCCTCTGGGCTGTTTTGCCTCTGGGCTGTTTTGCCTCTGGGCTGTTTTGCCTCTGGGCTGTTTTGCCTCTGGGCTGTTTTGCCTCTGGGCTGTTTTGCCTCTGGGCTGTTTTGCCTCTGGGCTGTTTTGCCTCTGGGCTGTTTTGCCTCTGGGCTGTTTTGCCTCTGGGCTGTTTTGCCTCTGGGCTGTTTTGCCTCTGGGCTGTTTTGCCTCTGGGCTGTTTTGCCTCTGGGCTGTTTTGCCTCTGGGCTGTTTTGCCTCTGGGCTGTTTTGCCTCTGGGCTGTTTTGCCTCTGGGCTGTTTTGCCTCTGGGCTGTTTTGCCTCTGGGCTGTTTTGCCTCTGGGCTGTTTTGCCTCTGGGCTGTTTTGCCTCTGGGCTGTTTTGCCTCTGGGCTGTTTTGCCTCTGGGCTGTTTTGCCTCTGGGCTGTTTTGCCTCTGGGCTGTTTTGCCTCTGGGCTGTTTTGCCTCTGGGCTGTTTTGCCTCTGGGCTGTTTTGCCTCTGGGCTGTTTTGCCTCTGGGCTGTTTTGCCTCTGGGCTGTTTTGCCTCTGGGCTGTTTTGCCTCTGGGCTGTTTTGCCTCTGGGCTGTTTTGCCTCTGGGCTGTTTTGCCTCTGGGCTGTTTTGCCTCTGGGCTGTTTTGCCTCTGGGCTGTTTTGCCTCTGGGCTGTTTTGCCTCTGGGCTGTTTTGCCTCTGGGCTGTTTTGCCTCTGGGCTGTTTTGCCTCTGGGCTGTTTTGCCTCTGGGCTGTTTTGCCTCTGGGCTGTTTTGCCTCTGGGCTGTTTTGCCTCTGGGCTGTTTTGCCTCTGGGCTGTTTTGCCTCTGGGCTGTTTTGCCTCTGGGCTGTTTTGCCTCTGGGCTGTTTTGCCTCTGGGCTGTTTTGCCTCTGGGCTGTTTTGCCTCTGGGCTGTTTTGCCTCTGGGCTGTTTTGCCTCTGGGCTGTTTTGCCTCTGGGCTGTTTTGCCTCTGGGCTGTTTTGCCTCTGGGCTGTTTTGCCTCTGGGCTGTTTTGCCTCTGGGCTGTTTTGCCTCTGGGCTGTTTTGCCTCTGGGCTGTTTTGCCTCTGGGCTGTTTTGCCTCTGGGCTGTTTTGCCTCTGGGCTGTTTTGCCTCTGGGCTGTTTTGCCTCTGGGCTGTTTTGCCTCTGGGCTGTTTTGCCTCTGGGCTGTTTTGCCTCTGGGCTGTTTTGCCTCTGGGCTGTTTTGCCTCTGGGCTGTTTTGCCTCTGGGCTGTTTTGCCTCTGGGCTGTTTTGCCTCTGGGCTGTTTTGCCTCTGGGCTGTTTTGCCTCTGGGCTGTTTTGCCTCTGGGCTGTTTTGCCTCTGGGCTGTTTTGCCTCTGGGCTGTTTTGCCTCTGGGCTGTTTTGCCTCTGGGCTGTTTTGCCTCTGGGCTGTTTTGCCTCTGGGCTGTTTTGCCTCTGGGCTGTTTTGCCTCTGGGCTGTTTTGCCTCTGGGCTGTTTTGCCTCTGGGCTGTTTTGCCTCTGGGCTGTTTTGCCTCTGGGCTGTTTTGCCTCTGGGCTGTTTTGCCTCTGGGCTGTTTTGCCTCTGGGCTGTTTTGCCTCTGGGCTGTTTTGCCTCTGGGCTGTTTTGCCTCTGGGCTGTTTTGCCTCTGGGCTGTTTTGCCTCTGGGCTGTTTTGCCTCTGGGCTGTTTTGCCTCTGGGCTGTTTTGCCTCTGGGCTGTTTTGCCTCTGGGCTGTTTTGCCTCTGGGCTGTTTTGCCTCTGGGCTGTTTTGCCTCTGGGCTGTTTTGCCTCTGGGCTGTTTTGCCTCTGGGCTGTTTTGCCTCTGGGCTGTTTTGCCTCTGGGCTGTTTTGCCTCTGGGCTGTTTTGCCTCTGGGCTGTTTTGCCTCTGGGCTGTTTTGCCTCTGGGCTGTTTTGCCTCTGGGCTGTTTTGCCTCTGGGCTGTTTTGCCTCTGGGCTGTTTTGCCTCTGGGCTGTTTTGCCTCTGGGCTGTTTTGCCTCTGGGCTGTTTTGCCTCTGGGCTGTTTTGCCTCTGGGCTGTTTTGCCTCTGGGCTGTTTTGCCTCTGGGCTGTTTTGCCTCTGGGCTGTTTTGCCTCTGGGCTGTTTTGCCTCTGGGCTGTTTTGCCTCTGGGCTGTTTTGCCTCTGGGCTGTTTTGCCTCTGGGCTGTTTTGCCTCTGGGCTGTTTTGCCTCTGGGCTGTTTTGCCTCTGGGCTGTTTTGCCTCTGGGCTGTTTTGCCTCTGGGCTGTTTTGCCTCTGGGCTGTTTTGCCTCTGGGCTGTTTTGCCTCTGGGCTGTTTTGCCTCTGGGCTGTTTTGCCTCTGGGCTGTTTTGCCTCTGGGCTGTTTTGCCTCTGGGCTGTTTTGCCTCTGGGCTGTTTTGCCTCTGGGCTGTTTTGCCTCTGGGCTGTTTTGCCTCTGGGCTGTTTTGCCTCTGGGCTGTTTTGCCTCTGGGCTGTTTTGCCTCTGGGCTGTTTTGCCTCTGGGCTGTTTTGCCTCTGGGCTGTTTTGCCTCTGGGCTGTTTTGCCTCTGGGCTGTTTTGCCTCTGGGCTGTTTTGCCTCTGGGCTGTTTTGCCTCTGGGCTGTTTTGCCTCTGGGCTGTTTTGCCTCTGGGCTGTTTTGCCTCTGGGCTGTTTTGCCTCTGGGCTGTTTTGCCTCTGGGCTGTTTTGCCTCTGGGCTGTTTTGCCTCTGGGCTGTTTTGCCTCTGGGCTGTTTTGCCTCTGGGCTGTTTTGCCTCTGGGCTGTTTTGCCTCTGGGCTGTTTTGCCTCTGGGCTGTTTTGCCTCTGGGCTGTTTTGCCTCTGGGCTGTTTTGCCTCTGGGCTGTTTTGCCTCTGGGCTGTTTTGCCTCTGGGCTGTTTTGCCTCTGGGCTGTTTTGCCTCTGGGCTGTTTTGCCTCTGGGCTGTTTTGCCTCTGGGCTGTTTTGCCTCTGGGCTGTTTTGCCTCTGGGCTGTTTTGCCTCTGGGCTGTTTTGCCTCTGGGCTGTTTTGCCTCTGGGCTGTTTTGCCTCTGGGCTGTTTTGCCTCTGGGCTGTTTTGCCTCTGGGCTGTTTTGCCTCTGGGCTGTTTTGCCTCTGGGCTGTTTTGCCTCTGGGCTGTTTTGCCTCTGGGCTGTTTTGCCTCTGGGCTGTTTTGCCTCTGGGCTGTTTTGCCTCTGGGCTGTTTTGCCTCTGGGCTGTTTTGCCTCTGGGCTGTTTTGCCTCTGGGCTGTTTTGCCTCTGGGCTGTTTTGCCTCTGGGCTGTTTTGCCTCTGGGCTGTTTTGCCTCTGGGCTGTTTTGCCTCTGGGCTGTTTTGCCTCTGGGCTGTTTTGCCTCTGGGCTGTTTTGCCTCTGGGCTGTTTTGCCTCTGGGCTGTTTTGCCTCTGGGCTGTTTTGCCTCTGGGCTGTTTTGCCTCTGGGCTGTTTTGCCTCTGGGCTGTTTTGCCTCTGGGCTGTTTTGCCTCTGGGCTGTTTTGCCTCTGGGCTGTTTTGCCTCTGGGCTGTTTTGCCTCTGGGCTGTTTTGCCTCTGGGCTGTTTTGCCTCTGGGCTGTTTTGCCTCTGGGCTGTTTTGCCTCTGGGCTGTTTTGCCTCTGGGCTGTTTTGCCTCTGGGCTGTTTTGCCTCTGGGCTGTTTTGCCTCTGGGCTGTTTTGCCTCTGGGCTGTTTTGCCTCTGGGCTGTTTTGCCTCTGGGCTGTTTTGCCTCTGGGCTGTTTTGCCTCTGGGCTGTTTTGCCTCTGGGCTGTTTTGCCTCTGGGCTGTTTTGCCTCTGGGCTGTTTTGCCTCTGGGCTGTTTTGCCTCTGGGCTGTTTTGCCTCTGGGCTGTTTTGCCTCTGGGCTGTTTTGCCTCTGGGCTGTTTTGCCTCTGGGCTGTTTTGCCTCTGGGCTGTTTTGCCTCTGGGCTGTTTTGCCTCTGGGCTGTTTTGCCTCTGGGCTGTTTTGCCTCTGGGCTGTTTTGCCTCTGGGCTGTTTTGCCTCTGGGCTGTTTTGCCTCTGGGCTGTTTTGCCTCTGGGCTGTTTTGCCTCTGGGCTGTTTTGCCTCTGGGCTGTTTTGCCTCTGGGCTGTTTTGCCTCTGGGCTGTTTTGCCTCTGGGCTGTTTTGCCTCTGGGCTGTTTTGCCTCTGGGCTGTTTTGCCTCTGGGCTGTTTTGCCTCTGGGCTGTTTTGCCTCTGGGCTGTTTTGCCTCTGGGCTGTTTTGCCTCTGGGCTGTTTTGCCTCTGGGCTGTTTTGCCTCTGGGCTGTTTTGCCTCTGGGCTGTTTTGCCTCTGGGCTGTTTTGCCTCTGGGCTGTTTTGCCTCTGGGCTGTTTTGCCTCTGGGCTGTTTTGCCTCTGGGCTGTTTTGCCTCTGGGCTGTTTTGCCTCTGGGCTGTTTTGCCTCTGGGCTGTTTTGCCTCTGGGCTGTTTTGCCTCTGGGCTGTTTTGCCTCTGGGCTGTTTTGCCTCTGGGCTGTTTTGCCTCTGGGCTGTTTTGCCTCTGGGCTGTTTTGCCTCTGGGCTGTTTTGCCTCTGGGCTGTTTTGCCTCTGGGCTGTTTTGCCTCTGGGCTGTTTTGCCTCTCCTCTCTACACACTATCGTTGTGCTGTCAGTTCCCTCAGTCAGTACTGACCGTGACCTGAAGGTGTATGTGATGTTTCTCCAACACCATGACTCCAGGAGTAGCACTGCCCACTGCCATGTCGCTCCAATAACTGGAAAATGGGACCTCTCCTCAGGCTGCCGGCACACTCGCAGACTATAGTCATTTGGGGCAGTGCAGAATCTCAATTCATTACGCAGAACTCAACTGGACCTATTCAAAAATGGTTCAATGGGCTCTGAGCACTAGTGGACTTAACATCTGAGGTCATCAGCCCCATAACTTAAGGACATCACACACCCATGCCCGAGGCAGGATTCGACCGTAGCGGTTGCGCGGTTCGACTGTAGCGTCTAGAACCGTTCGGCCGCACCGGCTGGCGGGACCTATTCACCATCAGTTCAAGCTTCATGGTCAACACAACTTTAAAACATCTTTTTCTGTCGTGGTGTTTACGGCAGCCTATGCATGGGGCTCTAATTCCCTACTCTGGTTGCTGCTAACTGCCGTCCAGTGGTACAAGATGATACAGGTTGTTGCAGGGAGTCCATTGCGTGTTCTTGAATTCCAGGTGCACATGAGCGAGTTTCGCTGGTCTTGGTGCACAATAGAGCGATCTTTCCTTGTGGTCAGATGTGATAGATTGGAAAATTGACAAACCTGCTCGCTGCACTCGTAACTAGTATGTCTCAGGTTTCTTTCGAGTAAAGTTGTTATTCAAATCGATATGGACACTCGAAAACGAACATCATGGTGCTGGCAATACTTCACGGAGGATGGAGATAACGTTACTTGCAATATTTGTCGTAAAAATCTCCGTAATGTATCAAAAATACAACGGGCATGATTAGACATCTTAAACTGCACAATTTATCGAGCAATAAAACTGCGACGTCCGTGGATACAGAGGCTAATTCTTCCAATAGTGCGAGGCAGACAAAATATCCAGGTGCGTATGGCACAAAAGGTGAATTCCGTGCAAAAGTTCGGATAGTGTCCGAAGCGGTCCGTCACGCTAAAAAACATTGATTTTTAATCGTACTCGGATAACATCCAACATATCCCAAAATCAAACCTATAGTATCCTAGCTTTTGCACGATACGATATGTAATTGTATTGGACTAGTCGTCGATCCTAACGTATCCCCTTGCAGGAACACTGATCTAAATCTTTAGTTTCTCTTCATAGAGGGAAGTAAACGGCAACAATAGCTGGATGAAGCACTAGTGACCATAACAGACGATTTTCAATCGTCGAGGACACTGGTTTTCGACGTTTTGTTTCACTGTTGGACCCACAATACTCGATACAAAATCGAAAAAAATTTGCGCCTCATGATTGTGGGCGATTTTCACAAACAGAAAGAGGCTGTAAACGTGGCCGTGGAAGACTCTACTTGGGTTTCTTTAACGACCGATATTAGAACCTCTCAGTACTGGGGTATATATTGCTGTAACTAGTCATTTCATTAACACTAATTAGTGCCTGAAAACTTCAGCTATCGAGACATTACGTTTCCCGGAAAAGCATACAGCGCTAAATATTAGTAAGGCGTAAGATAATGTAATTTCAAAATGGAAATTTTAAAACCAAGTTGTAAGCATCACAACTGGTTCAAAAATGGTTCAAATGGCTCTGGGCACTATAGGACTTAATATCTGAGGTCATCAGTCCCCTAGAACTTCGAACTACATAAACCAAACTAAACTAAAAACATCACACACATCCATGCCAGAGGCAGGATTCGAACCTTTGACCGTAGCGATCGCGCGGTTCCAGGCTGTAGCGCCCGAAACCGCTAGGCCATCTCGGCCGGCCATCACAACTGACAACGTCAGTAACATGACGGCAGCCGTACAACTTATTCAGTGGCAACATATACAGGGTGTTACAAAAAGGTGCGGCCAAACTTTCAGGAAACATTCCTCACACACAAAGAAAGAAAATGTTATGAGGACATGAGTCCGGAAACGCTTAGTTTCCATGTTAGAGCTCATTTTATTACTTTTCTTCAAATCACTTTAATCATGGAATGGAAACACAGCAGTAGAATGTACCAGCGTCACTTGAAACACTTTGGTACAGGAAATGTTCAAAATGTCCTCCGTTAGCGAGGATACATGCATCCTCCCTCCGTCGCATGGAATCCCTGATGAGCTGATGCAGCCCTGGAGACTGGCGTATTGTATCACAGCCGTCCACAATACGGGCACGAAGAGTCTCTACATTTGGTACCGGGTTTGCGTAGACAAGAGTTTTCAAATGCCTCCACAAATGAAAGTCAACAGGGTTGAGGTCAAGAGAGCGTGGAGGCCATGGAATTGCTCCGTATCTACCAATCTATCGGTCACCGAATCTGTTGTTGAGAAGCGTACGAACACTTCGACTGAAACGTGCAGGAGCTCCATCGTGCAAGAACCACACGTTGTGTCGTACTTGTAAAGGCACCGAAGTCAACATTACCTTCCTTCAATTGGGCCAACTGGCGGTGAATCGTGGAAGTACAGTACATACTGACGAAACTAAAATGATGTCTAACATGGAAATTAAGCGTTTCCGGACACTTGTCCACATAACGTCTGTTCTTTGTGTGTCAGGAATGTTTCCTGAAAGTTTGGCCGTACCTTCTTGTAACACCCTGTATCACACACACTTGCAGTGCTAATGACAAACTCCATGAGATCCAGCATCTGATGTAAAAAATTGTTCATACATTGATGCAGGACACCGACACCCGATGGAACAGTACGTTTTATACGCTACCTGAAGTGGAGAAAAGGAATGCATTGCAGCCTGTTTATCATCTTTGTATCCAGGTGTAGAGAACCTCACAGCTGACGAGTGGCGAATTTTGAGTGAATGTTCATGTGTACTGGAGCCATTTGAAGTGCTAGCAAGTGAAATCTCAACTGAAAACTATACCTCTTTCGAAAGCTGCTCCAATAATCAGACAGCTAATCCTGACCGTATGCAATGAGAAGTGGGCTACCACGACAGTGCAAGATCTACTGCAACATCTGCACAACTCACCAATCGCCCGGCTAGGATTAATAGAAACAAAGTACATGCCGTTGCCACAGTTCTCGACCCAAGATTCAAAACGTTACCATTTACGAATTCGATTCATTCAAAACATGCCGTTGCAAGCCTAATTGCAGAGTGCACAAACGTGGTAGAGACCGTGCGACCTACTCATTCGGATGCTAACGATACTAGCCACGAGTACAATTTTGTACAAAACGCGAGCAGTTCCTTTTGGGCTTCTTTTGATGAAGAGGTTTCCAATAAAAATCTAATGAAAAGCAATGACCTGGAGGTACGATATTTGGAATAACTGTACCTACAACGCACAGATAATTCTTTACACTACTGGGAAAAAAATGAAAACATTTACCCAGGTCTAGCTGTCGTGGCAAAAAAACAAAAATCTTGCGATACCTGCAACTTCTGTTTCCGAAAATACTCTTTCACTGGGAACAGGACTACTTATACACAAAGAAGCCGACTAAAAGGCCACTTGATTAATAAAATCATCTAAACAAAAGTCGACGGCAGTGCAGCAATGGGATGTAAAAATGGCTTCTGCTGAACAATTTTAGTTTCCTTTCTTTCTTCAGTAAGTAAACGCATGTACGCAGTTTCTGTGTATAAAATGCTATAGCACTTATCTGTTACGTTCAAGTATGTATGTATGTATGCAGAATGTACAAGGTAATTAATTTTGTAAGACTAAAGCTTCTGTTTCATGCGAATTCTGTGCTTTGTTTTAAACAATTCTATGATTTTTGTCTTATGGGACGTATACTAATACTACAGTACACATTAACAACGGTGGTATGACCGCTGCGGGCTCAGTGCTTCGTGTACTGAAGGTTTGCGCAATTTCTCAGAATGCAGCACTGTCAACTTCTCGAGTGTACCCGAGACATTCTCGAGAAATTGCCTTCGCCTCGCGCGTTTCTCGAGCGCGATCAAAACCCATCCCTACCCTGATCGTCATTTCTTCATTTTTTCAACATCTGAAGCTATTCATTTGCATTATATACCAGTGTGACCCAAGCTGGAGTCGTATTATTGTCAGGAAGTCGAGCGAAGAGCGGGTGTGAATGATCCAATGGAGCATCTAGGAGCTTACACAACAATTATTTGACAAGAATTTTACAGTCTCTCCATCTTCTTTGTTATGCTTCCTAGTGACGACCGCGCTGAGACCACACCGCTTGAAAGTGTGAGGTGGCACAGTGCCTGGTGAGGTGCGGAATTTGCTGAGTGCAGGCCTTGGTGTTGTATGTGGACAGTTCTGTGACACATAAAAGGGTTATACGGCTATTTTTCTTTGGAGCCCAGCATGGCTGTGGACTTCTGTTAGAGCCTGTGCTCCAACTGAATATTACACAATATGAACAGTGGTGTAGTTATGTAACCAAGGACCCCAGGGCAAAAATGAATTTGGGACCCTATTTAAACTAAACTAAATACTGTATAGGTGCAAAACTACTTCATTAGCTCCTTAATTGCCCACTGAATGGCGTAAGGCAAACCCAATTAAGAAATAAACTTTTTGTAACAGCAGATAATATTAACTGTACTTCCTAATAATAATATTATAAATGTGAAAATGTTTGCTTGTTACGCTTTCACACAAAACGACTGGCTGGGTGTGGATGACATTTTGCACACCAATAATTAGACCTGGGTAGAACATAGGATATTTTCAAACCGATAAAAGGAGCACATGGGATAATTTTTAATGTTGGTCCATACTAGGCGAAAGAAGCTGCAGGCAGAAGCTAGTAAAAATAAGCAATAAACAAGTATTAAGCCCATTTCACACTGGGACACTGGCGACGGTCACCGATAAGATACATTCGTTCGAACTGGAGCGTTTACACTGGACACTACACTGCCTCAACGATCCACTGTGACGCAGCAGTGACTCACCCACACCATTCGTCAGAGGTCAGTGTGTTCACAGCAGTCACTGCCTGACATGCATTAGTTTCAATTCGAATATTCGCGTTGGGACACAGATCAGATTGTGCTGCAGATTTTCCAATAGACAGGCAGTCATTTCTGAGACAGCGACGCGAAACATTCATTGTACATTATACTGTAGACATTGTAGCCATGGGTTTAGATTTGATGAACAAGGAAGATTTTATAAGTGAAGTAGAAAGTCGTCTTGCTATTTGGGATGTCAAAATCGATGGCTATAGCAACAGTGCTGAAAACTAATGTGTGGCAATAAATTATAACGAACTTTGTGCTTGATTTCAATGAGAAGAGCATGGATGGAAAAAAAATCGGTGAGTTATATGTTCGTTTTCAAATTTAATACCTCATTTTTCGGGCCATAAAAGATTAGAGAACTTCAGTTGCTACCCCTGTATGAGGCTAGGAGGGTATGAAACTTCAAGCAAATTTGCATTCCTCATCCCCGTAAAAACCAGTACAAAGCAGTCTTAATGCGGTAATAAGGGAAAAAATAATGAACGATGAGACCATCAAGTCGCCCCTACATGACGAATGAAAAGAAAATCGAAAAATACTTGTATTTGCAAATTTTCATAACAAAACTGAGGGTGCGTCTTATCGTCTTAGTGCTGCACCTTATGGTCCGAAAAATATACGAGGGTCACTCCAAAAGAAATGTACACTATTTTTGTAAAAATAGTTTTCATTTTGTATGTGAAAGTTTTACAGTGCGTAGATAAATCTTTCCCGCTTGTTTTCAAACTTAGTACAACCTGTTCCTGTGAGTGGCGCCATCACAACATGTCTTAAAGATGGTTGCTACACTTAACGTGCGTCAGGAGCAACGTGCTGTCATAGAATTTCTGTGCTGTGAAAACGAGACAATGGGAAACATCCACAAGAGGTTGAAAAAGGTGTATGGAGATGTTGCTGTCGATCGCAGTACAGTTAGTCAGTGGGCAAGCAGGTTACGTAGTGAAAGCGGGCACGGCAGTATTGAGGATTGTCCTGTACAGCGACAGGCCTCATACTGCACACAATCCAGACAATGTGCAGAGAGTTAATGAACTGGTGACTGCTGACAGATGCATCACAGTGAACGAATTGTCACGCTGTGTTGGTATAGGGGAAGAAAGTGTTCACAGAATACTGAAAGTGTTGGCGTTAATAAAGGTTTGTGCCAGGTGGGTTCCCAGGATGTTGACAGTGGCTCACAAGGAAACAAGAAAAACGGTATGCAGCGAACTTTTGGAACAGTACGAGAATGGTGGAGATGAATTTCTTGGAAGAATTGTGACAGGTGATGAAACATGGCTCCATCATTTTTCACCAGAGATGAAGAGGCAATCAGTAGAGTGGCATCATAAAAATTCAACCAAGAAAAAAAAATTAAAAACCACACCTTCTGCTGGAAAAGTTATGGCTACAATGTTTTTCAATTCCGAAGGACTCTTGCTTGTGGACATCATGCCAAGTGGAACCACCATAAATTGATGCATATGTGACGACACTGAAGAAACTTCAAGCTCGACTGAGTCGCGTTCGACCACATGGGAAAAAGCAGGATGTTTTGCTGCTGCACGACAATGCACGGCCACATGTAAGTCAAAAAACCATGGAAGCGATCACAAAACTCGGATGGATAACACTGAGACATCCGCCTTACAGTCCTGACCTGGCTCCATGTGATTATCATCTCCTTGGGAAACTGAAAGACTCTCTTCATGCCGGCCGCGGTGGTCTCGCTGTTCTAGGCGCGCAGTCCGGAGCCGCGCGACTGCTACAGTTGCAGGTTCGAATCCTGCCTCGGGCATGGATGTGTGTGATGTCCTTAGGTTAGTTAGGTTTAAGTAGTTCTAAGTTCTAGGGGACTGATGACCACAGCTGTTAAGTCCCATAGTGCTCAGAGCCATTTGAACCATTTTTGAACTCTGTTCATGGAATAAGGTTTGAAGATGATGACTCCCTTGTGCACGATGCCAAACAGTGGCTCCAACAGGTTGGCCCAGAATTTTACTGTGCAGGTATACAGGTGCTGGTTCCAAGATGGCATAAGGCAGATGAGAGGGATCGAAATTATGTGGAGAAATGAAAATATTGTTCCTAAAGGATGCATCTACACAATAAAACCTTCAAACATGTAGAATAATAGGTGGATTTAAAAAAGTGTGCACGTCTTTAGGAGTGACCCTCGTAGTTAAATTACTATTCTTAATCAGTTATTTGCGCATACATGGCTACTGCAATAATGAATTTTTTTTCATCATAATACTATTGAGGTATTTCAAGAAAGCATACAACTCAATTTATCGCACCAGTCTGTTCAATACACTTCGTGAATATGGCGTAGATAACAAAAATACTTCGTTAATTGATCAAACTTTAACAGACAGAACCTCAAAAGCAAAATTCATGGTAGAAGTTTCTGAACCTTTTTATTTGCTGCAGGGACAACCCTACAAAGGATATGGAAGAGCTTAAGAGCCAGTTATACCAGGGAGTAATTAAGACAAAAGACCGAAAAGAATGGTTGTGCTGCAACTGGTAGGAAGAAATAAAATTTGGGTGGGATTCTTAACAACTGACTGTAAGAGCACTATCTCTAGTATTGAGAATGATTAGCAATATCTCCTCTGCAGATTCCATCTTATCTATTTGCACCAAGGATTTTGCAGCATTTCCGCTAGATTTAATGCCCAATAATTCCAAAACATCAAGTTTTCTAATTAAACCATCATTGAAGCATAAAATAGAATCATGAATACCAAATTTGAGGGTTGTAAGCTGAATAAATACAGTTGTCAGTAACTGGTTCCAAATGACAGAATTCCCACATTCATTTAAATTTTGGGTTTTCCTATGAAGACATTTCTTCATCTAGGTAACTCTACAAAGGTCTCGAAATATGGGTTTAATTTCATTCATTACTGATGCAGGTAAAGAATGTTTGTGGTCATATCGGGAATACAGAAGTGTCCGATTCCACCCATCTGCTTTGACCCATGATGTCACCAATATGACGGAAACGACCATTCTCAACGTCTCCAGTATGGCGCCTATGACGTCATTACATAAACATGACAACAAAAATCTCCACTTAAAAATATAATCAAATTAACAGGGCCAGTGCTTCGAAATTGGTGGTTTTTGGGTGGGGACAAACTAAATATAAACACATACACACACATCACGATCACAAACCATACAAAATAACGACATGAGAACACCACAAAATTCCCAAATTCCGCTACACTTACAATATCGGCAGGAATCGGTCACTTCCCTTCACCTACATAGCTCAACCGCAATTGCGATACCACAAAATAAAAACCAACGATTCCAAAAATTATCAACACACCGCAACTGTCGATACCACAAAACCAACACGTACAACAAGAAAAATGGGAATCGAAGACTTCCCTTGACGCGTATAGGTCAACAACAGCTCACGATACCAAAACAAACATAACTATGACGACAAATTGGAATCGGTCACTTCCCATGACCTATAGAGCTCAAATACAACTGACAATACCAAAAACGTTGAAACTGAGTACCCAACAAGACATGAAAACCCCACCAAACATAACACACGAACAATAGACCCAAAAAAGACTGCTTACCACAAAAAATATCCGGCGCTACACACTAGGTCAGGCACCCCAATCACGCTCGCACACACACACACACACACACACACACACACACACACACACACACACACACACACACACACACACACACACACACACACACACCACCAGACGACACCACCAACTGTAACAAGACGACTTCTACAAATACTACACACTTACAAACTAAACTCCTCGCCGTCATGACTTCACACACAACAACATCCTTACATCATGGGTCAGAGCCGATGGGTTGGATCGGATGCCTCCATTGACCTGTCATATCTAGCTCTTCTCCTGTACATGCGCCAAGTGTCAGGATCATTAGGGCAAAGACCGTGCACTGCATTTTAATTTGTGGAAATTTTATGGAAATTTTATGGAAAAAGATAGCCCATACAGCTTTTCTCATGTTGTCTAAATTCCCTACACTTATTCTTATAGCCAAGCCATAATAATTCTGTAATATATCTATTTCAACATGTCAGGCGACCTTTACCACCTATCTCCTTACCATCTTCCGAAACTATTTTTTTTTTTTTTTTTTTTTTACTTTTCTTTCAATAATCGTCTCAACCTGGACCCCATTCTCTTCTGGACATGCCCAATGCACTTCAATTTAGAAACTGTGACATTAGGACCATAAGGTTGTTCTGCACGCACACAGTCACAAGCCTTGCTGTCACCATCCACTAAATACTGTGTGTATCTGACACCTCTGTTTGCCACTGAACGATTAAAAATCCTGAGAACTCCTGCTACTTCCATTCCACCACTTGGACCAGTATAATTCATCTGACAGTTACGTTCATGCTCTTTCTCAGTTCCACTGCCACAAGTTTTACAGTACTTGCTTGGAATCTCTACATCAGTTACCTTGCTGGTATCAAATGATGTAGCTGCCACGACACCATTTAGTGAAGTGTGCCAACGTTTCTGCCAGCTGCCATCAAAACATGGACAAATATCACCACTTTCACTGTCATCACTTTCCTTGAGTGCTTCTCCAGCTGCTTCCTTCAGTGAGATGTTACAAACTTCAGCAACATCAACAGCAGTACCAGTAACATTATTGTAGGTCATAAATTTTTCAAGTGGATTTGGAATGTCAAGTAATGCGCATAAGACTTTTCCTGGCTCCATCCCTTTACCAACAGATCTGAGACCATAAACTAGCCTTATGTTGTTTTCATATAAATTATTATTTGCTATTTTTGATGTCATTGTTGTAGCAACTGCACCACATTTTGTACAACTCAATGTCAGGTTTGACACAATCCGTTTACGAAGACGCTGATTCTCACCCAAAGATACGTCACTACCATATATTCTGCACACAGTATTTTTGGAAATGAAATCACACAGTATGCTAAGGTTCACCATAATATTTTCAAACGAATGTCCATCTCCCCACAAGGTGACTGGAAGGATATGCCTTGAAGACACTGCAGTTTCTTTCTTGATGTGCTGATTTTCTTTATGTCTGACATCCTTGGGTCCTTTGACCCACTAACCTCATTTACCGTTACGTATTTATTTCCTCTGAATTTTAATTTAGGAGAAAATTTCTTTATTTGCGGCATTTTTATGAAAACACACGGACCCAAAGAAAATACAAATAAACTCGTACTTCACTCACAATAAACTTCACTAAGTACAACCATTAACGCTCGAAAACAATAACAAACACGATCGGAAAACGAGTATATAGGGTAGGAAACATTGATGCGATTAAGCAATAAAAGCATGAAATAATATACAAGGAGTAAAAGAATGCTGTGCATTAGCTCTGCATGACGCAAAAACGAAGGCGTGGCATTTAAATGCCAGATTGCACAAAGCAACATGAAAACCATCATATCTCACGAAAAAGTTGTATTTATATAAAACAAAAACTGTTTCACGCAGGAAAGATCAGGCATTTCAAATATGCTAAGATTTAAAAATCGAATTTCTGAAGCCCACTTGCCTTCCGACTCCTTTTAATGTGAGAACAAGTTTTTCCTCTGCTTCTTTCACTTGGCCTAGCAGTTCATCAAACGAAGTTTCCGACATTCGAAAAGACTGAAAAAACTGCTTCTCATCTTGTCTCAGGTCGACATAAAGAGTAGAAAACAATCCTTTCTCCAGCAAATCACGTAGCAGTGGATGTACGTGTGATAAACGGTTGTCTTCACTCTTCCTCCTCCTCCTCCTCCTCCTCCTTGCAATCATTAACAAAAGTTCCTCCTCGCTCGAGTCCATTTCACTACCTAATCAGCTGGCAATATCTGCAGTGTCGCACACTGGTGATCCAGGAGTGTTCACCATAATTACCAGTGACCGTCACCAGTGTGTGAAACAGGCCTTACTCAGCCACGAAAACATGGCCATTTGCCACAAAGCACACTGGTAAGTCAAGTCTGGACTTGCGCCTCCACGATGCCACAGAGGTGCGGGGAGGCACGCTATTGTCAATGCTGGCAACTCACTCTTGCTGAACTAGTGAACTGTGAACTCATTGCGCCATACCGATCAGCCTGATTTCGTTCGCAGCGACGTTTTCCGATCGCTAATTGTCAGTAAGCTTCAGAGGCAGCGACCATATTTTCATGGCTGTAGTAGATTACAATTAATAGTACAGTTAGACAATAAAACGAAGTAGACAATTCTATTTTAACAACTTATTTTACAATCTTTCGCTGGCATTAGTGTCTGCAAAATCGCTTTAAGTACCATTAAATCTAGACTTGATGCGGCATTGTTTTCGATTGTTATGAATGCCAAATGTTGGAGTTGAACTTAACCCATAGTGTTCCTGAAACAAGTTTGATTATTTTTAATTTGCTGAATGATCTTTTGGTTGTTGCAAAAGGGGCAGGTTTTGTATAAAATAATAAAACTGCGGTAAACAATTCCGTCATGTCGCATTCCAGCACTGCATATTTAGTTACAATTTCCTTACATAATTGGTGAACAGCCCATGTTGGAGTCAGTTTAGATTGAGCAATGTGATAGGTATTACTAAACTGGAGTGAAAAATTAGAGCATATTACATAAAAATATTTACTTTGGAACTGATCACATTTTGTAATATAGTTGCTTCATCTACAATGAGCATTGAGCAAAGGTGTTATAAAATTTAATATTTGACAGACTGCACTCAAGCCTGTAAAACGTGTATTTAACTCAGCTATTATTGTGTCTAGTGCATTTTTCAAAATAGTAACATTAAATATTTCTTTCCTGTTTCGAAATGGATGGTCAGAAGCTAGTTTATCAAAAGGTTTTTTTAATTTCTCTTCCCGTTTTTGACGAAAACTGGGTTCTATGTCATATTTTTTAGCCGTTTCATTGGCTTTGCACTTGTATGATTCGAAATCGTTTCTATAATACATCAATTTTTTTAAACTTCTGCTGAAACTCTACTTCCCTTGTCCAAGTCGATATCACGATTTATAAAATTTTGGATACATAACTGATGTCATTCAATGCCTGATGCATGAATTCGCAAAGGAATACGAACTCGAAATTCAGCATTTCTGTTTTAATACATTCTCCTTCTTTACAATCATCTTTACTGAAACTCTTCAGTACTTTCTCTGATAACACATTTCTATTATCAAAAAGGATGTTTTATTGTAGATGGTATATTAACTTCACTAGACCATCTAATTGGATTCAATTTTTTTAGAGTGGCTTCCCATTCGCCAGTGAACTTCGACAGTAGATCCCTACACTTAATGCTATTCCTGAAAAAATTACACAAGATTCGCACTGTTGCGAAAAAAATTCGTACATCCACACAACTGCTAATGACATCATTTATCACTAAATTCAAATTATGACTGGCGCAATGTACATACTTCGCATTTGGCCGAACATTCTTAATTTGATGCAATTCTTCAGACTTTACCAGCGATCTGTTGACATTTTGAAAAACGGGACTTCTGCCGGATGTTCGTATCGTTCTCGCACAATATTTCGATGGCGTAACTTTGTCTTCTTCAGGTGCTACCCGAGAATGGTCCTTGGGAGGTGCTACCCGAGATTGGTCCTTGGGCGAATCGAGTCTAGTATTTATGCCTGTAAGGTGCTGGGCGCTCCCTAGTCGGTCGGTGCGGCATCGGGTGTTCCCTCCGCGGTCCCGCCCGTATGACGCGGATCCCATGGTCCTCTCAGTTAGCTTGTGTACCGACTGCGGTCCGCAACCGGCTCGGCTGCTCTCTGGTGACGCGGTCGTCATCTGTAGTGTTTGGTGCTCTGTATCCTGGCTATTTCCTTTGTCTCGACTTCTATTTCTTGCTAGGCACTGCCTAACTGGTCCGCGCCGCATCGAGTGCTTTGTTCGCGGTGCACGCTCGACAGGCCCGACTACCGTGGACCCATCTGGTCAATTGTGTTCCGACCGCCGTCCGCACAGGACTTGGACGTCGTCTAGGGTCGTACTTGTCATCTCCGGAGTGTCGGGCCAAATCCGTAGTGTCTGGTGCTCTGTCTCGTGGCTGTTTTCTCGGACCCACGCCTGTTTCTTGTGAAATCTCGATGTGTGTTGCGTTGAGCTTTCAGAAGTTCAAGACTCAAATCCCAGGCCATGCTGAGCTGGTATCCAGTGTCACGGGTGACCAGATTCTCCGTGATCTTGATGGACTCTTCTATGACATTGTCCCAATATCTAGGGGTCAGTGTGACAATCTTGGTGTCATTGTAGTTCATCGAGTGAACGAGCTCTAGACAGTGTTCTGCTATGGTTAACTTAGTTGCCTGTCTGAGTCTGGTCTGTCTGTGCTGTTCTTTACACCTGATGTCCACAGTCCTGGTGATCTGGCCCATGTATGACATCCCACACTTGCATGGTATGTTATAATGCCTGGCTTCCATAACCACAACCTATACATTCCCCAACATTATCCCAATCTTAATTGGTGGGCAAAATACGCTCTTGATGCCATGTTTCATGAGAATTCTGCTGATCTTAGCAGCGATCAGTCCAGTATATGGCAAGTATGCCACCCACATTGCCTCTTCTAGTTCTTCTACTGGATGCAGGAGTGGCAGGCCAGTGCCTTCTGGATGTCTCTAGATGAGAATCCATTCGTGCTGAACACGAACTGTAAGTGTTCTATTTTCATCGCCAAACTGTCGGGGTCTGACAGAGTACGTGCTCTGTGGACTAGAGTTTTGAGCACTCTGTTCTTCAGTGCTGGATGGTGGCAGCTGATGGCTTGCAGGTATAAGTCAGTGTGTGTCTGTTTGCGGTACACATTGTGCCCAAATGTGTCATCAGCCTTCCTCTTGACGAATACATCCAGGAATGGGAGTTGTCCATCCTTCACTAGTTCAATTGTGAGTGTTATATTCGGGTGGCGTGAGTTCGGATGTTCCATAAAAGCATCTAGTTTCTCCCTGCCATGGGTCCAAATGACAAAGGTATCATCCACATACCTAAAAAAACCACGTGGGTTGATATGTTGCCAATGTAAGTGCCTCCTCTTCAATTTTTTCCATGAATAGGTTGGCAACCACTGGTGATAGAGGGCTGGCCATTGCCACTCCTTCCGTTTGCTCATAAAATTGACCACCATATAGGAAGTATGTCAAGGTTAATACATGCCTTAATAAGTCGAGGAGAGCTCCATTGAACTTATCTCCAAAAAGATCGAGTGAGTCATTCAGTGGTACATGTGTGAAGTGGCACACCACATCGAAACTGACCATTATGTCAGAGTCCACAATGTGTAGTTGCCACAGCCATTGTAGGAGGTCCTCTGAATTCTGAATGTGGTGCACACATTTGCCCACTTATGGTGCCAGCATCTTCTTTAGGTATTTTGCAGTAGGATAGGGGCAGCGTCGATATTGTTGACAACAGGTCGAAGAGGAACCCCATTCCTCTGAACTTTCGGGAGTCAATACAGCCTAGGTGGTACTGGCGCTTTGTGGGGTGTCATACATCGGCCAGACAGTCGGTAGATTGTGCTTACTATATACCCCTTACTCTACCCAGCGACGACCCTGCCCCCACACTGCGGCATTACTCTGTACCTGACACTAATCAGGCCAGTGTTAGAGTACACTGCTATGATGTGGGGCAACACTGCCGACTCGTCAATTGCATAGCTGCAGACGGTCCAGAACAATAAGCTTCGTTAAGCGCTTCACCTGCAACGAGACTTCAGTACCTGAAAACTCCATAGAATGGCAGTAATCCCGCTGCTAAAACACCGATTCTGGCAAGCAGCGCAACGTTTTTACACGGCCGCAGAGTGAAAATCTCAGTCTGGAAACATCCCCCAGGCTGTGGCTAAGCCATGTCTCTGCAATATCCTTTCTTTCAGGAGTGCTAGTTCTGCAAGTTTCGCAGAAGAGCTTCTGTAAAGTTTGGAAGGTAGGAGACGAAGTACTGGCAGAAGTAAAGCTGTGAGTACCGGGCGTGAGTCGTGCTTCGGTAGCTCAGATGGTAGAGCACTTGCCCGCGAAAGGCAAAGGTCCCGAGTTCGAGTCTCGGTCGGGCACACATTTTTAATCTGCCAGGAAGTTTCAAGAACCTCATAATCTGTAACTGAAAATCAGGTAAATGTTACTCGAACGATGTTGCAGTGAATCTTGGTTCATTATAATATAGATATGATAGATGAGAGGATGGGCAGATAGAGGGAGTGGGAAGAGGAGATGGATACAAAGAGGGTGGCATGTGGAGGAGATGGACATAAATATAGGGGGCACGAGGAGATGGAAATGGGAGGAGGACATTGACAGAGGCAGAGGAGAGAAGGCGAAGATGCTCATAGAGAGAGGGAGGAGGAGGAGATGCACATAAAGAGATAGGGAGGAAGAAATGAACATAGAAAGAGGAATAGGAGGACATGGACAGAGGGAGAGGGGGAAAGAAGAGAGGGGGAGAAGGAACAGATGGATAGAGGAATGAGATGGACAGTGAAAGGGGGGGAAGGAATGGGAGATGGACAGAGAGTATAATGAATTTCCTTGAGAGGTTGGAGCTTCTGTCCACAAATCAGCATGGTTTTAGAAAGCATCACTTGCATGACACTTCGCTTGCCCTTTTCTTACATGATATCCTGCAAACTATGGATCGAGGGCTAACAGGTAGATTTCATATTTCTAGATTTCTAAACAGTGTTTCACACAGTATTCTACTGCAGACTGTTAAAGTATAGGCCTATTGAATAGTTTTCCAGATGTGCGAGTGGCTTAATGACTTCTTAAGTAACAGGACCCAGTATGTTATCTTCAATGGCAAGCGTTCGTCACAGGCAAGGGCATTGTCAAGGATGACAAGGAGAAATGTGTCCCCCAGTATTGTGATTGGCTAGAAGACTTGTTAACTAACAAAAATGGTTCAAATGGCTCTGAGCACTATGGGACTTAACATCTATGGTCATCAGTCCCCTAGAACTTAGAACTACTTAAACCTAACTAACCTAACGACATCACACAACATCCAGTCATCACTAGGCAGAGAAAATCCCTGATACCGCCGGGAATCGAACGCGGGAACCCGGGCGCGGGAAGCGAGAACGCTACCACACTGTTAACTAACAGGACACAATATTTTGTCCATAACAGCTAGTGTTCATCAGAGACAAGGGTATTGTCAGGAATACCCGAAGGTGTGATAGGACTGCTGTTATTCTTCAATTTAGGAAAATGATCTGGCAAAAAGGGGCAGTGGCAATCTGTGGCAGTTTACTGATGATGCTGTGGTGTATGGGAAGTTGTCATCATTGAGTGACTGTAGAAGGATACAAATTGATTTAGACAAAATTTCTAGTTAGTGTGTTGAATGGTAGTGAGCTATAAATGTTGGAAAATGTAAGTTCATGCAGATGAGTAGGAAAAACCAAGGACCATGCTGTCGGTGGGTGGCTTGCATGCTTCAGTGATAGAGATAGCTGTACCATAGGTGCAACGATAGCAGAGGGGTATCTGCTGAGAGGCCAGACAAATGTGTGTTCCTGAAGAGGGGCAGCAGTCTGGATGATTGACTGATCTGGCCTCTTAACATAACCAAAATGGCCTTGCTGTGCTCATACTGTGAACAGCTGAAAGCAAGGGAAAACTACAGCCGTAATTATTCCTAAGGGTGTGCAGCTCTTCTGTATGCTTAAATGATGATGGTGTCCTCTCGGGTAAAATATTCAAGAGGTAAAATAGTCCCCCGTTTGGATCTCCAAGTGGAGTGTTCTCAGGAGGATGTCGTTATCAATAGAAACAAAACTGGTGTTTCACAGATTGGATCATAATGTTAGATCCCTTACTTGGGCAGGTTGGTTAGAAAATTTAAAAATGGAAATAGATAAGTTGTAGTTAGATATAGTGGGAACTAGTGAAGTTTGGTGTCAGGAGAAACAGTTCATCTGCTCAGGTGAATACCGGATTATAATACAAAATCAAATAGGCATGACGCAGGAGCGGGTTTGATAATGAATGAGGAAGCCCATGGCAGTACAAATTTATATGCCAATTATCTCCATAGATGATCACGAGTTTAAAGAAATTTATAATGAGATAAATGAAATCATTCAGATTGTTAAGGGAGATGAAAATTTCATTGTGGTGGGGTACTCAAATTAAAAAATAGGAAAAGAAAGAGAAGGAAAAATAGTGAGTGAGTGAGTGAGTATGGACTCAGGGAAGGGGATGAAAGAGGAAGCTGCCTGGTAGAATTTTGCACTGATTATAATTTAATCATTGCTAACACTTGGTTTATGACTCATAAAAGAAAGTTGTGTGTATCGAAGAGACCTGAAGACACTGGAAGGTTTCAAATTGATTACATATTGGTAAAGCAGAGATTTAGGAACCAGATTTTGAATTGTAAGACATTTCCAGGGGCAGATGTGGACTCTGACCACAACATATGGGTTATGATCTGTACATTAAAACTGAAAAAATTTGAAAAAGGTAGGAAACCTGGATGAATTGAAAGAACCAGAGGTTGCTGAGGGTTTCAGAGGGAGCATTAGGCAATGGTTAACTAGGACACTGGGAAAGGAATACAGTAGAAGATGAATGGGTAGCTTTAAGAGATAAAATATAGAAGGTAGCAGAGGATCAAATAGAGAAAAAGACAAGGCCTAGTAGAAATCTTTGGATAACAAAAGAGATATTCATTTTATTTATAAAAATGCAGCAAATGAAGTATGCAATAAGAAATACAAGCGTTTAAAATACGTGATGACAGGAAGTGCAAAATGGCTAGGCAGGAATGGCTAGAAGACAAATATAATGATTTAGAAGCATATTTCACTCGGGGAAAGATAGATATGAACTACAGGAAAATTAAAGAGGTGTTTTTGAAAAGTGAAGCAGTTGCATGAATATCAAGAACTTAGATGGAGAATGAGTTCTAAGCAAATAAGTAAAAATGATAAGATGGAAGGAGTATTTAAAAGATCTACACAAGAGAGATGAACTTGAATGCAGTATTATAGAAAGGGAACTGGATGTAATGAAGATGAGGTAGCAGATATGATACTGTGAGAAGAATCTGACAGAGCTCTGGAATATATAAGTTGAAACAAGACACTGAGAGTAGTCAACATTTTCTCTGAACCACTGATAGCCTTGGAATAGCCACCCATGACAAAACTCTTCCATCTGATGTGCAAGATGTATGAGACAATTCCAAAGAAATCGGTTGCTGACAAGTGTGAAAATGACCAAACTATCAGTTTAATAAGTCATGCTTGCAAAATACTAAAAGAAATTCTTCACAGAATAATAGAAAAAGTAGTAGGCTTCAACCTCAGGGTCAATCAGCT
Source organism: Schistocerca gregaria (assembly GCF_023897955.1). Taxonomy (NCBI): domain Eukaryota; kingdom Metazoa; phylum Arthropoda; class Insecta; order Orthoptera; family Acrididae; genus Schistocerca; species Schistocerca gregaria. The sequence goes on along the minus strand of NW_026062020.1, from coordinate 919,256 downwards.
TGGATTCCAGAAAAATGTTGGAATACACAAGGCACTGCAGAGCTTATGACTTATCTTAGAAGATGGCTTAAGGAAAAGGAAACCTAAGTTTGTAGCATTTGTGGACTTAGAGAAAGCTTTTGATAATGTTGACTGGAATATTCTCATTGAAATTATGAAGGTAGAAGGATAAAATACAGGGAACAAAAGGCTATTTACAACTTGTACAGAAACCAGGGGCATGAAAGAGAAGCAGATGTTGAGAAGGGAGTGAAACAGGATTGTAGCCTTTTCCCAAAGTCACTGAATCTGTACACTGAACAAGCAGTATAGGAAACCAAATAAATATTTGGAGTGGGAATTATAGCCCAAGGAGAAGACATAAAAGCATTGAAGTTTGTATCAGAAACAGCAAAGGACCTGGAAGAGCAGTTGAATCCAATGGAGAGCATCTTGAAAGGATATAAGATGACTATCAATAAAAGCAAAACAAGGAAAATGGCATGTAGTTGAGTTAAACCAATTGATCTTAATTGGATTAGATTAGGAACTGACACATTTCAAGTAGACAATGACTTTTGCAGTTTGGGCTGCAAAATAACTGATGATGACCAATGTAGAGAGGATGTAAAATGTAGACTGGCAACATCAAGAAAAGCCTTTCTGAATGAGATAAATTTTTTAACACTGATTATAGATTTAAGTGTCAGGAAATCTTTTCTGAAGATACTTGCCCCGAGCATGGAAGTGAAACATGGATGACAAACATTTAGACAAAAATGAAACAGAAGCTTTTGGAATGTGGCACTATAGAAGAGTGTCGGAGATGAGGTGGGTAGCTAATGTAAGTAATAAGTAAGTAATGAATAGAATTGGGAGACAAGAAATCTTGGCTCAATTTGACTAAAATAAGGATTCAATTGATACGATACACCTGATACTTCAGGGGCTCACCAGTTTAGTGTGGGGAGTAAAAATCAGAGGACTACCAAGAGCTGAAAACAGCAAGTAGATGCATAAGGAAGTGGGTGGAAGTAGTTATTCACAGATGAAGACGCTCACACAGGACAGAGTAGCAGGGAAAACTGCATCAAATCAGTCTTCAGACTAAAGACATCAACATCAACATCATCAACAACCACAACAATGTTCAAATACAGCATTAATAGTGTGTTATTTGACACAGTGAGGTTGATTTATCTCTAGGCACTACGTTGCAATGGGATATGACATGGAATGAACATGTAAGAATTGAAGAGTGAATGCAAATGGTCAACTTCAGTTTACTGGGAGAGTTTTAAGATATTGTTGTTCATTTGTAAAGGAGACCTCATATGGCACTCTAGTGCACACCATTCTTGAATACTGCTCAAGTGTTTGGGATCCCCACCAGGTTGAATTAAAGGAGAACATCAAAAGAATTCAGTGTCAGGCTCCTAGATATGTTACCAATATGTTCAACTAACACATAAGTATTCCAGAAATGCTTTGGAAACTCAAATAGGAATCCCTGGGGGGAAGGTCATGTTCTTTCCAGGAAATGCTATTGAGAAAATATAGAGAACTGGTATTTGAAGTTGACTGCAGAATGGTCCTACTGCACTAATGTACATTTTTCATAAGGAACACAGACATGAAGTAAGAGAAATTAGGCCTCATATAGAGCCATACAGACACTAGTTCTTTTATTGCTCTGTTTGCGAGTGGAACAGGAAGGGAAATGACTAGTAGTGGTACAACATACCCTCCACCACACATTTGAGAAGTATGTATGTAGATATAGATGTAGAAGAGAGACACAGTGAAGGACAGAGGAGAAGGACACAGACAGACAGTTGGAGCAGGTGGATAGAATGAGCAACCAGTGTATTCCAAAAAACATTATCATTTTAATGTGATTTATATGAACTTATGTTGTCACTCACATAAATATTATTTCTTTTTCCATTCACACATCATTAGTGATGAAGTTAGTTGCACCGGCAAAAGTACACTTCTTTGTTTTGTTTAAAAAACGTTATAGTAGATGTTAATTTTTTGATGTAATGAGACTAGTATCCTTCTTACTGAAGTTACTTGTAAAGGTACTCCAGGGCAGGCTTTAGTGAGCCTGACAACCACACCCCATACACGCATCACATAAAATGCCTGTTAAGGACTTCATCTCATCACACACAGGTTTTATCTGTGAATCATTTCCTGTCAATGCTACCTACTCTTTTACATCTCCCCCCAGGGGGCTCGCGGTCCTTTCGTGAGTACGTGCGTGGCGAGCACGGGGCCCCGAGCTATTGCAGCCTTCCTTCTTTTTCCGGGCTGCATTTCCTTTCCCTTCCCCTCCTTTCCTGTCCTTCATCCTTCCCTCCGACCTCTCCTCTCCCTCTCTTCGTGTCCCTACTTATGGTGTCCCTCCTTATGTTGGCCCTGCTATTCTCCTGGTTCCGCTGACCTTGCAGTTCGGCCTTGTTCTGTAACTCCTTCATCCTTTTGGTATTCTCTGGTCCCCTCTGGGGTTTGACCTCCATCACTAAATTTTCTTCCGTAGTGTGAGCCATTTGGGGAAGAGCACCTTACCTAGTGTCTCCGGCGTGTGCCATCATCATTGATTCCATCGTTTCCTTTACGTCGTTGTTTGACGCTAGGGTCCATAGCCAGCACGGTAGCCAGCCCGTGTGGTGGGATCGCTATGTACCCTTTTGGTTGAGCCCCCTGAAAACACAGGGATCACACGTCTGATACCTGAGCTGTGACCTCCTCATGTAAGCCTAGGAGTGGTTGCTTGTCGTCCTGGAGCATCGGAACTCCCAGCAATGGCCGCCGTGCCAGACGGCCCTTGCTGTGGCTGGGTGGCGCCCATGAGGAGAGCCCCTGATCGGAGTGGGTGGTATCAGGGCGGACACTATGCTCATGAAACGCATAAGAGTCCACAACTCTGGCCGTCTCTTTGACTGGAAAAGATTCTTCACGTGCTGCTTCCTCTGCCCCTTCCGCCTTCCCTTCCGTGGCTACCCCCTGGGAGGAGGGCCAGGCTCGTCGGCTGGGGGCGAAACCTTTCCCTCTCTATCTGGTTTGCGCCAGAACCGATGGGGATACTTTTACTCATACGAAACCTATGTTTTTTGTTGAACACATCGAAGACAAGTTTGGCGAGGTGGACTCAATCAGCAAGATGCGGTCTGGGTCGCTGTTGATTAAAACCGCTTCAGTTACCCAGTCTGCAGCTCTCCGTGCCTGTACCCATCTTGGTACGATTCCTGTGTCAATTACCCCAACCAGTCCTTGAACATGGTGCAAGGTGTAATTTTCCATAGAGACCTCCTCCTTCAATCTGATGAGGAACTTCGGGACAATCTAAGCCGGCGGGGGGTTCACTTTGTTCGGCGGGTTCAGAGGGGTCCGAAGGACAACCGTGTCGACACTGGTGCCTTTATCTTGGCCTTTGAAGGGGACACCCTCCCTGAGAAGGTCAAGATTATGGTCTATCGGTGTGACGTGAAGCCATACATCCCACCACCTATGCGATGTTTCAAGTGTTTGCGTTTTGGCCACATGTCTTCGCGCTGTTCGCAGGCCCCCCTCTGTGGTGACTGTGGACATCCGTTCCATGAGGGAAGTTCCTGTGTTCCCCCTCCTGTGTGCGTAAATTGTCGTGGGAATCATTCTTCACGGTCACTGGATTGCCCAGTGTATCAGAAAGAGAAAAAGATACAGGAGTATAAGACTCTTGATCGTCTCACCTATACCGAGGCCCGTAAAAAGTATACACGCCTTCATCCAGTGACCCTGACAACTAGTTATGTTTCAGTAGTATCTTCACCCCCTCCTCCTCATTCCTTACCCCAGTCCCGAACCCCTTTCCTCCCCCCTCCCCCTGCGGTTCCCACACCATCCCCTCCGGGCACCGCTTCCTCTCCCCGGCTGGAGAAGTGTCCTGCTTCTTCGGCGTCTGCCGGTCATGGGCGCCCCTCGCGGGATCCCCTTTCCCGGCACCTTCCACGCCAAAGGTCTGCTGCCACGCGGCCACCACGAGAACCACGGTCTGCAGGCCCCCAGATCGCCCGCTCTCTTTCTGTTCCCGATCTTGCTGTGGCTGGCTCCATTTTGTTGCACAGCCCTCCACGATCCCAAACAGAAAGAAAGAAGAAGCACAAGTCCCAGGACAAGGAGTCTCTGGTGTCGCCAGAGGTCTCGTCCCCATCTTCACAACCTGACTCTGACCTGTTATTCATGGATGTCGCCCCCTCCTTGTCGGTGACGGGTGGTGACCCACCGGCATGACTGACATTAGCTTGACATTAGCTCTTTGGCTATCCAATGGAACTGTAATGGCTATTACCGTCACCTACCGGAGTTGCAATCCCTTCTTTCGTTTTACTCTGCGGCTTGTGTGGTTCTACAAGAAACTCATTTTACTGGTGGTCACTCACCAACCCTCCGTGGCTTCCGTGCTTTCTGTCGAAATCGGGTCGGCCCCCTACGGGCGTCTGGCGGAGTTTGCACGTTGGTCCGAACGGACATTGCCAGCACGTGGATTCCTCTCCAAACTACATTGGAAACAGTTGCTGTTAGGATCCTCCTGGACTCTGGGGTCACAATTTGCAATCTGTATCTCCCTCCTGACAGAACTCCTACACCTGCCTCCTTAAGTGCCCTCCTTCAGCAACTTCCTCCTCCCTTCCTTATACTTGGCGATTTTAATGCACATCATCCCTTGTGGGGCAGTGCATTTCCATCTAGTCGGGGTCATCTCATTGACCAGTTTATTACCGACCACGACTAGTGCCTTCTTAACGATGGCTCCCCTACCCATTTCAGTGCCGGTCATGGTAGCTTTTCTGCCATTGATCTTTCTCTCTCTTCTCCCTCCCTCCTCCCTCCCCTACAATGGTCACCGCACGACGACCTTTGCGATAGTGACCACTTCCCGTTGATTCTCTCGCTCCCTTCCCGCTCCCCTATGGACAGATCACCTCGTGGGTCCTTCAAACGTGCCAATTGGCCTCTGTATACTGCACAGGTCGTTTTTTCTCCCTCATTGTCGGATGGTATTGATGATGTCATACGTGACATGTCTGACGCGATTGTTCACGCTGCTAGCCTTGCTATCCCGCGCTCATCTGGACCATTTCGCCGCCGGCAGGTCCCTTGGTGGAGTTCGGACATTGCCGTTGCCATCCGTGATCGCCGTCGAGCTTTGCAACACCTTAAGAGGCATCCATCCGTTGCCAATCTTATTACCTTTAAACGCCTTCGCGCAAAAGCCCGTTACTTAATCAAACGGAGCAAACGGATGTGTTGGGAACGCTTTGTTTCTTCCCTCGGTTCTGCTGTCCCTCTGTCGCGGGTATGGGCTACACTTCGCTCTCTCCAAGGTTGCCATCGGCAGTCTACCCTCCCGGGTCTTCACCTCCCAGATGGCCTTTGCACGGACCCGTTGATTCTCGCGGAACACCTTGCGACCCATTTTGCAACAGCGTCGGCATCAGCCTCCTATCCGGCTGCTTTCCTTCCCCAGAAACAGCGGGCCGAAGCTTCCGCCTTATGTTTTACCCCCAGCCAGTCAGAATCATACAACGACGCTTTTACTGAATGGGAACTTCTTTCCGCACTCTCCTCTTCTCATGATACGGCCCCTGGCCCAGACTCCATTCATAACCAACTGCTTCAACATCTCAGTGCTCCACAACAGCGACATCTTCTCCGGGTATTAAACCGTATTTGGCTCCAGGGTGACTTCCCTTCTCAATGGAGGGATAGCATCGTGGTTCCCGTCATTAAGCCCGGTAAGAACCCCCTGTTCGTCGACAGCTATCGGCCAATTAGTCTGACGAACGTTGTTTGTAAGTTACTTGAACGGATGGTAGCCCGTCGGCTCACTTGGGTCCTCGAATCTCGGCGTCTGTTGTCCCCTTACCAGTGTGGCTTCCGAGAGGGACGGTCTCCGATCGATCATTTACTTCGCTTGGAATCCGCAGTTCGGCAGGCCTTTTCCCAGCGCCGCCATTTGGTTGCTGTATTTTTCGACCTTCGCAAGGCCTATGATACGGCTTGGCGCCATCATATCTTACTTACACTTCATGAGTGGGGTCTTCGGGGCCCACTCCCGATTTTTATCCGCCAGTTCTTGTTTCATCGTTCGTTTAGGGTTAGGGTTGGTACAGTTTTAAGTTCTCCGCGAACCCAGGAGAATGGCATCCCTCAGGGTTCCGTATTGAGTGTACTTCTGTTCCTCATTGCTATAGATGGACTTGTGGCCTCCGTCGGTCCTTTGGTCACTCCCGCTCTGTATGTGGATGATTTCTGCATTTGGGTTAGTTCCTCTTCGATGGCCGCTGCAGAGCGGCAGCTCCAGGGTGCTATACGGCGTGCCTCTGCATGGACCATCTCACACGGATTTCAGTTTTCTCCTTTAAAATCGCGAGTGGTCCACTTTTGTCGCCGTGTGACAGTCCACCCCGATCCAGAGCTCTATCTCAATGCACAACGATTACCTGTGGTCCCACAGTTTCGTTTCCTTGGCCTTCTTTTCGACAACAAGCTCACTTGGCTGCCTCATATCAGACGCCTGAAGATAGGATGTTTCCGTAAACTAAACGTCCTTCGCTTCCTTGCCCACACCTCTTGGGGTGCTGACCGTTCCACTCTCCTCCACCTTTATCGGGCCTTAGTGTTGTCTCGCTTGGACTATGGTTGTCAAGTTTACGGTTCAGCTGCCCCTTCTACATTGCGCCTCTTGGATCCGGTCCACCTTTGTGGTATCCGTTTGGCCATCGGTGCCTTCCCGACTAGCCCTGTTGATAGTCTCCTGGTTGAGGCTGGGATCCCCCCCCCCTTTCCGTTCGGCGCTCCCAGCTTCTGGTTTCGTATGCAATCGCTGTCCGTTCCTCTCCCACTCATCCTTCCTATTCTATCCTGTTCCCTGCCCAAGGAAGTCGCCCACCTGACTCCCGCCCTCGGGTGGGTTTACCGGTTGGGCTCCGCCTAGCGTCTCTTCGCCGTGATTTTCAGCTTCCTTCCTTTTCCTGTATCCCACGTTCCCTCCCCAACACACCTCCTTGGTTAGTTCCTCGGCCCCGAGTTCGGATGGATCTCTGCCGAGGTCCGAAAGATTCCGTTCCCCCGATGGTGTTCCGTTGTTTTTTCCGCCGCATTTTATCTGAGTTTCGGGATGCTGTTGTTTTTTACACTGATGGCTCTAAATCTGCTGATCGTGTGGGCTATGCCTTCACCTCCTCTGTAGGCATGGAAAATCATCTCCTGCCAAATGCATGTGGGGTGTTCACTGCGGAATTGATGGCGGTCTCCCGAGCCCTGGCCTTTATTAAACAGTACAAGCTCAATCGCGTTTTGTTATGTACAGACTCAATGAGAGGCCTTCAGGCACTTGACCAGTGTTCCTCCCGTCATCCCTTGGTCTCCTCCATCCATGACCATCTCGCTGATCTCCACCATGCTGCTTGTTCTGTTAGCTTCCTTTGGGTCCCTGGCCATGTGGGCATCCAAGGAAATGAGCTTGCTGATCGTTTGGCTGGGGGAGCAGTCACTTACCCCCCATTCCCTGTCACCCCTCCTGTGGCGGATTTACGGCTTCATCTCAAATCCCACTTTGCGCAATCATGGGCCACATCCTGGGAGGCTACCTCCTTGTCTAATAAACTTCGTGCGATTAAGGTGACACCTGTCCCATGGCATTCTTCCTTACGCCTTTCGCGAAAGGACTCAACCACCCTCTGTCGTCTTCGCATCGGACATACCAGACTGACCCATGGTTTTCTTTTGCGTGGTGAGCCACCCCCACTTTGTGGTTGTGGAGCTTTCCAGTCAGTGGCCCACATTTTGGTGGAATGCCCCCTTCTTTTAGCTCTGCGTACTAAGTACAGACTTCCCTGCACTTTACCCTTAATATTAGCAGACGATTCCCGGATGGTTGAACTGGTTCTCAGTTTCCTCCGTGAAAGTGGTTTTTATTCTCAGTTTTAAGGATTTTCATCTCCCTCTGGAGTAGGGGCAGGGCGGTGAGGGTTGGGATGTCTCCCACTGTAGGCTGTGCTTGGAGATTCCTGACTCCCCTCCCTGGCCATGTTCCTTCTTTTTTCCCTTTTACTGTTTTTATCGCCTTTTAGGTTTGTTTAATCCCTTTTACAATCCGCCCTTTTACACTCTGGCGGTTGAACGCTTTTAAATAGCGTGTGGTCTTGCTTGTACTGCATCACAGGTGGGATATTTCCTCTCTTGAGGTTGCCCATTTACTGACTTCCCTCCTTGTGTTTTTATCATTGACGACACAACTGCACTTTTTTAGCCTTTTACCTTTTCCTTTTACCTTTTATCGTTTTTGACTCTTCTGAGCTGTCCCTCTGTCGGAACTGACCGCCTTTGTAACAAGGGACTGATGACCTTGCTGTTTGGTCCCTTCAACCCAATCAACCAACCAACCAACCATCTTTTACATCTCTGATTTTAATAATTTTGTCCTTCACTATATCGTAATTTGTCTTTATTTAGTGGTCTTATGTGGTTTTCCTTCTGTCATAAGTCCTTTGCTTTGAGGTCTAGATTATGTCTTCCAGTATTTTGCAGTACAACTTGTACTGCAGAGCTATAGTATCAACTGTCAGATATATTTTCCTTTCTCTGCCGAAATATATTTTTGTGTCTCGTGTAATCTATTTGTTTCCATTTTTGTTCAGTCTTAACTCTATTGCTATAAGTGAAATCAATTGTGATGTAAGATGAAAGCTTCATTAAAATGTGTTGTATTTTTCAGGCAGTACATAAGCATTGCAAACATCTCAGCAGTTCATGTTTTTTAACAGTTTCCCAAAATATTCAATTTTTGTCTTATTTATGGCTCTCTTATGTATTAGTCTAAAATACAGTGAAATTTCCTCATATGTGAGACTATTGATATCTTAATGATCTATATGAAGCATTCAGAACAAAGTCCCAAAGGTTGCAGTATTCTTAAAAAGTAGTAGAGGCCACATAATACCAAATATAGAGACTATTTCTGTAAATCCAAGTGTATAATGAAAGGGTAGGCTAATGGGGAAACAAACCTAGTTTTCAGTAGACATGGAACTTAAATTGACAAAAATAGAAATTGAAGCTCATGTTAGATTGTTTGGGCAATACTCAGTTTTAAATGTGGACATAAGCTTCTAAGTCAGTATTTTTATCCATCACCAGACTCACACCACTGTTTTAACCAAAAAGTTAAGGGATAACTTCAGTCTGTTTGTGTGAATATTCCCCCTGTCAGACTATCATTGTTGCAGGAGTCTTAACTCACATTGCAGTTATTAAAATTTTCTACATGGTGAGCATGCTAAGATATCCTGTGAACATTCTCAAAAGCTTCAGACAGTGAATATCAATGCAATGTTTTCAAAGCCCACTTGTGCAGATTACCAATCTCAAAATATGTATGCAGATGAACACTGTTGCATCAGAGACTGTTGAATACAAGCAGTTACGAATTGTTAGGTGAGTCTGAGTTCTGAAAGTCACAAGTAACTTTTTCTGGGTATGGTGAACATGACATTTTTGTGCTAGATATTTTTAGCATACATATCACTATTTGTATTATTACCAAGACAGTTTTATTCATGATTTGGTGCTCATATGAAAAAGCTGAATTGTGTGAGGAACTTACAAGGAGACTTTTCCAAGTGCCAATAAATGATCTTCACAAAAGTTGGAGGGTGTGTATAAGGTGCAAAATAGTGCAATAAATGTTTTTTTTAATTGAGCCTAGTGTAATATATGAGTAAAACACACCCCAAAAGACAGTTTGGCATTTTAGGTTTAGAGGGAATATCTTCTAAATGATGATATATAAAAAATGTTTTTCGTACAAAAGTTGATATATAATTGATGTTCTTGAAAAATGTGATTATACATTTTTTGCAAAATACCCCACCTTCGTTTGTAGGTTCATAAAAATGAGAACTTTTGTTACAACATAAATAAAAGAAGCTTTCAAGCCATGTACATCCCTGTGTAATGAAACTGGTTCTTGAAATACTGTTTTTGGAAAATAAGCTGTTCACAATCTGTTGTTGGATTATTTTCAACAAAGCTAATTAAAATGCCTAAACATTCATTGCTGTTATTTATTCTGGAATTTCACACATGTGTATTTTGTTAACTGAAAGTAATAAGTAACTCATTATTATGAAGATGAGTAATCACAATAATGATAATCTATAAGGAAATGCTTAAAATGTAACGTTTTTCTTATTCCATGCACTTAAAATGGAATTAAATTTCTTCATGTAATATACATGATGTGGAAGACAATATAAATTAAAATTCATCAAGATTTTAAATTATCACAGGTGACCTTGTAAATATCCTAATTTGTATCACGCTTTTTCAGTATGTTTGTAAGCCTTGGCAAAGAGAATTGATTATGTACTAATGTCTGCAGCTTGATTATGTTGCTTCTCAAAAGGAGATTGACATCATAGCCATTCAAAAGAAGTAGATCTGAAAGTCTTCACACAAAGTTCTTCCCTCATTGAAAGCTGTATACATCCAATGACTGTACCTGTGCTATTGAGCCCTTCTGGATAACCAGATAAACAAATTCCTCGTCTTCAGGTGCAATGCTCTCAATAGTTTTTTCACATTGACCACCACAAGAATTTAACAATAACAGATATTTCTTTGACTGGGAAAGAAAACATTTTTAAAATATCTTTTGACATTTTCAATAATTTGTTTATCAGACTTCAAGAATCTCTTTGAAAAGAGTCTTGAATTCTCAGTCCAAACTCACAAATAATTTCTTTTAAAATTATGAAAATGAAGGTGGTCAATGTGAAAAAAAGTGTTGTGAGCATCATACCCAAGGACAAGAAATACCTGGTCATCCCAAAGGGCTCAGTAGCACAGGTATAGCCATGGGACACATATTGCTTTCAATGTTGGAAGAACTTTCTGAGAAGATTTTTAGGTGTAACCCTGTCAAATGATTATGATTTCAGTCCTCGCTTTAGAAACAATACAACCTAGCTGCAGTCACTTGCACATATTCAATTCTCTTTACTAAGGCTTACCAATGTACTAAAATTTGCTAGATATGCAGCAGGATATTTAGAGAGTCACCCATGACATCATATTATCTCCTCTGTTGTGTATATTACACAAATAATGTTATGTTTTAAGTGTTTCCTTGCAGATCATCTTGATCTTAATTATATTATATCATACTAATGAGTTACTTATCTTTTTCACTTAACAAAATACAAATATCTGAAATGGTAAACTAAAAAAACACAAATGCCATGAATGTAAAATGTAAAATAAGAATTTAAAATGTAAAAGAAATGTGAGTAAAATAAAGAATTATAATGTTATTGAATTTTACATATTTAATTAGGTATGTTGGAAATATTCTGACAGCTTATTGTATACTGCTTATTTTCCAGACCAGTATTTCAAAAACCGGTTGTATTACACAGGGATGTAAGTGGTTGAAAGCATCTTGGATTTCTGTTGTAAGAATAGTTTTTATTTTTCAAAATGAATTAATTCTGGTGGGGTATTTTTTTGTAAATTTTCAAATTATTACAAAAAGTTGATTATACAGTTTTCAAGAACATTAATTACATATCAACTGTTATTTTTTAAAAAAAACATTTTTCATTTTACATCATTTTGAAGATATTCCTTGTCAGTCTAAAATTCCAAATAACATTTCATGGTGTATTTCATTCCTTAAAAGTGAAACTGACCACAGACAAAAAATGTTTTCTAATATTTTGCCTCTCTATACACCCCACAACTTTCATCAAGATTGTTTATTGACACCTAGGAATGTTCCCTTGTTAGTGACTTTTTCAAGATGGCTTAGGCAAAGCTCACAATTTTGAGGCTCACTTTGTCACACAAGACAATGCAGAACAATGGTATTACCAAGCATGGCCTGTCCTTCACACTATCAGAGATCAGGTGGCACAGGAATCATTATCTTGGCTGGACAATAGTGTGACTTCCCCCGTAGTAGCTAGTCAGTGGGCATAACCTTTAGTAATTAGACAGAAAGCTTCAAGGAAGTTACGCTTTACTACATATTTTAAGGCAGCAGTAAATTCACAGGCTGTGATTGACTCTCTTCCCTTGTCACAGCTGGAGGAAAACTGGGAACAGGTCATTTCTTTTCAAGACTGATCTCCGCAATACTTATTAGCATATTTCCTTTGATGAACAGTCATGACAAATGTTTGTAATAAACACCAACATGGTGTTATTTAAGTACTTGAGGTTACGGTTCCTTATTGTTCGAATTATTTGGGTGACATAGTCATGTTGGGTCATACTCCCAACCAACATCTTTCCAATTTCAGGAAATTATTTGAAGTGCTCTCAGATGCTGCATCAAAGTGTAATGAAGACAAGTGCTCCTACTTCTAGACTGAGATTGAGTATTTTCTTACATGTTATCAACAGTCAGGGTCATTTGGTTCATTCCAAATGCTGTACAGATTGCAGCTCCATTATATCATCTCAATGAGAGAATGTTCTATTTGTGTGGACTAGACTGCAAGCCATATTTCAGAAAATGAAAAATATTTTACTGAGTGTAATTTTGATCATGGTAAGCCTGTTGTGCTGGCAGCTGACGTATCAACTTATAGGATTGGCACTGTTCACTCACACATAGCTGGATCATTGGAGAGGCCAATTACCTTTGCATCTGAGCTCCTCAACAAAACACAGTGCAACTATTTGCAGATTGATAAGGAAGTTCTTGCTATTGTGTATGAAGTGGCCTAATTCCATCAATACTTTTGTGGCAGAAAATATTCCAATTAGTAATGGATTCCAAGCCTCTCACCTCATTGTTCACCTCTTCAAAGCACAGTCCCTCCAAGCACAGTGCAAATGTTGTGGTAATCGACTCTGCTCCTTTCAAATTACCAGTACAAAGTCATGCACAGGCAAACAGCTAAGTGTTCTAATATGGACACTCTTTCTCACCTATCAGTCTGTTGTAGTCCTCTGCACCAGTTGGCCACATTCAATTAAGCAGCCTTGTGATCCAGTGGGATGCCATTATTTTTCACGTCTGTACACATTATTTGTCCAACAGGGTGTTATCCTATTACATACAGAAAAATACCAATCCCTTGTGGTTGTGCCACATTTGCTTCAGAAGGGAATTCTTCACCTTCTCCATCAGGAATGTTGGGGCATTGTATTTACTAAGCAGTTCACCTGACACCAATGCTCATCAATCAGCAGGACACACAAATAGAAAATTTGACTGCGCAATGTCTGGCAAGTGTGGCACTCCCAGCTGCTCCACAACAGAAGTTTTATGATTGGCCCAAGCCCAGTGTCCTTTGGAAATGTTTGCATATTGACCATTTGGGTCATTACTGGAATTCTCATAGGATTATTGTGTTAGATGCCTTTAGCAATTTTCTGTTAAGACTCTGATTTCTATTTTTTGTGTTGAGGGTCTACCAGAAGTGTTGGTTTTGGAAAGTGGGCTGGAGTTCACATCAACAGTATTTCAGCAGTCTTTTGATGTCAATGGCATCACCCATGTGATGACAGAATCTTTCCACACTCAATCTAGTGCTAAAGCAGCCAAGCAATGGCAAATCATCAGTGGAACTTTTGCATGGACACTGACATTGGAAACTGCATGAGTTGCTGCATCCTTTGCAGTCATTGGCCAATCCTCCACAGTGTTTCCACAGTGTTCTAAGTTTGAGGTGAATGATTTAGTCTTTTTCCGAGTTATTGGGAGAGGCACTGGGAATGAGGTGGCTTACAGAAGTCTTGGCCACTTTTTGTATGTCTTACAGGGTACCACCAGACTGCAGAAGTGTCATCAGTATCAGCTTCTTTTGTATGAGCTGTGTGATCATGCTGTTGGTTTTTAATTTGCAGATTTGGGACTCAGAAGGACACAGCAGCTTCAGCTGCCTTCACTTCCCTAAGATCCCATGCCGCCAGCACGGGATGGGGAGCCAATGGGCAATGACGCAGAGCCATTGCCATCCCCACAGTGCCAGCAGCCCTAACCGCAAGCGGTGCTGCCTTCCAGTAGGACACTGTGGACCCTACACTCACTGCTGCACCTCCACCAATGGAAGAAAATGTTCCAACCCTAGGTGTGGGTGTGCACCCTGTGGATGGTTTTATGGAAGGTTTTTCTGGCCATTTGCAAGATGACTGTCAGGGTGCAGGAGAAAACTTGTCACTGGCTGCAGTTTCAGCTTCTGCCTCCTCATGGGCACCTTAACCCAGACTCCCCTAGCACTGTCAACTCAGGCAGTAAAGGTACATGATAATGGCAAGGGGTTTTTGGGGGTGGGAAATGTGATGTCATACACTATTTCACTGTCAAAACCATGCTAAGTAGGCCACACCTAGAAGTTACTAGTAACTAATGTGATAGCCTCGCTAATCGGCAGCTGGCCTCAAGGCACACCCTCTGCAACAAGCACTGCTAGCACCACCACAGAGCCAACTTATGAAAATTCAGCACTGACACCAGCCTAGTCAGTTCACCAAGTTCTCTCTGTGCATTTGAATCGTTAGTACTTAGCCTCTGTTTTTATTGTATACGATGAATTTCCCTGTTTCACAGAACTAATGGAATATAATTGGACTTACTGGACTAAAGTTAAGTAAACCAGAGTTACATATGTATGACATGTGCTTCTCGTTATTTCTGCTCTCTGTCTCAGCACCCACCTACTCCTTGGTATCCAACCTAGGCCAGCCCAAAAATACCAAGTATTTATTTTATGTAACTAATATGCAATTTGAATTACCTTTATATGATTTGAATTAGGCACACAATAGAAACACAACACAGACATACATTCTCTCATTTATAAAAGAATTGATAGGCTGTCATATTTTTATAATGTGGTGAAAAATAGGTGGGATTATTCAAGTGGGAGAATGACATTCCAATGAAAGTTGTTTTAATTTCAGCCAATTAGTATACCACTAAAACTATTGCAAAGTATTTTTTTTATGAAAATCAAAGCATTGAACCCTGAGATGGATGTTTATATTGACCTCACTGTGTCCTGTCTGATGTAAAAATACAATTGGTGGACTGGAGCAATGATGCAACAATGAGTGGGACTACAGATAAGTACAGTTTTAACATTTTATTGTGATTCTAGGTAGTGACTTTCGGACTCATGAAATATATTTTTTTAGTATTGAACTAAAAAAATCGCACCAAAATGATTAAAGACGGGCTAATTTCAAAGATTGTGGTGAGGGACAATTCAGGGTTCTAATAATGTTTCAGAAGTTCCCAGAGGAAATGTGATGCTTGAATAGATTATGAAAGTGTTATACAGTACAATAGGTGAACTGAGCAAAAGAAAAATCAAAACTTGAATAAAGGAATGAACTAAGTAACAGCATTCAGCAGGTACTGAAACCAAAAGTCAAGTGAAAAAAGGATTGTGTAACCAAAAACCACAATCAGTGAACTGATGATTGAAATTGCTGAGTCCAACAGTGAACTGAACTGTAAGGCAGCAGAAATAAATCAATAAATCAATAACGGAATTCAGCAAGTGACTACTAGTGAATTAAAAAACTGAGCTGCAAAATAACAGTGCTCAGGTCATGGAATTAAAAGAGAAACTTAAGAAATTAAAATTATGCTGTAGAGTTGTGGTAAGAATGCCTTAGTGCTCAAGTGAATGTAGTTGAGTGTAAAATTGTAAATATGAGATCAAATCTTTTGTATGAAATTGTAAAAACCAAAAAATATTTTTAAATAGTTCACACTGCCATGAAACTGTAAAATCAAATTTTTAAATCAGAATTAACTTTAATTCAACAGAATCTTGAAGAGAAAATTGAAGCTTTGCAGTTTAAAATAAATAGTCTGATTTACGTAATCAGTATTAAAGTTGTAGACCTAGCAAGAATAGTTACTAGTGATGTAGATGCATTAAAAATTCAGTGTGATATTAGTAAGAAGCTTTGTTTCATTGTGAGAAAATACTTCTGTAAACAGTTTTGCCAGTAACCCTGATGGCAAGTGGGCTACTATACCTGTACATAGCTTTCCTGGACAATATAAACTGCACACAGTTGATTTTATAAAATTCTAATGTGGCAATTTTGACTCTAAAGTTACTGATAAAATTTAAGTTGTAAAGATGTTTATGGACAATAAGGGACTTCCATGGGAAAATCAGAATAGCCATGCAGATACATCCTACAGTGAACATCAAAAAATGTTGTAAACAAATTGTGGTCAAAATCAGAACAAGCTAGAATCAAAAGTGAGTTAGGGGTGGCCCAAGTTATAGGGAGCAAAATGGGAGTATGAAGGAATTTTTGTGAGACATTGGAACTTTGATGAGCTAACCAAAATTAACTCTTTAATGGAGATTATTTGAGAAAATTTGGTGGGTTAAGTGCACAGAGCAGATAACTCAACAGAACAGTTTTAAAATATGTTGACATATTGGATTGAGCCTTAGAGAAAAAAAAAAAAAGACGGAATTTTAATCATGGAGGGGTTATTAGTTATCTGCATAGGGGTGGACTAAAAAATTTATTAGAGAAAATTATGAGAGTAGGGATGTAGGAACCTACAGGAATGAAAATAACAGAGCTGGAAAGAGAAGATCTTTTCTTTGGAATGAGAGCAATAGAAATGGGACCAGTGAATTTGAAATCCAAGGCAGGTCATAATAGATTGTAGGATACAAGAAGACAAGATAAAGGGGGAAAATTTCAGGGAAACTGATGGTCATCCTTTGGTAGCCTGTCTGACTGGAGAAAAATCTATGATCAAAATCAGGCTAATCATTACAGGAAAACATTTCAGAGGAGGAGAAATTCTAGATCTTAAGGGCAGAACAACAAAGGAGCATACCAGATGAACTGATTATAATTTGACATAGAATTTTGGAAAGCACTGAATATTAATCTGTCTGATGACAAAATGCACCATAGAACATATCATGCGGAGTTAGAGATGAATGCAGAGGTGCTGATAAATTTATATATTCAGTCAGGAAATGACATTTATGAATTGGAGTAAGTGACAAACACTAATTTTGATGAGTGTGCCATAAATAAGATACTGAGTAACAAGGGAGTAAACTAATCTCACTGATCATTATGTTCTCAGGTGGGTCTATATCATGTACTGCAGGTATGAAGAGACTTTACAATATAATTTTAATGTGACTGATGTTGAGGTTGTTGATAAAACTAATGGTGATGATAGTGGTGGGATTAACTATAATGAAGAAATTGATGGATGATGGGATGGTTTATGTTGAAGTCAAAGAAAAAGCAGTAAATATAGTGATTTTGATAATAATGAAGGTAGCTGGGGAACTGAGCTTACTGATTGAGGGATCCATGAGAATTAGATTTTGCCAGTCTGTATTAGTGCATCATTAATTATCACTGAGTGTAAAGGAGAAAATGAGAAGAATGTAAGACTTGCAGATTTGAGGGTGGTTTGGAATAATTATCATGACAACAACAATAAAATTTGACCTTGTTTAAAAGAAGTTTGTGATAAGATACATCGAGACTGGTGCGTTGAAATGAATACTAGTTTGGATAATTTGAGAAAATACCAATGCATTATCAATATGGACAGTTACAATAAAAGGGAATCTGGTATGCCTGTGAATGCTCTGCAAACAACAAATGAAGCACTCATACAACACATGGGGTGGAAAATAAGGGCTTTAATAAAACAAGATGATCTGTTTCACAAATAGCACAACAAAAATTAATTCAGGATGCAGGGAAGTTCCTACATTTACATTCAAACAGGTACATAGGAATATAACTCTTAGTGGATGCTGACAGTCCATCAGTGAGTTTTCTGAAAAATCAAGAGACAAAATTAAACTTGTTCCCAAATTCATTAACAAGAATACAATAGACATTGAAACAAGGGGAACTACTGGGACACATTGTAAACATGTGAGAAATCAGGTGCTCCTTTCATGTAAAATGCGGAAAAGAAAATTTATATAGGCATGAGTTGTAATACTGGGTTTGAGAAAAAGTATCTGTTGAACAAAGAATTAGTATTTACCAGCCCCAAAAGCAAAATTTCATTAAAGGCAAAATTGATTGTTCTGAATGGTGTTGACAATAATAACCAAATCAGCAGAGTGGCTTATGCAAAGATGAGCAGATATTTTGAAGATGAAGGTGATTATACTGAAGAGAGCTTAGTCATTGAATAATAGCACAATAAGGTAGAGACAAAATTGGAGGCAGAAAAGCTAAATCTTCAACAGAAAGAAAAATTTGGAACTTTGTGGGAATATTTACAATGCATTTACAAAGCAAAATTTGGAAAGCTAAAAAATTACTTGATTAAATTAAAATTGAAACAGCATAAACAAGTTTTCAATAAGCCAGTGCTGTATTATTCAAAAAATTGGGAAGCCGTAGACAAGGATTTACATAAAATTGAAAGTTGTGGGATAATTGATACAGGTAGTATTGAGTGAGACACTCATCTTATTGTTGTGGCAACACATTTATGACAGGAGAAGATGTGGGTTGGGCAAATGGAACACAAATCCATAGTTTTTTTCACTAGAACTTTAAAAAATATGAGAATTTATGGAGTTACAAAAAAGAAATATGCTTTGGGAATTCAGTAAATTTGAGAATTACTTATTTCATCATAAAATTACATTCTATTTTCAGCACAAAGCTTTGAGTTATTTTCAAGAGGGCAAACAGATTAGGCAGGTGAGTATTATTTCTTTAGCAATTTCATTATACCATTAAATAAATGAGAGGAATGTGGAACTTAATATGCCAGTGCTCTGTCAAGACTAGTAGTGGAAGTTGATTCTGAACTTATCAGTGTGTAGTGTGAAAAGGAATTTAAGGTAATGTGGTTTAAAGGAATCAGAGAGGAAAAGGTGGTGCAAAGATAAGAAGGAACCAAAATCATTATCAAACTTGAAGGCTTTGTCTGTATTCCAATTGATTGTATTGCACAGATATGTAAATCTTAGAAATGACATAATGTATTATCAAATAAATTGGCAAAGAATTATTATTATGACTAGTATTATCTTATAATATTGTCTCTCTTAGCAGAGACACCCTGTATGTATTCCATTCAAACTGTTGGTTCAAAATTAAATTTGGATCTTTAACATAATGCAAAATATATCTAACTCTTCCATTACATCCTATCTTCAGAATTATCTGCTACATACTTTTGATCCTCTAAATGTGAAGCAAATTTGGATAGATTACTTTTGTTGGTGTTGCTATTCTACATAATGCAGAGAAAGATAGATATATAGATGTAACAGAAGACAGAAAAATTTTTTTCACACTATGCTCAACATCCAAATTTCATTTTGGAAGAACAATTTCAACTGGAAAACAAAAAAATATATTGACAATATTTGTGATTAAAAAGATAATACTAGTGATAATGGCAGTGCTTTGCCATTTTATTTTACATATTCTTTGGATAATTGCGTAACTGACACTCCATGCATCTACCTTTGCACAACAAAAAATATTATTGATAAATATATATTTTGTCATTTGTTTTATATACATACAGAGGTGACAAAAGTCATGGGATACTTCCTAATATCATGTCAGATCCCCTTTGCCCTGGTGTAGTCCAGTAACTCTACATGGCATGGACTCAACAAGTCGTTGGGAGTGCTGTGCAGAAATATTGACCCATACTGCCTCCAGTTCTTGCACAAAATGCTGCACTAGCAATAGTTTGACAATTAGTCCATAATTGTCAAACTATTGCCAGTGCAGGATTTCATGCAAGAACTGACCTCTTCATTATGTCCCATAAATGTTCAATGGCATTCATGATGGGCAATATGTGTGGTCAAATCACTCTCTCAAATTGTCCAGAATTCTCTTCAAGACAGTCACAAACAGTTGTAGCCTGGTGACATGGCACATTGTTATCCATACAAATTTAATTATTCTTTGGGAACATGAAGTCCACAAATGGCTGAAAATGGTCTCCAAGTAGCAGAACATGACTATTCCCACTCAACAGTCAGTTCAGTTGGACCAGAGGACCCAGTCCATTCCATGCAAATACTGCCCACCCGCTACAAAGCCACCACCATCTTGCACAGTGCCTTGTTGAAAACTTGGATCCATAGCTTTATGGGGTCTGTGATACACTTGAAACCTACCATCAGCTCTTGCAGACTGAAACTGGGATTCATTTGACCAGACTACAGTTTTCCAGTTATCTAGGGTCCATTCAATATGGTCGAATCCCAGGAGAGGCACTGCAGGCAATGTTGTGCTGTGAGCAAAGGCACTTGCTTTGGTTATTTGCAACCCAAGGCCAATTAATATCAAGTTTCACTGCACTCTCTTAACACATATTTTTGTCATATGTCCCACGTTGATTTCTGTGGTTATTCACATAGTGCTGCTGCTTGTCTGTTAGCACTGACAACTTTACACAAATTCCACTGCCCTTGTACATTATGTGAAGGCCATCGGCCATTGCGTTGTCTTTGGTAAGAAGTAATGTCTGAAATTTGTGATTTCCAGCACCCTGTTGACACTTTTGATCACAGAATATTGAATTTCTTAATGTTTTCCAAAATGGAATGTCCCTACTGTTAAGAAGAAATAGGCCTGACACTAACAACTGGAAATTGATTGACATATCAATTTATTGATGTATTAATAAAAAAGTCTGGTACCACGCGTCATGGAATTTCAGTCCCCGCCAGACATCATGGATGTCGAAGACCCCTAGAGGTCTCTGCACCATCACATCGTAAGCTGTGGCGGCGCCTACCACCTGGCCTGCTTTTTGTGTGAGGGTGCTACAGTGGCACAAGTGGTTCCAGCCCCCAACAGCGGGGCCCCGATACAGTATTTAAGCCCCTGCCTCTCCCTCAGCCAGCTAGTCTAACCTTGCATACGTCTCTGGACACATCGCCTCGCCTTAAACAGCTTATTTACTTTCTTGTTCTGTGTACGAGTGGATGTGGTTGTTAGGTTTTCTTGTGACTCCGTTGTTTCAATCTTGTTGTTGTTCATTCTGTCTTTCATTGGCCATGTCTGTCCTCTCCCGTGTGTTGTTGTTTGCGGGCCACTCTGCGGGTTCCACCACGCTTTCCGTCACTTCAACCCTGCGATCATTCCAGTCACCATTACAACAAAATTACAAATACATTTGGAAAAGACAGGAGAAGAAATATTTCTACAATCGCAATGGAAGAGTTAGAAAGAAATTAGCAATGTGTGACAGATGCCATAGAGCGAAACTCAGCAAACAAAGATGCAGGGGGCGTATTGCAGAACATGATATCTAAGAAACAGATTGACCTAGTGAGTGTACATATTTATGGACTGTTACCAAAAGCATAAAGGGATGTCTGTTATGTTTTTGTTGTGATAGATCTATTCTCAAAATTTACAACGTTAAATCCACTTATAAAAGAAATCAGTAAAAATATTATTTGAAGAATTATTTTCTGAATGTGGGTACTCTCAAAAGAATTCTTTCTGACAATAGGATGTGATTCACTTCAATAACTTGAAAAAATTCAAGAGGGGAAAGAGGAAAATCATATATTAATTTTGGTACATCACCCTTGAAGCAGTCCTGCCAGATATATATGAGGAAAATTGGGAGGGTATGCAGAACATATTTGAACAAAAACTATTCAGAGAGGATGGAGTGTGTTAACTGTTTTGAGGATGTTTGAAATTGTTTACAACAAATCTCCATTGGATTCTCACAACATGAAATTTTATGTGACAAGTAATCTGACAGCCATATAATCAAATTAATAGTGTGTCCTGCTTGCAAAAGGCTCACAGCACAGAAGAGCGAAGAAATTGTTAGCAAGCCATGGAGAAGCAAGGAGAAAAGAGAAAGCAGAGGCACTATAAGAAATTAAAAGTACCACTATTTGTGGTGGATGGTTTGGTTTTAGTGAAGACTAATGAAAATTCTAAATATATCTTTGGTGAGCTTAAGAAAGTTTTCGCATTTACATTGGGAATTTTGAGGTGCTCAAGAATCCACATACAAATGCTTATAGGACGGCTCTCATTACATGGAGCACTCTCTCCTTCAGCATGATAAGGCCTTACACACACAAGTGCTGTGACATCTACAACACTCTAATACCTTGTTTCACTGTCATAGATCATTCTCCATACACTCCCAACTTGGCTCTCTCCAATTTCCATGTGTTTCCAAAACTTAGGAACACCTTCAAGAATGTCACTTTGATAGTGATTAAGCAGAGCAAGTAGAGGCATGGTTTTAATGCCATCAAAAAAGTCAAGTATTCTATGATGATGGTATCAACAAACTGGTCTCTCCTTGGAGAAATGAGTTCATCACCAGAGTGACTATGTAGGGAAATAAATATGTAAACATGAAGATTAAAAATATAAATTGTTAATAAATTTTATTTCATTTAAATAACTTTTAGAGTTTTCGCATAAAAATTTGGAGGCATTACTTTTCAGCATGTGCCCATAGATTGATACACCCAAATTGAAACTAACTTTTAGGTTTGAGAAGTGTAGCTAAACTAACAACATTTTGCTTCCAAGTAACTGACCTAGTTAAGTAATATGTGTGTACATTTCATGGTAATCTGGAGTCAAAATTCTATTGTGATTTTGTTTTCTAGCATGAAACTCTCATATTTGACTTTGAAACAGCTAAATAAGCATTTAACAAACAGTGACATTATTATTAGAAGTTGGTTACTTAGCTATGTTCCTTTCTTTATAGTAAGGGGGACTGCTAAAACGTGCTTCACTGCCATTTTGATAAGATTGATTCTATATGCATGTAGGACATTGGATATGCACTCTAATGAAAATAACGTACTCTGAGTTTTGATCAATTTCCACTCTTTCTCTTAACTTTTCACCAATACACCAGTTCTGATAAACACACTTGTATTGCATGCTGCCATAACAGTTGGATGAACTGATTTGAACCAACAGTCATAAGCTGCAGTAACTCAATCCCACTCAGGCACCATGTTGTTTGTAACACGTGATAACAGTTTTCGTATGGCAATATTGATGTGATTGATAACAAATTTACAGTTAACTTTTGCAACTATATAATAATCAAGATATAGCATTTTGTTTCTTATAACACTCTATCATATTTCATGTGACCCAAATTTTGACAGATGCACATTTGTAACATGAAATTTAATAAAATATCTATTTGAAACCATCAGCATAAAAAAGTTGTGATTTCTGTTTCAATTACAATAAAATTCTTTATGCTATGATATTCATGGACTCATATTTTGGTAACAGACATTCAATAACTGTTGTTATTGAAATAAACATTTTGGAAGTCCTATAAAAGGAAGTGTGATGACAACAGTAAGCTAACATACTGGTGAAATTAAGACTGTCAATGTTAACAGTAATTTGTAAGACATATATTGTATTCACAACTTGTGTTGGTTGTGCTTCAGTTTTGCCATCAATCACTTCACTATAGTGTTTCCTGGGCTGCCTCATTATAATGGCATATGTTAATGTGGCCTTGTTGTTGTTGTTGTTGTTGTTGTTGTTGTTGTTGTGGTCTTCGGTCCTGAGACTGGTTTGATGCAGCTCTCCATGCTACTCTACCCTGTGCAAGCTTCTTCATCTCCCAGTGCCTACTGCAACCTACATCCTTCTGAAACTGCTTAGTGTATTTATCGCTAGGTCTCACTCTACGATTTTTACCCTCCACACTGCCCTCCAATACTAAATTTGTGATCCCTTGATGCCTCGGAACATGTCCTACCAACCAATCCCTTCTTCTTGTCAAGTTGTGCCACAAACTTCTCTTCTCCCCAATCCTATTCAATACTTCCTCATTAGTTATATGATCTACCCATGTAATCTTCAGCATTCTTCTGTAGCACCACATTTTGAAAGCTTCTATTCTCTTCATGTCTAAACTATTTATCATCCATGTTTCACTTCCATACATGGCTACACTCCATACAAATACTTTCAGAAAACACTTCCTGACACTTAAATCTATACTTGATGTTAACAAATTTCTCTTCTTCAGAAACGCTTTCCTTGCCATTGCCATTCTACATTTTATATCCTCTCTACTTCTACATTCATCAGTTATTTTGCTCCCCAAAAAGCAAAACTCCTTTATTACTTTAAGTGTCTCATTTCCTAATCTAATTCCCTCAGCATCACCCGATTTAATTCGACTACATTCCATTATCCTCGTTTTGCTTTTGTTAATGTTCATCTTATATTCTTCTCTCAAGACACTGTCTATTCCATTCAACTGCTCTTCCAAGTCCCTTGCTGTCTCTGACAGTATGACAATGTCAAAGTTTTTATTTCTTCTCTATGGATTTTAATACCTACTCCAAATTTTTCTTTTGTTTCCTTTACTGCTTGCTCAATATACAGATTGAATAACATCGCAGAGAGGCTGCAACCCTGTCTCACTCCCTTCCCAACCACTGCTTCCCTTTCATGTCCCTCGACTCTTATAACTGCCATCTGGTTTCTGTACAAATTTTAAATAGCATTTCGCTCCCTGTATTTTACCACTGCCACCTTCAGAATTTCAAAGAGAATATTCCAGTCAACATTGTCAAAAGCTTTCTCTAAGTCTACAAATGCTACAAACGTAGGTTTGCCTTTCCTTAATCTTTCTTCTAAGATAAGTCATAAGGTCAGTATTGCATCACGTGTTCCAGTATTTCTACGGAAACCAAACTGATCTTCCCCGAGGTTGGATTCTACTAGTTTTTCCATTCGTCTGTAAAGAATTTGTATTAGTATTTTGCAGCTGTGGCTTATTAAACTGATTGTTCAGTAATTTTCACATCTGTCTACAACTCCTTTCTTTGGGATTGGAATTATTATATCCTTCTTGAAGTCTAACGGTATTTCACCTGTCTCATACATCTTGCTCACCAGATGGTAGAGTTTTGTCAGGACTGGCTCTCCCAAGGCTGTCAGTAGTTCTAATGGAATGTTGTCTACACCCGGAGATTTGTTGTGACTCAGGTCTTTCAGTGCTCTGTCAAACTCTTCACGTAGTATCGTATCTCCCATTTCATCTTCATCTACATCCTCTTCCATTTCCATAATATTGCCCTCAAGTACATCACCCTTGTATAGACCCTCCATATACTCCTTCCACCTTTCTGCCTTCCCTTCTTCGCTTAGAACTGGGTTTCCATCTGAGCTCTTGATGTCATACAAGTGGTTCTCTTATCTCCAAAGGACTCTTTACTTTTCCTGTAGGCAGTATCTATCTTACCCTCATGAGATAAGCCTCTACATCCTTACATTTGTCCTCTAGCCATCCCTGCTTAGCCATTTTGCACTTCCTGTCGATTTTTGAGACGTTTTTTTCCTTCTTGGCTGCTTCATTTATTGCATTTTTATATTTTCTCCTTTCATCAATTAAATTCAATATTTCTTCTGTTACCCAAGGATTTCTACTAGCCCTCGTCTTTTTACCTGCTTGATCCTCTGTTGCCTTCACTACTTCATCCCTCAAAGCTACCCGTTCTTCTTCTGCTGCGTTTCTTTCCCCCATTCTTGTCATTTGTTCCCTAATGCTCTCCCTGAAACTCTGTACACCCTCTGGTTTATTCAGTTTATCCAGGTCCCATCTCCTTAAATTCCCACCTTTTTGCAGTTTCTTCAGTTTTAATCTACAGTTCATAACCAATAGATTGTGGTCAGAGTCCACATCTGGCCCTGGAAATGTCTTACAATTTAAAACCTGTTTCCTAAACCTCTGTCTTACCGTTACATAATCTATCTGATACCTTTTAGTATCTCCAGGGTTCTTCCATGTATACAACCTTCTTCGATGATTCTTGAACAACATGTTAGCTATGATAAAGTTATGCTCTGCGCAAAATTTTACCAGGCGGCTTCCTCTTTCATTTCTTAGCCCCAATCCATATTCACCTACTACGTTTCCTTTTCTCCCATTTCCTACTACCAAATTCCAGTCACCCATGACTACTATCTGAATAATTTCTTTTATTTCATCATACATTTCTTCAAGTTCTTCATCATCTGGAAAGCTAGTGGGCATATAGGCTTGTACTACTGTCGTAGGTGTGTGCTTCATGTCTATCTTGGCCACAACAATGCATTTGCTGTGCTGTTTGTAGTAGCTTACCCACATTCCTATTTTCCTATTCATTATTAAATCTACTCCTGCATTACCCCTATTTGATTTTGTATTTATAACCCTGTATTCACCTGACTAAAAGTCTAATTCCTCCTGCCACCGAACTTCACTAATTCCCACTATATCCAACTTTAACCTATCCATTTCCCTTTTTAAATTTTCTGACCTATCTGCCCAATTAAGGGATCTGATATTCCACGCTCCGATCCCTGGAACGCCAGTTCTCTTTCTCCTGATAACGGCGTCCTCCTGAGTAGTCCCTGTCCAGAGATCCGAATGGGGGACTATTTTAGCTCCAGAATATTTTCCCCAAGAGGACTACATCACCATTTATTCATACAGTAAAGCTGCATGCCCTCAGGAAAAATTACGGCTGTAGTTTCCCCTTGCTTTTAGCCGTTCGCAGTACCAGCACAGCAAGGCCGTTTTGGTTAGTGTTACAAGGCCAGATCAGTCAATCGTCCAGACTGTTGCCCCTGCAACAACTGAAAAGGCTGCTGCCCCTCTTCAGGAACCACACGTTTGTCTGGCCTCTCAGCAGATACCCCTCCTTTGTGGTTGCACCTACGGCATGGCTATCTGTATCTCTAAGGTACACAAGCCTCCCCACCAACGGCAAGGTCTATGGTTCATGGGGGGGATTTTGCCATGATGAAGTCAAAAACTATTTTAATGCTTAACTAATAATTTTCTTCTGTATTATAGCTAGGTCATTTAGTAATCTGTGCATTGTGTAATAAGTTTTAATTCTTGCTAGCAGTCATTAATCCCTTTTCTTAAATTGCAGCATGGAATGGGAACCACTCTTGTTACAAAATGCAAACAACAAAAGGAAGGAAAGAAGATTAGGGTTTAATGTTCTGTTGGCATTGAGGTCATTACAGAAGAAGCACAATTTCAAGTTGTATCAGGGATGGGAAAGGAAATTAGTAATGATTTTTTAAAGGAGCATCGAATGGTTTAGGGAAATAACAAACCTAAATATGGAGAGACAGATGCAGATTTGAACCACCATCTTCCTGAATGAAAGACCATTGTGCTAACCACTCCATCACCTCTCTTGGTACAAACAAGAATCCTTGCTATGAAATACTTGGGAGAAATTGTTTCTATGCTTTTTTTAAAAAAATGTTACTCTTTGTGCCTTTTTCCCATTCATGCTCAAGCATAATTCTTATGCAACATTTTTCATGGGGTGATGAGGGGGGGATGAGAGTTGGGGGAGGGGGGCTGCAAGGGGGGAGTGCAATGTGGCAGACCAAGACACACTATACTGAAGTGACTGATGTCACATATAGCATACACACTAATCCAAATTTTTGTCTCATTACACAAGTGTTAAAATTCTTGGATATGCTTATACATATATCTTATTTACTAGTACATTTTCTACAAATTTATGCCATATAACATAATTGTTTTTATTTGATTTACAAGAATTCATGTTGTCAGTCATGTAAATAATTTTTTTTCCATCCACACATAATCTGTGGTGAAGCTAGTTACATTAGCAGAGCTCGCATAATGATATAATACACAGAAGTCTTACCATTTCTGATCATAAATTAATTAATTCATTTATCAAAACCTAACAACCACATATTGTTAGCACTGTCTATTCTAGACATTTCAGATATAATTCTTAAATGTTTTCATGTCTATAGTAGTCTACCTGTTCTCATATTTTGTGGAACTGGATAGATAAAAAATCTACTCACCAAGCAGTGGTAGGAGAACTCATACATATAAAGGTCAAGGTAATTTGAAAGCTTTTGGAGGCAGAGGCTCCTTCTTGCAGAAGAGGCGAAAGGGAAGGAAAAAATATGAAGATAAAGAGTTAGCAAGACTTAAGAAATGTGGAGATTTTGGAAAAGTTGCCCAGAACCATGGATTAGGGAATATTGCTGGATGGAATGAGGAGGAAAGACTGATTGTTGGGGATTGCATCAGACAACATTTGAAAACCAGAGATGTTGGAGTTGGATGATAGGGTAATAAGCAAACCAGAGATTACTGACAAAACATCATGCAAGAGTTAATAAGAGCAGATAGTTAAGTGCATTGTACATTGCAGAGGAGGGGTTGTGGGAGAAATGGACTGGTCAGAAAATAAAAGATGTAGAAAACTAAAAGGTACTGAAGAAAGGAATAGTTAATGGGAAGAAATGCTGGCATAAATGACAATAACATAAATTAAGGGCAAGGGGGTGACAAGAACCAAGGACATATTGTAATGCCATTTCTCACTTGAAGAACTCTAAAACACTAGTGCCTGGGAAAGAATCCAGACCCATGTGCTGAAACAGCCACCAAACTGAGGTCTCAAATGTTATATTGTAGAGCATGCTCTGCAACAGGATATTGTGTATTACCAGTTCACACCCTCTGTTTATGTCCATTCACCTGACTGATAAGTTGGTGGTAGTTGTACCAATGTAAAAGGCTGAACATTGTTTACCTAACAGCTGGTACATGAGATTTCATTTTACACATGGCCCTCTCTTTAATAGTGTATGTTCTGCCAGTTACAGGAGTGGTATAGATGGAGGTAAGAAGGTGCATAGAGCAAGTCTTCCAGAGAGGATGGTCACACGGGTAGACGTCATAGATCAGGGAAATTAGAGCAAAAGAAGCTTAGGGTCTGACCAGTATATGACAAAGATTGTGAGGGAGGAGGGTGTGGCGAGGAGACAATGAAAAATTATTCTAGGTTTGGTACGCAAAATATTGGGCAGAATGGCCCTCATTTCAGGGCATGATTTTAATGATTTTAGGAAGTCATAGCCATGTCAAAGTAGCTGATTAATTCATCCAAGATGCAAATTTTAGTTGTTATGATGTTTGTTGTGGCATTGGTTCAAGCAGGCCACAAGTTCACAAGCTGGCAGCTAGTTACAAAAATCCAGTGGCAGGCACTGGAATACTGCTTCTTCAGCATCCTGCACTCCACAGCCTGCCTTACAACAGGCCACTATCCTGCTCCACATACAATGTCTCAGGTAGCACTTGTCATGTGGGCATCACAAGTGGCTATATTTATC
This sequence comes from Schistocerca gregaria, assembly GCF_023897955.1. Classification (NCBI taxonomy): domain Eukaryota; kingdom Metazoa; phylum Arthropoda; class Insecta; order Orthoptera; family Acrididae; genus Schistocerca; species Schistocerca gregaria. Next base: position 890,048 of record NW_026062020.1, on the reverse strand, counting down.
ACAACAACAGTGACTGGACAAGAATAACCAAAGATCCATGTGCTGGGAATTGCACTGGGGGTGTGCCTCTCATTAACTGACATTAGGCCTGCCCTTTTATGATTCCAGACTGGGATTCTGATTTTACCACCATCAGTGCTATGTTTTCTTCAACTTTAGTCCTGAGTTTGACTCCAGCCTCAGCACAAATGTAGTCTCCAAACCTTCCAACTGCCTCCTCATTCCACAACAGCTAATAGATGCAGTTACAGGTCAGCTAGCACCAGCTAGCCTCACAGTCTATGGCATCAATCTTGGTCCACTCTGGTGGAGCTTTTCAGTGCACACCTGGACCTAGCCCTCCATCATCTCCCAAGATGTTGGGGTCAAATTGGCTATGTAGAGAGTGGCTTCCTATATCCCTGCTGGCCAATATCACTGCCTTCCATGGTGGGGTGGGGTGGGTGGGTGGGGGGGGGGGGGGGGACGTGCTGATGCCACCTACTCTGTAAGTCAGGTCCTGCCAGATGCCATTAGCACTGCTGACATTGCATTCCAGCATATCAGTATCTGCCAGCTATTGGCACTGGCCAACTTTGCTGTTTAGGAAGAGTTGCCAGTAAAGTTATTTAACATCTGAGAGCATTCTTTGGCTTTGTCACCCTTTATTGCTCTTTCCCTGGGTTCCCCTATACATGATATCCAGACAACCAGATGACCATCCCACTCCCTGTGAGTGACTATATAGCAATCAATAGCCCAGGCCACTACATTTTGATGTCATAAGTGTTACTGGAGTCAAGCAAGCAACATCATGAGGCATAAATCTGCAACAACACTTCTACATGGTGAATTCATTTCAGTATTTTGCAGACTTGTGGTTTTGGTGTTGGTTCCTTTTCTTGTGAGTATTATCCTTGTATTGTAGGCTCAGGCTTTGCAGTGTCAGAAACAGGGGTAGAGGAGGTTACAACCATAAAGACCATTCTGACCTTATTAAACGAAATGGTACAGATGCAAGGAGGCAATAAAGAATTATGCAAGCAGTCAGAGGTATTGAGGATAGATAGGAGGGAACAGCCATCATCTGTTTTGTCAGCATCTGTCCTAAAAGCTATTACCACTAGCTTAGTTGCTCACTTTTCCGGTAATGCAGAGGAGGGTGCTTTGTCATTTCTGGGTAAAAGATTCATTTTCACTAAGCTGGGATGTTGGTCAGAGGAAGACGTTTTGCAAACTGCATTTGGTAGAAATTATGGAAAGCACTAAAGTTTGATAGTCTAAAGGCAGGTTGTTACAAGAATATGGAAGGAAGAACAGCTGTAGGAATTTTAGGGAAAAGTTAATCAATGTATTCAGAAGCAGGGTCAGTCTATTGTGAACTTTGTGGACAGGATTAAGAAATTAAATGTCAACTTGTCTAAGTTAACAGAGAGAGACAACACCAATGGGGTCCTCCTGTAAGAGGAACAGATGGTACTGAATGTATTTTTGTGAGGGTTACCTTACAAGGTATGAAGGAAAGTACAGACAAAATTCCCACAGAAATTAAGTGGAGCCATAGTAGCTGCAACAGCATTGAAAGAAATGAACGTAGTGACCCAAGCCTGAAATAAAAGAGGAATTATTTCTGTTGAAGTCAAGTGCTAGTGTTGTGAGTGATCAGGCCACATATGACAAGAATGCCATCAACCACAGTGTAAGAAATGTAAGTGAAGAGGGCATGAGACTGTAGGCAAAAACCAAGTAAGGGACATGAGATAGTGGGACATTGGATAGTGTAATGTAACGGACTACTGAAGAGTGCGATACCACCCTTATAGGGTCAGTGCTCCAATTTCATTTCTATGATTTTTTTTATTTAATATTATTGTATGTAGTGTTTAATTTTGCCCAAATATTTTTTATTATATTATTCTATAATGTGAACTTTATTTGTTTATTTCTGGAGAATATGTTGGCACCAGTGTGAGCCAGAGACATTCATGTGTGAAAGGTAGAGAGTCGGACATTGTTAAGGGGACTGTTGGTGTGAGTTAGTTGGACTGTTGTGGGGAGAGCATGATTTTGTGAGGTGGACTGTTGATGGGAGTACGGAAGGAAGTCTGTCATCTTATATAGAGAGTATCATAAATAGTATGTGATATGAAGTTGGAAAATATTGTGAAATAGTTAAATTAATAAAAATGAAGAATCAATAGTAAAACAAAAAGCGAGTACCAGTTTTCATAGCACACAAAGACCCGGACCTAATATTAACAATGTTAGATGGTTGGAACGCACCATGGCGAGAATCAAGACAATGAGACCAAATTCAGCATCTAAAGGTAAGGTATTTTAATTAGTTTTAGTATTCTGTGATGTATCATTCATACGAAGCCCATACCTACTACAGTAGTACAAGTTTACATGCCAACTAGCTCTGCAGATGACGAAGAAATTGAAGAAATGTATGATGAAATAAAAGAAATTATTCAGATAGTGAAGGGAGACGAAAATGTAATAGTCATGGGTGACTGGAATTTGGTAGTAGGAAAAGGGAGAGAAGGAAACGTAGTAGGTGAATATGGATTGGGGCTAAGAAATGAAAGAGGAAGCCGCCTGGTAGAATTTTGCACAGAGCACAACTTAATCATAGCTAACACTTGGTTTCAGAATCATGAAAGGAGGTTGTATACATGGAAGAACCCTGGAGATACTAAAAGGTATCAGATAGATTATATAATGGGTAGACAGAGATTTAGGAACCAGGTTTTAAATTGTAAGACATTTCCAGGGGCAGATGTGGTCTCTGATCACAAACTATTGGTTATGAACTGTAGATTAAAACTGAAGAAACTGCAAAAAGGTGGGAATTTAAGGAGATGGGACCTGGATAAACTGAAAGAACCAGAGGTTGTACAGAGTTTCAGGGAGAGCTTAAGGGAACAATTGACAGAAACAGGGGAAAGAAATACAGCATAAGAAGAATGGGTAGCTTTGAGGGATGAAGTAGTGAAGGCAGCAGAGGATCAAGTAGATAAAAAAGAAGAGGGCTAGTAGAAATCCTTGGGTAACAGAAGAAATATTGAATTTAATTGATGAAAGGAGAAAATATAAAAATGCAGTAAATGAAGCATACATACGTCTCAAAAGTGAGATCGACAGGAAGTGCAAAATGGCTAAGCAGGGATGGCTAGAGGACAAATGTAAGGATGTAGAGGCTTATCTCACTAGGGGTAAGATAGATACTGCATACAGGAAAATTAAAGAGACCTTTGGAGATAGAAGAACCACTTGTATGACATCAAGAGCTGAGATGGAAACCCAGTTCTAAGCAAAGACGGGAAAAGCAGAAAGGTGGAAGGAGTATATAGAGGGTCTATACAAGGGCGATGTACTTCAGGACAATATTATGGAAATAGAAGTGGATGTAGATGAAGATGAAATGGGAGATATGATACTGCGTGAAGAGTTTGACGAAGCACTGAAAGACCTGAGTCGAAACAAGGCCCCCAGAGTAGACAACATTCCATTGGAACTACTGACGGCCTTGGGAGAGCCAGTCCTGACAAAACTATACCATCTGGTGAACAAGATGTATGAAACAGGCGAAATACCCTCAGACTTCAAGAAGAATATAATAATTCCAATCCCAAAGAAATCAGGTGTTGACAGTTGTGAAAATTACCGAACTATCAGTTTAATAAGCCACAGCTGCAAAATACTAACTCGAATTCTTTACAGACAAATGGAAAAACTAGTAGAATCCGACCTCGGGGAAGATCAGTTTTGATTCCGTAGAAATACTGGAACACGTGAGGCAATACTGACCTTACAACTTATCTTAGGAGAAAGATTAAGGAAAGGCAAACCTACGTTTCTGGCATTTGTAGACCTAGAGAAAGCTTTTGACAATGTTGACTGGAATACTGTCTTTCAAATTCTAAAGGTGGCAGGGGTAAAATACAGGGAGCGAAATCCTATTTACAATTTGTCCAGAAACCAGATGGCAGTTATAAGAGTCGAGGGACATGAAAGGGAAGCAGTGGTTGGGAAGGAAGTGAGACAGGGTTGTAGCCTCTCCCCGATGTAATTCGATCTGTATATTGAGCAAGCAGTAAAGGAAACAAAAGAAAAATTCTGAGTAGGTATTAAAATCCATGGAGAAGAAATAAAAACTTTGAGGTTCGCCGATGACATAGTAATTCTGTCAGAGACAGCAAAGGACTTGGAAGAGCAGTTGAACGGAATGGACAGTGTCTTGAAAGGAGTATGTAAGATGAACATCAACAAAAGCTAAACGAGAATAATGGAATGTAGTAGAATTAAGTCGGGTGATGCTGAGGGAATTAGATTAGGAAATGAGACTCTTAAAATAGTAAAGGAGTTTTGCTATTTGGGGAGCAAAGTAACTGATGATGGTCATAGTAGAGAGGATATAAAATGTAGACTGGCAATGGCAAGGTAAGCGTTTCTGAAGAAGAGAAATTTGTTAACATCGAGTACAGATTTAAGTGTCAGGAAGTTGTTTCTGAAAGTATTTGTATGGAGTGTAGCCATGTATGGAAGTGAAATATGGACGATATATAGTTTGGACAAGAAGAGAATAGAAGATTTCGAAATGTGGTGCTACAGAAGAATGCTGAAGATTAGATGGGTAGATCACATAACTAATGAGGAAGTATTGAATAGGATTGGGGAGAACAGAAGTTTGTGGCACAACTTGACCAGAAGAAGCGATCGGTTGGTAGGACATGTTCTGAGGCATCGAGGGATCACCAATTTAGTATTGGAGGGCAGCGTGGAGGGTAAAAACTGTAGAGGATGACCAAGAGATGAATACACTAAGCAGATTCAGAAGGATGTAGGTTGCAGTAGGTACTGGGAGATGAAGAAGCTTGCCCAGGATAGAGTAGTGTGGAGAGCTGCATCAAACCAGTCTCAGAACTGAAGACCACAACAACAGCAACATAGCAGTATATATAGGTGATGGTTACTGTGAAGTGCTAGGATTAGATTGCTTGATTAAACATTTTACTGAAATTAACCTTGATCAGCACATGGTAGAACTTGATGGGACCTAACTCCATCAGGGGCAACCACTAGGAGGACTACACTTGTGCAAGTTACATCCCTAAAGCTGGGAGAACAATTAAACTGTGTGTGCAGGCTCTAAAGATGAATCTGTATGATGCTGCACCAAAAGGAATGGTGACACTGTGATGGATGAAAATGGGAACACAAGACGCATCCCTAGTGCAAGGGGAACCATTTAAACTGTGTGCACAGTCACTAAAGATCTGTTAGCTTTATAGTGCACCACAAAGTATGGAAAAAATATGATGGATGGGAGTAGAACTTAACTGGTATGGTAGAGCCACTAAAGGAAAATGAGGAGCTAGATAAGGCACAATGATTCATACAGAGAAGTGTGCTACATGTACAGGAATTAGATGACAAGCAGGTACTGTAGGAGGGGTGGTACTTATTACATGTAATTAATTGCAAGGGAGAGTGAATGGACCCCAGAATATTCAAATCCATACAGGATATGCTGATGACACAGATGGAAAAGAATTTGCAGTCTTCTTTATGTTGTTGTTGTTGTTGTTGTTGTTGTTGTTGTTGTGGTATTCAGTCCAGAGACTGGTTTGATGCAGTTCTCCATGCTACTCTATCCTCTTCAACCTTCTTCATCTCCGAGTAACTACTGCAACCTAAATCCTTCTGAATCTTCTTAGTATATTCATCTCTTGACCCACCTCTACGATTTTTACCACTCACACTTCCCTCAAATACTAAATTGGTGATCCCTTGATGCCTCAGAGCATGTCCTACCAATCGATCCCTTCTTTCAGACAGGTTGAGCCACAATTTCCTCTTCTCCCCGATTCTATTCAGTACCTTCCCATCAGTTACATGATCTACCCGTCTAATCTTCAACATTCTTCTGTAGCACCACATCTCAAAAGCTTCCAGTCTCTTCTTGTCTAAGCTATTTATTGCCTATGTTTCTCTTCCATACATGGCTACACTCTATTCAAATACTTTCAGAAAAGACTTCCTGACACTAAAAACTATGCACATTGTTAACAAATTTCTCTTCTTCAGAAATTCTTTCCTTGCCATAGCCAGTCTACATTTCATATCTTCTCTACTTTGACCATCATCAGTTATTTTGTTCCCCAAATAGCAAAACTCATTTACTAATTTAAGTGTCTCATTTCCTAATCTAATTCTCTTAGTGTCATCTTATTTAGTTTTACTACATTCCATTACCCTAGTTTTGCTTTTGTTGATGTTAATCTTATATCCCCCTTTTAAGACACCATTCATTCTGTTCAACTGCTCTTCCAGATAATTTGCTGTCTGTGACAGAATTACAATGTCATCAGTAAACCTCAAAGTTTTTATTTCTTCTACTCCTATTTGTTTTTGGTTTCTTTACTGCTTGCTTAGTGTACAGACTGAACAACATTGGGGATAGGCTACAACCCTGTCTTACTCCCTTCTCAACCACTGCTTCCCTTAAATGCCCCTCAACCCTTACAACTGCCATCTGGTTTCTGTACAAATTGTAAATAGCCTTTTGCTGCCTGTATTTTACCTCTGGCACTTTCAGAATTTGAAAGAGAATATTCCAGTCAACAGTGTCACAAGCTTTCGTGAAGCCTACAAATGCTAGAAACATTTGTTTGCCTTTTCTTGATCTATCTTCTAACATAAGTCATAGGGTCAGTACTGCCTCATGTGTTCCAACATTTCTACAGAATCAAAATTGATATTTCCTGAGGTCAGCTTCTGCCACTATTTACATTTGTTGGTAAAGAATTTGTGTTAGGATTTTGCATTTGTGACTTGTTAAACTGACAGTTTGGTAATTTTCACACCTGTCAACACATACTTTCTTTGGGATTGGAATTATTATATTCTTCCTAAAGTCTGAGGGTATTTGGCGTGTCTCATACATCTTGCTCACCAGATGGAAGAGTTTTGTCATGGCTGGCTCCCCCAAAGATATAAGTAGTTCTAATGGAATGTTGTCTATTCCTGGGGCCTTGTTTCGACGTAGGTCTTTCAGTGCTCTTTCAAATTCTTCATGCAGTATCATACCTCCCCTTTCATCTTCATATATGTCCTCTTCCAGTTCCATAATATTGCCCTCAGGTGCATCACCCTTGTATAGACCCTGTATGTACTCCATCCACCTTTCTTCTTACCCTTTTTTGCTTAGGACTGATTTTCAATCTGAGCTCTTGATGTTCATACAGGTAGTTCTCTTTAATTTTCATGTAGGCAATATCTACCTTACCCCTAGTGACATATGCCTCTACATCCTTACATCTGTCCTCTAGCCATCCTCGGTTAGGCATTTTGCATTTCATGTTGATCTCATTTTTGAGATGTTTTTATTCCTTTTTGTCTCGTTCATTTACTGCATTTTTATACTTTCTCCTTTCATCAACTAAATTCAATATCTCTTCTGTTACCCAAGGACTTCTACTATCCCTCATCTTTTTGCCTACTTGTTCCTCTGCTGCCTTCACTGTTCCATCTCTCAAAGCTACCCATTCTTCTTCTACTGTATTTCTTTCCCCTGCATTTCTCAGTCATTCCTTAATGCTCTCTCTGAAACTGTCTACAACCTCGGGTTCTTTCAGTTTATCCAGGTCCCATCTCCTTAAATTTCTACCTTTGTGCTGTTTCTTCAGCTTTAATCTACAGTTCATAATCCAAAAATTGTGTTCAGAGTCCACATCTGGCCCTGGAAACATTTTACAATTTAATACCCACTTCCTAAATCTTTGTCTTACCATGATATAATCTATCTGAAATCTTCCAGTGTCTCCAGGCCTCTTCCACATATAAAGCCTTCTTTCATGATTCTTAAACCAAATTATAGCTATGATTAAATAATGCTCTGCGCAAAATTCTACCAGGTGGTTTCCTCTTTCATTCCTTACCCCCATTCCAAATTCACCTACTACTTTTCCTTCTCTTCCTTTCCCTACTATTGAATTCCAATCCCCATGACTAATAAATTTTTGTCTCCCTTAAATATCTGAATAATTTCTTTCATTGCATCATACATTTCTTCAATCTCTTTATCATCTGCAGAGCTAGTTGGCATATAAATTTGTACTTCTGTGGTAGATGTGGGCTTCATATTTGTCTTGTCTTCAATAACGCATTCACTATGCTGTTCATAGTAGCTTATTTGCACTCCTATTTTTGATACATTATTAAACCTTCTCCTACATTACCTCTATTTGATTTTGTATTTATAAGTCTGTATTCAGCTGACCAGAAGTCGTGTTCCTCTTGCTACTGAACTTCACTAATTCCCACTATATCTGACTTTAACCTATCCATTTCCCTTTGTAAATGTTCTAACTTATCTGCCTGTCTTCTCTGGGGGAGTTTGAGGAAGCCGCACAGACAGTAAATCTTGTATTAAAGAAAGGATACATTGCAGTGGCTGGCAGAGTATTGAGAAATGTTTAGTAGAATGAAAGAACTGTTAAGAACTGGACCAATTTTGTATATACAAACTATGAGAAGCAGTATGCACTCTCGTGCAACATGAGAAATCATGTGCTCAGTTGTGTATTGAACCAAGATATGAAGAGGACCAGAATTCAACCAATTATCCATCACAACAGCTGAGTAAAGTGGAAAATAATCATTCTAAAACTGATAAGGAAATGCAGGGTCCCATATATGGTGTAACACACTTTTGCCATTATTTATATTGAAATCTGAGGGAATTGTTAACAATTGGACTGCTACTGCTTTTCTCAAACTATGAGAAAGAGTTTGCACTCCCAGTCAAGGCAAGAATTTATGTGCTCAGGTGTATGTTCGTACAGGATGTGTATGGGGCAAAACATCTAGTTGCCTGTGCATCACAAAAGCTGAGTAAAGTGGAAAAAAGCAATTCTATTATCGAGAAGGAAATTCTCCATCTGAAATGTGGTGTAACATACTTTTGACATTTTTTTATATGGGAGGAGACGCAAAGTCATTACAGATATTGTACAATTTTGTATTTGTGGGGATCCACAGCCTCCAGATGCTTAACAAATGTAAACATGGTCCATAGTAGGCTGTAATGTGATTTTTATTTAATCTTGTGATTAGCTGATTTCAACTACTTATCATTGTCAAGCGCTTGTAAAACCCAAATGGTTAAGAACTACATTGTATGCATGCATTGCTTGTATATACACACCTCACATTAAGATTTCTAACTCAACCATGTGGTTGTAAGAAATTTGTGCAGTAATTTTTTATCTTACTATGATGTGTGTAAAGTATTAGTTACACTGTGATGCATGCAATCAATGTAGTGCTTTTCCATGTTGGTTTTACAACTGCTTGACAATGACAAGTAGTCAAAATTTGCTAATCACTCTATTAAGTAAAAATCAAATTATAGCCTACTACAGACCATGTTTACATTTATTAAGCATCTGGAGGCTGTGGATTCCCAAATCAAATGGTTCAAATTGCTCTGAGCACTTTGGGACTTAACATCTGAGGTGATCAGTCCCCTGGAACTTAGAACTACTTAAACCTAACTAATCGAAGGACATCACACACATCCATGCCTGAGGCAGGATTCAAACCTGCGACCGCAGCGGTCGCATGGTTCCAGACTGAAGTGCCTAGAACCACTCGGCCACACCGGTCGGCTTGGAACCCCACAAATACAAAATTTTACATTATTTGTTATGACTTTGTATCTCCTCCCATATAAAAATGTCAAAAGTATGTTACACTGTACATCAGATGGAGAATGTCCTTCTCAGTTATAGAGTGGCTTTTTTTTCCCACTTTACTCAGCTTTCATGATGCACAGGCAACAAGATATTCTGCCCCATACACCTATACAACAATGTCCATATTTCACAATTGTGTAGTTTATCTGTACCTAATACATCTGGTACCAAGGAATTCATAGGCAGTGAATTAATTTTGATGGTCAGAGGATGCCTTCTCAACTTGGCTTACTGAAACCCAGAGGGGCAGGAGTGGTGAATTAGTGCAAGAGTTTGCAAAAATGTTATTATGGGGGACATGGTACCAGGTGCAGAAAGTAAATATGAGGGCTTGAGAATGGTAAGAGCAAATGGGGCAATTAAATGCCAATAACCCAAATACCATGTGGAGCTGCGGGCTATGTTGACAACTTTTTATACCCTGAACAGGAAGACTAAAAATGTCTACACACATTATCAGTATGTGTACCAAGTAGTACAGATGATTTGACCAGTATATGCAAAATTACAGCTACCTATGTGGGTAACAGTCACCCATGTTGGGTGCACACCAGATGCTTTGCTACCATTATTGGCATCAGTCCAGGGGGGCTGAGACGGGGAGGGGGAGGGGGGGGGTAGGAAGATAAAATAGTACAACAGATTGATAAAGCCACTCATATACAGTCTGCATATACTTCGCTGTTTACATTAAGATGTAGACCTTATATGTGCAAAAAGAGATAGTCTATTAAGATTTGGGGAGAGGGTTTATTAGGTGCATTTTTTATGAAAGGTTTTCATATACTTACAGTTTTATTTATACATCTACTTATTTTTGAATGTACCAGAGTTATGGAACATAGGTGTGGCTACACCCCTCTATGGTTGCTGGTTGACAGTCAAATGATGTTAACAGATGACAGATAAAATGTTGCTCGAACAGTCCACGACTATACTGCCAGTTCATAGTGTCCAACAGGCACACTATGAACCAGCGGTATACCCATGGACTGCTCAAGCAACAAATACACCAGGAGAAACCGAAGAATCAGGTACAATGTTAATGTGAAGGTTAGAATGTGTGAACAGATTTCATTCTTGTGGTATGTTGGCAGTTATTGGAGGTTATCATAAGGTTTGTTTCTTTTAAGTTAATTACAGCAGTTATAATTATGGAATAGTGGGTTATCCTGAATGGAACTCAATGCAACATTTTAGGGACTGTCTCTTCAGCTTCCTGAAAGTAATATCAGGGACTACAACATTTGCATCATATGCTCTGCTGTACCTGCCCAACAGTCCTCTTGGGGTCTTACCAGCAAAAGATCTAACCTTCTTCAATAAAATCCTTGACACTGCCATAATAAATTCTCTAGATAAATTAATAGAAACACAGAATGGTTGCATTAATGGAGAATAATTGTTCCACAATATTCAACAGTACCACAATGGATACCCCATTGAAGCATGGTCACAGGAATCTCATCCTCAGTGACGTTCATAATCTTGGATACCATTTGACTATGCCATGTCCACTATCTCCAGAGAACTAACCCCCTCCTGAATTTCCACTACATTACGTGCCCAACTAATGAATCAACCACTTTATAGGAAGTGATTGTGGTGCATCCAAAGACACTAAACCATGAGCAGTGATTGTAAACAAGAAGACTAAAAAGGAAACTGTACGTAATAGGTGCGGGATAATAGAAATTTAGATACAGTAGACTCACATAATCATTGCAAGTTCACAGGTTTAGCAACAGAATGGAATTTGGAGGAATGAATTACTCATGGGTGGGGGGGAAGGGGGGGTTGAGTAGTTGCAGCATTAGTTCAAGTGGGCCACCAGTTACATAAATCAAGAGGCAGGCACTGTAATGCTGCTTGCTCAGTACCCTGCACTTTGCAACCTACCTTACACCAGGCAGAACTGTCCCACATACAATACCTGTGGCAGCACATTTCAGGTGGATGTGACAACAAGCTGCACTTTTTGTCACAACAATGTTGCCTGAACTAGAACATCAGGGCCTTGAGACCAACAAAAGACACTTATACTGGTGCTTGCACTGGGCATGTGTTTCTCACCATCCGACATTAGACCTTCCCTGTTCTAATATAAACTGGACTTCTGATGTGTTGTTCCGCACTTCTAGTTTGGCCTTGACTTTGACTCCGCCCTCAGCACTGAGCTAGTGTGATACTCTTAAGCCCTGAACTGGGTCCACTTCGGTGGTGACATTCTGCACACAACAGTGTTTAGCACAGCTGCCTCTGGAAATACTGGTTCTGTCTTGGAGCATGCTGAGCTCAGCTTGCTGTCTTCAGGATGGCTGGTAGCACTTCCTGCTTCTCTGCAGTGGGCTATACTGACATCTGCCTAGTCTGCAAGTTCACCCCAGCTGTCTGCTGCCAACACAGCTGACATCACATTCCATTGCCTTGCCAACTTTGCTGTATAGAATGAGGTGCCAATAAAGTTGTCTATTGTTTTAGCACAGTCCCTGGCTTCACTGTTTCGATAGACCTGGCATCGCCCATTCCTTGAAGTCACCCATACTTGTCATTGTGTTGGCCCGGTGGCCATTTTGGAATATTTGGATGACTACATAGCATTCAGCAACCCAGACTGCTACCTGTTATAAATGCTTGGATGCATGAGCCCTTGAGAGAGTTATTGTGGGCTGTTGTTGTTGTTGTTACTGCTGTTGTGACTTTGTATGCATCAGTTTTGACTTTGTATTTTGAAACACTGTTAGGTGTTAATATAGCAAGCAGTCAACAACTAAACAAAATGTCTGTATTTTTCTTAGAATGTCTTAGAAATAATTTGCTACGCAGCTAAAACTTAGATACATTATTTTATAGCGTTGTGGGTATCCATGTAATTGTTGACAGATGTGAGCTAAGTATAGCAAATATTTATTATATGTTATTGTTATCCAACTTGCCGGCCGCGGTGGTCTCGCGGTTCTAGGCGCACAATCCGGAACCGTGCGACTGCTACGGTCGCAGGTTCGAATCCTGCCTCGGTCACGGATGTGTGTGATGTCCTTAGGTTAGTTAGGTTTAAGTAGTTCTAAGTTCTAGGAGACTAATGACCACAGCAGTTGAGTCCCATAGTTCTCAGAGCCATTTGAACCATTTTTTTTATTATCCAACTTAATTATCTGTTATATGCTTCAAATTAGTCATGTAATAGAAGCACAACTCAGACTTGTAATTGTTATGTTTATAAAAGACCTAATAGGATACCATAATGACAAAGCTGCTAATGTGAATAATGTAAATAAAATCAAAATTTCTTACTCTGGTTCAGTGTGATGGCCATTTCTCAGGAATACACAATTTCAATAACATGTAAGCAGCCCTAGAAAGTTAATAAAGAACGTATTAACAAGTATGAGAAATATAAAGAATATACTAGTTGTCTACTACTTCTATTACACTGACAAGTTTCTGAACCACATCTACATCTACATCTGTACTCTGCAAACCACTGTGAAGTGTATGGCAGAAGGTATGTCCCACTATACCAGTCATTAGGGTTTCTTCCCATTCCATTCGTGTATGAAGCCCAGAAAGAATGATTTTTTAAATTTATCTATGTGCGGTGTAATTTTACCTAGCCTTGTCCTCATGATCCTTACACGAACAATATTCAGTGGCTTGTAGTATATTACTAAAGTCATCATTTAAAGCCAGTTGTTGAAATTTTATATGTAGGCTTTGTCAGGATAGTGTATGTCTATCCTCAAGATTCTACTAGTTCAGTTTCTTCAGCATCTCTGTGACACTCTCTACCAAGTGTCAAATAAACATGTGACCAATCGTGCTGCCCTTCTCAGTAGATGTTCAATATCCCCTGTCTGTCCTGTTTGGTACAGGTCACTCATACATGAGCAATATTCTAGGATTCGTCAAATGAGTGACTTGTAAGTAATCTCCTTTGTAGCCTCACTCATATTTTATCAATAAACTGAAGTCTACAACCTGCTTTACCCACAAATTAGCCTGTTCCATTTCCTTTTCCTAGAAAGTGTTACCTCAAGGTATTTCCAACTGTGGCTCAGGGATACTACAGTTATAGGATACTACATTTTTGTTTTGTTTTGTGAAGTGCCCAATATTATATTTCTGATCATTGAAAGCAAGTTGCTAATCTTTGGACTATTTTGAAATCTTATCAAGGTCTGACTGAACATTTACGCAGTCTCTTTAAGATGGTAGTTCATTGTAGATGACCGCATTATCTGCAAAAAGTCTGAGGTTACTGTTAATACTGTCTGCAAAGTCATTAATATAACACATGAACAGCAAGGGTCCCAACACACTTCCCTGGGGCACACCCAAAGTCATTTATAGGTCTCTCAATGTCTCTACAGCCAAGATAACTTGCTGCATCCTCCCTACCAAAAAAATCATCAGTCCATTCACTAATTGTGCTTGCTACCCAATTCAATTGTACTTTTAACAGTAAGTGTAGATGCAGAACTGCACCAAATGCTTTTTGTAAATCAAGAGATACTGCGTGTACCTGACTGCCGTGATCCAAAGCTTTCAGTATGGCATCTTAGAGAAGTGAGTTGGGTTCTGCATAATTGATATTTCCCATGCTGGTTGGCATGGAGGAGGCCATTGTGTTCAAGATTCATTGTTATGTTTGAGTTTGGGATATGTTCTAAGTTAGTACAACAAATCTATGTCAAGGACTCTGGCTGGCAGATTTGTGGACCACTTCTACCATCCTTCATGTAAGTGTGTGCTTGCTTCCACCTACTGGACAAGGTGTTTTGTTTGAGGAATTACCATAGATTGTAGTTAGAAGAGAGGCTAGTTCAGCTACAAATTCAGTATACAATCTAACAGGGGTTCCATCATGCCCTGGAAATTTGTTCAATTTTAATGATTTCAGCTGTTTATCAATGGCACTGACAGTTATATCAATTTCACTTATCTTTGCAGTGTTACAATAATTAATTCTGAATAATTCTTCTGGGTTTCCCTTTGTAAAGGAATTAATTTTTATGTGAAAACCAGTTTACAATTTTTGACAAATCCTTAAAGGTCAATTCACTTAAGAACTTTGGAAGAAAGATTATCATACCAGTTCTTTTGTATAGGCCTGCATTTAATATTTTTTTCAGCCTCCTTAGCTGAGTGGTCAGCACATCTGAGTGGCATTCAGGGGGCCTCGATTTGATATCTGGCTGGGCTGGAGATTTTCTCAACTTGGGGACTGGGTGTTGTATTGTCCTCATCATCATTTCATCTTCATTGACACACAAGTCACCCAATCTGGTGTCAACTGAAAAGACTTGCAACTTGGTGGCTGAAATTCCCCAGGTGGGGCCTCCAGGTCATCAATTCAATAAATCATTTCTCTTTTTTTCATTATATTTATTTTCCTTTTCCTGGTGTGTTCCATAGGCTCTCTTCACAATGAATTTTGGAAATAGAATTCCATGTAATCTGTCCTAACACAAAATATGGAATATGATTATCATTGTAGAAAGTGACATTTACTACTAAGACTTTTGAACTCTTGGGTTACGTTTAACTGAAAATTTTAAAATGTTTGTGCAATCTGCTAAAAAATAATTAAAAACAATAAATATTGTTTCAAAATTTCAAACTATAAAGTAACCAACTAGATTACAATATTTCAAGAAGGTGGGCATAAAATACCCCCGTCTTTCCTGCTCACCATGGTATTGCAAGGGGTAATGCATGTGCATAGGAAAAACAGTCCTGTAATGTAAGAACTTTACATATTACAATATTAGACCAAGATGCAGTTGTGTTCAATTACATTTTTTATAATAATACATCTATTTTAGCATGATTGCCATCTCCAAGTTGCCGATGGAAGACTTATAGTTTGGTACAATATTTCAAGTTTTGAAACAGATAATTTAACACAGTACAGAAATATGCCTTGCTACATACATCATATGGCCTTTGATGTTGGTGGAGCTACAGTATGTGTTAACCTTTTTCTGGAGCCATTAATAGTGAAGTTGACAAGTTACAAACCTTTATTTCATACTGATGTTACTTGACAGCAGTACTGACAATTGAGGCATTGATATTATATGGCCACTGGCTGTTTGCTTCTATTGTATTCTGTGGGTTGTATGTTTGTCGTCACCAGCTATATTATGTTGTTTATATGATTTCTGTTTATATGGTTCTATGCTCATATGTAATTCAATCCCACTGTTTTTTTTAATTGGTTATACCAGATAGTGTTGCAGTGTATGAGAAATATGACCATTTTGCGGTGTTGTTTTATTCTTAGACATATGCTTCCCATTCATTATTTTTAATTTCATGATCTCTGATGTGTTTGTAGATTTTGTTTTTTTTACTCATTTCATGTTTGGGCAGATAATGTCAATAAAATTCTCTATATAATCAATTTTGAATCAATCTATTTTCTTGAGGGTAATTTAGTGTGTGTGAATATATTTTGATCTCTTCAAGAACACTCATTAGTGGTCTATTAATGCAAATTTAGAGAATAGGCATTTTCAGCTGACAGCAGAATGGTTCTACTGCCACCAACATACATTTTGCTTAATTACCAAAAAGATAAGATAACAGAAATTATGGCTCATGTGGAGGCATATAGATAGTATTTTCCCCCACTCCATTTGTGAGTGGAATAGGAAAAGAAATAACTACTAGTGGTACTTGGTACCTTTCGCCATAATCGAAATGGTGGCTTGTGGAGTATGCATATAGATGTAGATGTAAATGTACACGTATATATGTTTGTGAAAGGTAAGTTTATCCATACCTTAATATGAGGGACAGTAAAATGAAAAGCAAACGTTCACCACGATGAGACCACGAAATGGTTCTGTTGAAACATAATCAACACACACATTAATGTATTTATCCTACTGAGAGACGAGATGATCAATTCCTTGTTCATAGAATGCAATCGGCCACTGTCAGAGCCACAACTGCACCCACTCTTGCACTTCCTTGTTGACTGAAAATGATGTCACACATGTCTTTCTTCACGTCTACAAAGATGCAAAATAAGCCACAATGGAAGTACAGACATTAATTGTGAGTGGGCATTATTTAAGTCAACAGTGAAATTTGAAAATTTGTACCAGACCAGCATTTGAACCCAGGTCTCCTACTTACTAAGGCAGATGCTCTGACTATTTTGCCATCTGGACACAGTGGTCATCACAGCTACATGAACTACCAAAGTTACGTCCAAAAGAACAGACACCACATATATATAATTGAGACAAAGAGGCCAATGATCTCTTTAGTATAGATGCACAGCAGGCCCGAACTCTTACAGGAAATGGCAAAATGTTGTAAGTAGTGAGGATAATGGATAGGGGGCACTGCATTAGTAGTGTGTGGATAAGTTGATAATTTGGGTTTGATTCAGGTGACCTAGGGTAATCTGTGGAGCTGTAATGATGACTACATCTGGATGGCTTAGTAGTCAGACCATATGCCTAGTAAGCAGGAGACTCAGGTTTGAATCTTGGTCCAGCACAAATTTTAAACTTTCCTCAGTGATTTAAATCAATGCCTACTTGCCGCCAATATCAGTAATTTCTTTGTGTCTTAATTCATAGTGGCTGCTGGATCGAAATGGTGTCTGTTGTTTTGGACATGTCCAAAAGAACAGGCACCACATTTATATAAAATAATGTGGAAATCAGATGATAATAGATCCAAGCTCTGTGTAGGATGCTACTGTGTTTCCAACCAAATCTCTGAAGTGTAGCCTTCACCTGATTGTCAGTATGGGGAGTGGGTGATATGGTGCAACAGGATGATTCATGTCCAGTGGCATTCCTAGATGTTTCTGCAAAGTGTGTTTATAGTGCTGAACATTAGTTGTGCTTTCACACTTGTGGAACTCAACAACCAGAGGAAGCAAATTGTTGTACGGTAATTCTCAACCCCTAAAACTGCCAATCAGCTATGCTTCAGCAATTTGGTTGGGAAACACTGAGATGTCCTCTGTACAGCCCAAATCTTTCATTGTGTGACTTTTCATATCTTTGATGGCCTGAAGAAAGACGTGTGGACATTGCTTCCAATCTACTGAAGAGAAAGAGAGGGTTTAGTTGTTCACCTTTAAGTGGTCAACTGCATTCTTTGAAACAGGAACTGATTATCTTCTCCTCTGTGAGATAAATATCTTAATATGTATGGTGATTACTTTTGAATGGAATGATTGCATGGTCCCACTGTGGCAGGTGTTCAATTTTCATTTGACTGCCCTTATAATATGTCAAAACATTAACAAATCTGGAAAAGAATATGTGTGTTATTAAGATAATAACTATAAACATCTGAATTTCATTTCAGAACATTATCACATTGTAATATATCTCTTGAAAGCTGCATATGCAATGACTTGTGCTCAGTCCAGACATTAGCCATTATTTTGAAGTCATGTGCATTACAAGACATCTCCACTTTTTAAGATGTAAAGTTTTTACTCAGGTTATTGTCGTGATGTTGGTTTTATTATCATCTTCAGAACCATAATAATATCTGCAGGATGGTCTAGTACATATAAAATCGACTGATGTAAGAATTGTGAAAAATCTGCTAAATCTCAAATAGTGAAATGAAGTAAAGTAATTGAAATTTTAAACATCTGTATTCTGAAGCTCTTCACACATTAATATGACACAAATTGGACTAATAACACAAAAAATATGTCTGTTTTCTGCAGTCTCATAAAATGACTAGACCACAATTCATCACAGCTTCCCACCAAGGATGTACATAATGAAGATGTACAAAGATACCATACAAAGAACAGAGTTTACAGTTTCATCAGAGACAGTTGCAGGTACACATTTAGCAAAACTTAATAGAGTTGAATTTACAAACTTTTATGTTAGAACTGCAACATTGTTCTAAGAGATAGAATATCCATATCTAACCATGAAACAATAATTTGAGTTGACATAATTTTTATATGAACTCCTCTCTGTGTAAATGAGGATATTGGTACCTATTGGTATCATAGGATTCACTATATGTCTTGGGCTAGCTTACATTACAACATGTGGCCTCCATATAGCAACATTACAAACTATTACTTACTGTGCTCCAAAGGAGTAGATTTCACTCACAGCAGCAACTATCTCACAGTATTATGGACACAAAAACTGATTACTCTGTCACTATAAAATCTACTCTACTGGTCTTCTTTTTCTGTTTTATAGCTCATCATATAATTCTTCATTCCATATACCACAACATACATGCTGCTACCTCACACCCTTTAACTGGGTGACATCCCACAGTATTGTGTCAGTATGATTCCACTTCTAAATCAGTACACCTACTGCTAATACATTAATAATATCTTTATTTGATGGACAAATCACCATCAGTAGTTTCACATGCACTCACTCCCTGAGACATTCTGGAGAGGTCTGAAATTTAATCCAAGACATTTGTAAAAATTCTAAATTTGTAAAAATTCTTACACCATTACATCTCTTTGCTGCCCAGTGACCTTGGCTACGTAGGCAGTTTCTAAGAGTGACAGTCCAGTAAGTCATGGAGGATAACTTATGTGATGTACGGAAAGTAGGAGACATGTACTGGTAGAATAGTAGCCATGATGCAAGGTCATGTGTTGTGCCTTCACTCTTCTGTCAATTTTAGTGTTGTTCATGAAAGACACAGTTGCCAGTTGGAGTTCTAATTTAGCACACAGTTTTCATATATTAGGAAATTATGAGATGACACTTCAATGTTGAGTAAATGATTCAGTCAACAGTATGGTCTTGATTATTGTTGTAACTTCAAGTTGAACAAATATATTTCAAGGAAGACACAATACATGAAAGTCACAGATCAAGTAAACAGAGTAAGACGTGTGTACCTTTAACAGTCAAATCATAACTGAGTCCGAGTCTAGTGGCCGCTGGCTGGCTGGCTGGCCGCTTAGGTGGCACTGCTGCTGCATGGCTGGCAGACAGCGCTCCATGTTGAGGACACGCGTAACTGCGCGGCGGCACTTAGAAAGATCGGCGAGTCACAACACTTTTCCCCCCTTTGAAGTTTTTGTGCAGGTCTTGATGGAGGTGGCCTGTAGATTGCTAATGTCCATAGGTGTTGTTTGACTGGCCGTAAAGTCTTGAGGAGGAGGCTTCCCATATGGATGGAAGTGTCGCTGATGATAACGGGTCGAGATGACAGGAGACGAGGGGGTCAAATCTGCTGGGACCCCATGCACCAATCTGCCCATTGCGGCAAGTCCAGTTGTTATAACAAGAGACATGGGCGATGTGTCTACTTCTGTAGGGAAAGGAGGCAAGTAGAGTTGCTCCGAAGATGATGGTCATCTGGTTCCTGCATGGGCACGTCTCCTGGTGGCGTTAGTTCTTGTGCTGGCACTGATATGATGGTGAGAGGACTGCGTTGTGAGTAATGAGACATTCCAGTATCCCAAGCAAGAGGTAGAGCCAAAGGTGGTGTAGTGGCATCCGGAATAGGCGTTGCCAGTACAAGAGGCCGAAGCTGGTCCGAATGACGCACTGCAACACCCTTGTCCATCTGGATTTCATACAGGCGTTGGCCACGGTGTCATAAGATGCGGCCAGGACTTCATTTTGGTTGCCTGCCATATCCCCGTACCCATAAAAGGTCATCGGCGGTGAACCGGCCAAGCGAAGGCACCTGCGGCAATGAGGTAGAAGACCGCAGAAGATGAAGTAGCATGCGGGGCTGTTGGCCATGTAAGAGCTCAGCCCCATGGTCGCCCATGGGGGTGAAGCAGTAAGAAGCCATAAATTGGAGAAGTACATCATCAGCAGCAGAAGAAGTCAGGAGTTTCCTCATCTGAGCCTTAAACTTGCGGACCAGTTTTTCAGCCTCACCGTTTGGCTGTGGATGGAACAGAGGGGCCATGAGATGCATGACGCCGTGACGGGCACAAAAATCTGCAAAATTGGAAGAGGCAAATTGGGGACCATTATCAGTAACAAGAGTAGAGGGAAGGCCTTCCAAAGAGAAAATGTGAGCTAGAGTATTGGTGGTTGCCACGGTGGTAGGCGACGTGCAACGGACAATGAAAGGAAAGTTAGAGTATGTGTCAATAATGAGAAGCCAATAAGCACCTAAAAAAGGTCCCATGAATTCAACATGAATACACTTCCAGGGCTTCTCGGGCAAAGGCCACAGTGACAAAGATGACTTCAGGGCAGCGGCCTGTGACGCACAAGGGCCGCAGGCAGCGACCATGTGTGCGGTTTCAGAGTCAATGCCAGGCCAGTACACATGATGGCACACCAGAGATTTTGTGTGAGAGACACCCCAGTGCCCTTGGTGAAGGAGGTGCAAGACCGAAGCATGCAAGGACGCAGGTACCACAACACGCGGTGAAGCATTTTCGGTGGAAAGGAGGATAACACCATCCCTAGCCGTGAGGCAGTAACGCAAAGCGTAGTAGTTCTGCAACGGATAAGAAATCTTAGCGGAGAGACAATCTGGCCAACCCTTCTGAGTACAGTGTAAAACCCGGGAGAGGTTAGGGTCAGAACCCGTAGCAGCCGCCAGTCGGTCCCCAATGATGGGGAACCCGTCCACAACCCGCTGCTTGGCAACATCCAGGTGGAAACACAAAAGTTCATCCCTATCAAATGCCAGGTCAGGACCCATGGGAAGGCAAGGCAGTGCATCAGCATTTGCATGTTGAGCCATCAGCTGGAAATGAATCTCATAATTGAAACGAGACAAGTAAAGAGCCCAATGCTTGGGATGGAGTACAGCCTTGTCGGGAAGTGACGTTGATGGATGAAACAAGGAAACAAGTGGCTTGTGATCCATAACATGATGAAATTTGGATCCATAGAGAAAACACCAAACTTATGAAGAGCATAAATAATGGCCAAACCTTTTTTTTCAATTTGAGAATATTTTTTTTGGAGGCATAAGCAATGGGTGGTT
The DNA here is from genome assembly GCF_023897955.1 of Schistocerca gregaria. Classification (NCBI taxonomy): domain Eukaryota; kingdom Metazoa; phylum Arthropoda; class Insecta; order Orthoptera; family Acrididae; genus Schistocerca; species Schistocerca gregaria. Next base: position 868,359 of record NW_026062020.1, on the reverse strand, counting down.
CAGAACCATCAGAAAAATGGTGCACAAGAACCGACCCTGTATTGAGAGGCGTCCGTGGTAAGAACAAGATGTTGGCCAGGTCAATAAGTAGCCATGCACGTGGCCTGATTTAGCATAGTCTTCAATTTCACGTGGACCAGTGAAGAGGAACGTTTTTATGCAACAGGCGATTCAACAGCTGAGCCACCGAAGCAGCAGACGGTAAAAACTTGCGATAGTATGCTATTTTCCCCATGAAGGCCTGCAGTTCCTTAACAGATGTAGGGCAAGGAAGGGCGTCAATTGCAGCGACAGTTTGCTGAAGCGGGTGAATACTATCCCGAGAGAGTTGAAACCCCAAGTACATGATAGAGGCCTGAAAAAATTTTGATTTCTGAAGATTACACTTAAGACCGGCAGTCTGTAAGATATGAAAAAGTGTGCGGAGATTTTGAAGATGTTCGTCAGTGGTGGAGCCAGTGACAACAAGATCGGCGAGTCAAAACAATTATGTCATGTGATACTGACAACACAGTTGTCGGTCTGGTCTCTTGCTTCTTATATTTTAAACCACTAGGTATTATTACAACTCGTTACTACTGTATATGACATTACAGAGTTCTTTAATTATTTTATATGTCTGGAATGTCCTCAGGCTCTGGTGGTTCATCTTGTCTGGTTTCTATTTATGCAAAAGCTATTTTTCTCTGTTTTGTTAGTTTTCGTCCAAAACCACTACCCTTTCATTATTTATATATACAGTACATTTATATTAGAATGGATTTGCTGTCATGCATGATAAACCACAATGACATGACTGTGTCACAAGCTACATGTTGCACTTTTACAGATCTCATGAAAATATGGACTTTATTAGATTCATCTTTGTCTGTCTACAATATTAAATGTTTTTCATAAATGAAATTTGATTCTCTCTCTAGATTAAATTCACCAAGTTCCAATAATGTTTTAATCAATATTATGATGATATATCTTATTCTTTTTACCAAAAAATATTGCCACCTGACAATGAGATATTGTTTACTACATCACATTTGTTGCTTACTCTCACTGCATTATCACTCCATTAATCAATGCTTCCTGACTTATCAATACATACAGTGTGAATACTCTTAAGTAATTCAGCTATTATATTTGTGTCAAATGCCCTGTCAGTACCATTTCATGCTTCTCTTTTTGTAAGATGCATCACTTTGCAGTCATCAGTTGCCTCAGTGCCTTTTTGTTTCACAGATATTTCTTTTGTGCTCTCTCTAGGCTCTCCATTTTACCTATTTTTGTGTCTTATCTCTCACAATACACAGTGTATGGTATCTTTCAAATGTACACATTCCTTTTCCTCAAAGCATAATTTTAAAGTGCGGTAAGTTTCATATCCAAAGAAGCATGTATGGGTATATTTACTGGTACTACAAGAATGGAGAAGAGAAATTACAAACTGGAGATAAGAGGAAAGTTCTCAGTTTAGAAAGGATAAAACACCCTATTGTTCAGTGTATACATCAAAGAAGCAATTATTATGTAAATACAATAGAAAGAAACTTCCACATGGAAAAAATATATCAAAAACAAAGATTCCAAGACTTACCAAGCGGGAAAGTGCCGGTAGATAGGCACAATAAATAAAACACACAAACACACACACAGAATTTCTAGCTTTCGCAACTGACGGTTGCTTCTTCAGGAAAGAGGGGAGGAGAGGGAAAGACGAAAGGATGTGGGTTTTAAGGGAGAGGGTAAGGAGTCATTCCAATCCTGGGAGTGGAAAGACTTACCTTAGGGGTAGGGTGTGCGAGTGAACACCTGTACTTTTTTCCCCCTATCTACCGGCACTTTCCCGCTTGGTAAGTCTTGGAATCTTTGTTTTTAATATATAGAAGCAATGATTAAATTCTATTAAAGTTTCAAGAGTGGGTTGAAATTATGGGTGCAAAGACGTCAGTGATAAGATTCACAGATTACATTTCTGTTCTCAGGGAAAGTGAGGAAGGACTGTCTGATGAGGAAAGTAACAAGGAGTAGCACAAATGAGATTAAGTTTGAAGCTAATGTTAAAACTGGGAGCCAAAATGCAAACAAGATGAAGGAACTTTGCTACCTTGGCAGCAAACACACTATGGGTGAAGCAAGGAGAACATAAAAAGCAGACTAACACAGACAGAGAGGGCATTCCTGGCCAAACAAAGTCTACCAGTATCAAAGATTGGCCTCAGTTTGAGAAGGAAATTTTTGATAATGTATGTCTGGAGCACAGCTTTCTATAAAAGGGAATCATGAACTGTCGGAACATTGGAAACAGGAGTCAAAGCATTTGAGGTGTAGTGTTATAGAAAGGTGTTGAAAATTAGGTACACTAATAAGCTGAGACTCTCTGCAGATTTGGCAAGTAGAGTAAAATTTAAGAAATATTGACAAGAACAAGGAGTGGGATGATAGAATATGTGTTAAGAAATCAAGGCATAACTTCCATGGCACTTAAGGAATCTGTGGAGGATAAAACCTATATAGTACAGACAAATTTTGATTTCACCTGGGCAAATTTGCTTCACAAGTGATTATAAAGGTATTCAACACAAAAAATATTACCGTTTAAAATATCCAAAATGAGACAGAATTGGACCATCGAAAAGCACCTAAACATCAAATTAAAAATGGTGGTCATTTGTCAGAATTGTTTTATTTGTACTAAAAGGTTAAATGTTTTACAATGCATCATTTTAATGGATGCAATATTTAAATATCATTTCATTTTTTCTGCTGGACAATACTGTAGTATTTGAAAAAATTTCGAAGATGTTCAATAGGCACTCACTCTAGCACAGAAGGCCATAATTGCAGCCAGTAAACTCCAGGGAAGTGATGTTGTCATAAGTGCTGGAAAGAGTGTACATGTGTCATGTCAAAAACACATGCTGATAAGAAAAGCATTGCTATATGGAGTAAACAACAATCAACAAGCAATACATGCATCTGAAAGAGAAGTGTCCATTTAGCTGAAAGACTATTTTGTGCCCCAACTGACTGCTTGTTTTGTGGAACTATTGTGGATGTTTCTTCAAAATACAAACTGAAATTGGATCAAGTTAAAGTATGAACATCCATATTTTCTGAAACCATCAAAAAATGCTATAAGAAACATTGTGATGCCTGGCCTTACGTGGTAAAGGGACACATAGAATGTTTTCTTTCAAACTTATTTGCTGTCAGCTGCATCTACCACCACACATGCTGTGCACCTGTTGGCTACATTATTTAAAGTAGTCAGTGTTGAACTTCGACCCCCATTTTTCAGCCATTGTAGCAATGCAGTACACCGACACCGAGGACAATCAATGAAGAAATAAAGCAAATGAATGTCACATATGGTGCCTTTGTGGGTGAGGACTATTTTATGTGGGCACAATAAACTAGGACTCATGAACTTTGAACATTGAACTCAAGAGCGGTTTACAGTGCAGTGATTTAAAGGAGTTGCAACTACCAATCAGTGCTTGGTTTTGATGGCCTCAGTAGGACAGCAGTCAATCAGTGAGCCAGTTCTATGGAAGCAGCTATTGAATACAGGCGCAGCCAATCAGCACAACCAACTGGGATAAACAAGATGCCTTGCCAAGAAAATTACAACTCGGAGCAGCTGTGCAGACGATGAATCGAGATGACAATCACAGCAGACAAGTGAATAAGAATAAGGTAATTTCATAGCAAAAGCTGTTTCATATTAAGTGATACATAATGAGTGGCCTTAACGAACAAGACAGTGTGATGGGAGACAAGGCACAACAGGGGCGAGGTTCAGTTGAAAATAGTGGTTATAAATTAGACATGAATGTAACTTTGAATTATGGGGATGAAAGTCCTATTGTACATGAGATGATAAAAGCATCATCTACTTTGTATGATGATTTGAGCGAAATGGATGAAAACAATACTGAAGTGGATGATATCATTAAGGTTAAGGGGTAGGAATCTAGTAGCGAATGTCAGCAAGGGCAACAGGTTATGGCATATGGAAAATTGTAAGTGATGTTAAGGCAAATTATGAATAGTATGTGTACAAAAGAAGACATTAGTGGAGTGGAAAATAGTATGAAACAAGACATTAGTAGGGTCAAAAATAGTATGAAATGAGACATTAATAGAGTGGTGAAGAAAGCTGATAGCATTAGAACTGGCATGGTTAGCTTAAAGGATGAACTGAAGAAATAAATTAAAAAGGGGATTCAGGAAGTCAGCTCTAATCATTCAGAATTAAATAACAAGGTTGGGGAAGTAGCTAAAGATTGTGATGATAAGATAAAGGAAGTAGCATATAACACTAATGAGAAATTAACATTAATGAGTAGTAAACATGTAGAAGAGAGAAAGAAGTTTTGTGAAGACTATAGTAGGATGGTGAAGGCTTCCGAAAAACAGTGTAAAGAAAAATGGAGGAGTTTCAAAATCAAAAGCATAGAGTGTATAACATCCCAAACAGTCCTTCATTTGTTAGTTGTAAGAAATTTAATGATTTTGAACCATAATGGGAAGTCCATACACTGGATTTCACTAGGGAATTTAATGATTTGCCTGAAATGTGGAATGACAAAGAGAAAATGTCATCTGTGAGAGGCTTTTTGAAAGGGGATGCTTATGGATGGGCAGCTCAGGTAGCTGATAGCTGTACTTCATGACAAAGCTTTGAGGAAGCATTTTTAGATGAATATTGGTCCAAAGAGAAGCAGCTGAGAATTTTGAGTGAATTTTGAGGAGAAGACAGATTTGACTCTAATTTGGAGAAAGAGCTAGGTAGTGAATCAATAATTGTGTTTTAGAAGCTAAGTTGCCTCAGAAAGTTAGAGAATTACTTGTACCTGCATCAAGGGGTAATATTAGTGATTCCTTGAACTATGTTGATAAAGTGGAGATGGTGAAGCCCTCAGTGGAAGACTGTAGGAGGAATTTTGACGACAATAATCATTCAGGGAGAGAATTTCAGGTAAATAGGATGAACAGGACTAATTAGAGTAGAAATTCAAGGAATGTTTGGGTGGAGATAGTCAGCCTGGGCACAGAAATGGTAGCAGAAATTCAAGTAACAGAGATGGAGGAGATGATTTTAATTCTGTATCAAACCATTTAAACTAGATAACACTCCACTTTTGACTCACACTAGAGCAGGTAGTGATGAAGAGCCATGTGTATATAAGTGTACTGTAATTACAGGTAAGGGTAATGTAAATGACAGTAGTAAGACAAGTGTAATTCCTAATTCTAGTGAGATGTTGAATGATGTTGGGGATAGCAATGTTTTTTCCATAAAAGGAGAGGATGAACTTGCTATAATGTGCATTCAACGAGAAGCAAAACCTACAAGCAAATAGGGTGTTCAGCATTCTGTGTTGTATTCATTATGTAGCGATAATACTTACCCCAGCTGTCTGTCTCAATTTTCATGTTTCCTGAAGCAGACAAACTCTTCTCTTACAGCTATCTGTAGTTTATAAGTGAATCAGAAGCAATCTTACACTTTCATGTGATTTTGTACAGTAGGATACGTTAGTATAGGGATATGTTAGAAAACGTTTCTTCAGTGTTATATATATACATATTATGTTGTGTTAGTTATAAGTAATGTAATCATAGGAGGATGGAAGAAAGTAAATTGGTACCATAGTTAAAGAACTTCTGTCAGACAAATAGGTAAGGTAAACAGAAAGTGAAAGGTGTCAGCATTATGTAGAGAGAAGGTGCAGATTATCTGAAACTGTAACTAACATCTGAAGTAATCAGCTCATGGGTTTGCCTTAGCATAAGGATCTGTTCCTTGGAGCTGGCAGGGGTGGCTGAGCGGTTCTAGGTGCTACAGTCTGGAACTGCATGACCGCTATGGTCACAGGTTCAAATCCTGCCTCTGGCATAGATGTGTGTGATGTCCTTAGCTTAGTTATGTTTAAGTAGTTCTAAGTTCTAGGGGACTTATGACCTCAGCTGTTGAGTCCCACAGTGCTCAGAGCCATTTGAACAATTTTTTTGTTACTTGGAGTGTTTTTCAGTAGATTCAATTTTTGATTAGATAAGCAGGGAAGTTGTTTATTTATTACATAATGAAGCAATAATGAAACAATAAAACAATGAATAATGTTAGAGTCTTAATGTTGGGGAGACTGTCTTTGCAGTAAGAGTATTTTTTGAGAACGCCCTCCACTAACTAATGAGGTAGGAAATGTAAGTATAGTAATGGATCTGACAGACAAGACTGAGTAATGAAAAAGATAACTGTGTACCAAAAAATGTCATGTAACTGTATTGGTGACCTAGTTTTGAACTAGGTAACATTGGGTATGTGTATATTGTGCAATTCATGACACTGCAGCTGGCAATGAGAGCTTACCATAAAGGGCAATATTTTAGTGCATTACAAGTCATATAATGCTGCATTATCAGATGTATAAGTTATCTGTAAACTTCTGTTTGTGTTTTGAGGAATTATGAGCTTCAAGTGGTAATACTGGAACATAGAAAACTGGTTTTGCTGATTAACTGATAACTGTGGTGCTCGACTGATGTGAATATTTTGGAAGGTATAGGGGGTGGATCTCGGGCCACACATGGTCAAATACCTGTTGTCATAGGTAGGAAAAGTAGGTCTTTTTTAGGATAAATCCAGACAACAGGTTCCCCTGCCTAAAGAGTATCTCTAGCAGTTCAAAAAATACTGAAACAATCACTCACAAGACAGATTATAACACTTCAAAAATCACACATACCAGATGTCACAAAGAAAAACAAACCATCGGAAAGAGTAACATGGGGCATTTCACAGACTTAACAATCCTCCATCAAAACATGCAATCAATAAAAAATAAAATACAAGCATTAGAAGTTGAGCTCCAATCTTTGAACTGCACAGTAGTTTGTATTACTGAGCACTGGTGTAGAGACACAGAAATCCAACATGTAGTATTATCATTGTATGAAAGGGCAAACTCTTACTGCAGAACTACTTCAAGGGGTGGAGGATCATGCATTTGTATCAGAAAAGGAACACAGTTCAAATCTAGACATGACCTCAGTACAGTAAGAGAAGACAAACACATTGAAATATCAGCTATTGAATTATCAGGGCTCGATATCACCAAGAAATTATTTTGTGTGTGTATAGATCTCCCAGTGGTAGTGTGGACACTTTTTTCAATAAATTAACAGAAGTTCTAGATAAAGTCTCAAGTACAAAGGTCAACATAATTCTGTGTGGGGACATAAACATCAACACTAATATCATAAATGAATCCAGCAGCACCTTCATAAATATCCTTCAAAGTTTTGGCATGTCCCTATTGGTCAATAGTGCAACAAGGGTTACTACAATGACTGCATCAGTAATTGACCATGTGGCCACAAATATAGACAGGGAAAAATGTGATGTAGCTGTAAAAGATCTCGGACTATCAGACCATCTCTGTCAAATAACAACAGTAAAATCAGGCATCGAATCATTCCCTAAACTACAAGCCTATAAACGACATCTATCAGAAATCAAAATAAAAGATTTTTCAAAAGAACTAGAAAAACAAAGCTGGGACGAAGTGTATAAGGAAACCAATGTGAATATGAAATTCTCCAAATTCTCCACATTGTTTAAATTGAACTTTGAAACAGCATTTCCAAAAGTATGCATGACTGTATCAACATCTCACAAAAACAGATGGATAACAGCAGGTATTAAGAAGTCCTCCCAAACACTTAAACACCTCAGTTCCATGAAAAAGATTCACAATGATCCAGAATTCTTAAATTTTTATCATAGATACAAAAAGATTTATAGGAAGGTGCTGATTGCTGCAAAAAAGTCATTTAATGACAAAATAATATATAATGCAGAGAATAAAAGCAAAGCAGTCTGGGATGTTATAAAAAAGGAAACGGGGAGAGGCAAACAAACGCAGAATAACATACTGCTAAGGGAGGGGGATAAGGTAATAAATGATCCACAACACTTAGCAAACTATGTAAACGAGCATTTTTCAAGTATTGCAGAGAAGTTACAGCAAAAATTCCCCAAAACAAATATAACACCTGCAAAAATTGTTGCACTAGATACAATGATGTTACTTCCAACCACAGAGAATGAAGTCAATAAAACTGTTCAAAAGCTAAAAAATAAAATGTCAGAAGGCTTAGATGATGTACCAATGTGTGTACTGAAACAATGCATAGGGATTATACAATGCCCATTAACAAATATAATAAATGAATCCTTCACATCAGGGACATTTCCAGAGCAGCTAAAACAGGCAAGAGTTGTACCTTTGCTTAAGAAAGGTAATGCAGAAGACATAGAAAATTACCGGCCCATTTCCCTGCTGTCAGCATTCTCAAAAATAATAGAAGCAATTATGAAAGACAGATTAATGAATTATCTGAATAAATACAATCTTTTAAGCAAATCACAGTTTGGTTTTCGAAGTGGCAAAAATACGGAGTCAGCCATAGTAGAATTCACAAAAGTTGTACTTAATGCTCTTGATAAAGATGAGTGTGTCACAGGCATATTTTTGGATCTTTCTAAGGCTTTTGATACAGTCGACCACAAGATTCTATTAAATAAATTAGAAGCATTAGGAATAAGAGGGGTAGCTAATGACTGGTTTCGATCATACCTAACAGATAGGGTACAAAGAGTAGAGATAACACATACTTCAAATAGATCTAAACATTTAGTAAAATACTTATCAGAACCAAAACATATTAATATAGGGGTTCCACAAGGTAGCATATTAGGACCAATACTATTCCTGATATACATCAATGACTTTCCCAGTAGTGTTACTCATGGTGTGAGAATTCTCTTCACTGATGGCAGCAAATATTATAGTCACTGAGAGAACAAGAGAACTCCTTACCGAGAAAGCAAATGAAACTCTCAAGGAAGTTTACGATTGGTCAATAAGCAACAAATTGACATTAAACATAAAGAAAACTAATGCCATGAACTTCAGTTTGAAGAGGAAAAATGACAATGTTAAATTAAATGTAGATGGCACCTCTATAGACTGTGTAACAAATGCAAAATTTCTAGGAATGAATATTGACTCTCAGCTGAAGTGGTGCGAACACACAAAGGTACTTGCAAACAGAATGTCATCAGTATGTTATGCCCTTAGAATTCTATCATCTGTGTGTAACATGCAGTGTCTTTTAGTTACATATTATTCATATGTACACTCAATTCTTAGCTATGGCATTTTTTTTGGGGAACAAATCCACAAAATATGAACACAATTTTCAAACTCCAGAAAAGAGCCATAAGAATAATAACCAGAAATAGTAGTCGAGCTCATTGTAAAGATCTGTTCAAAACACTGGGAATTTTAACTGCTCCATGTGAACACATTTACCAGTCAGTTGTACACATCAAAAGTAACATTGGCAATTACTGCACAAACAGCTCTGTCCATGACCATGGAACAAGAGATAGACTCAACTTACATATACCAAGAAAAAATAAACATAAAACTCAAAACAACATTTTCTACCAAGGAATAAAACTGTACAATAAATTACCAAAAGAGATTAAAGAAATTTCAAAAATACACTTATTTAAGAAGGCAGCTAAAAAGTACCTGTTATGCAATACATTTTATACATTGAAGGATTACTTAGAGAAAGCAGAGTAGGGGTTTGATAAAAAAATGTTATACAAACAAATAATAATAATAATGATGATTATAAAACATCCAATATTCCACATAACACCTTCACTTTATTATTTTTCTTCTTTTTTCCTTTCTATAGACACTCTCCCCTCAAGCTATGCATAGCACAATACTAACACCTCTTCCTCTTTCTGAGCTCAACATCTCACTCATTATGAAGGGATGTGTGTATAGTGTGTGCAGTGACTGATAGTGAAATATGAGTGAATAGTGTGGCATTACATTATTTAATGAGTTATTTGTAAATAAATTATTGTATACCAGGAGTAAAATCTAATGATTGTCTCTAACTAGAAGTCTGTAAATATATGTGTATACGAATTAGCTTATTGTAAATTGATCTAAGCTTGTAAATACTTTGACATGTCCTATATCCTTGTAAAAAGAGATCTACGGATGAATAAAACTACTACTACTACTACTACTACTACTACTACTACTACTCGGTAATATTTTGTGATTTTATGAAGGTTTAATTTTCTTTTTGATTAAGAATGGTGCTCAGAATTTGAGTGGAGAACTGGGGCAATGATTTAGTGTTACTTCCATCCCCTTCATTTTGATTTGAGTAGTTATTAAGTTATGTGATGGAGACTCTATTCTTTTTTCATAACATAATGATTAGTAAATCTATGCTACTGCACATCTTGAGATGTTGCTATTTTGCAAATGGGAAAGAGACAGAAATCTTTCAAGGTTAACCAGTTTCAGACAGTTATCACTTAGAGTAATGTTTTGTAGTGAAATGTGCACTTGATTTTAAAATTTTACTAGTCCATACTTTTCATACTATAGTCAATTTTTGTACTAATTATTGTGATGTTATAAGGGCTATGTAATGTATTTATTTCTGAACTAATGACCATTATTTACCATTAGCATTAAAAAAAATTTCATTATATTTAGAAGTACTAAAGTAGGATATTTTGACTAATTTTTTCATGTACTGTGGTGGAGGAGAATGACCTCCAAGGGAGCTGATAGCAGTGCATTTAATTACTAACTGCTACTTGGACCTGTTGAAGGCATGGACAACTTGGTGAGAAAGTGTGTTAAAGCTCATTAAAAGAGTGAATGTACTGGTGAAAAATATTTAACATTGAGCAAGTGAAATTTTCTGCCTGAAAAGTGAACTGCAATGTGCAGTGTGATCTAGAGTTTTGCAACCCATGAGGATTTATTCTTTTAAGCAAGACAGGACTTGTATAAAGTGATATGGATATTAGAATGTTATCTTTGTTTATCCGAAAAGGACATCACTTATGATGAAGATGCCAAATTTTTATTAAAAGTATAACTTGTGGATATTTTGTGCAAATGTTCAATACATTGTATGTAAATATTTTGTATGGTGATTTTCCATATGGCCAGTTCATATAAGTATAAATTTGAAAAAAATATATGTACTGTAGTTTTGATAAGATTTCTTATGTAATATTTTTTGTGTGTAGATTGTCAGCCCAATTTCTGGGGTCACTTGTGGTCATTGAATTGCCCAGTTAGCTATTTGCAAAATCCACCTGACCAAGCTAATGAGGGGGTGATGTGACGAAGCAAGCTGTGATATTTTTACTTCCCCTGGTTTTGCCGTATGCCTCCTTAAAATTCATTTTTTTCATGTCTGCTTAATTACCATTAACATACGTGAGTATAATCTGTATTTCCATAAAAGAGAAAGGTTGGACTCATTTTTAAACAATATAACATCAGATCTAATTTTGTGCTTAGTTTTATGTATGTAATTGAGTTTCTAATTTATTTTGACTATTCCTAGTTAGTATCTTTTGTTATAGGGTGAAATCAGTAATTGTCTCGTAACTCAAATTCTATTGTGGACTTATAAACAAATATAAATTCTGTACTAATTATAAATATTTGTAGGAACAACTAATAGGACTTTCAAAGTATTAATCTGGCTCTATTGGAAAACATGTTAGCAAAGTCAACCCTTAATTAATTCCAAAGGAATTACCAGTTTCGTCAAAAGTATTGTTTGTGTAATTATATCTGTTAATTTCATCATTTAAACAAATAATTTGGCGTAACCCCTGTAGTAGAAGAAACTGTTAAAAGGAAGGAATTTTTATATGTATCAGTTAATTTAATGAGTTAAGTTTTAATTGTAATTTCTGTAAAATAAACATCAAACAATGTGTAATTTAATTGTGATACATAAGGGCCCCATTTTTGCTCCTGAGACAGTCAGTCCAGGGCCAAGTTTCAGACAATTAACTCGTATTGGTTAGATCAACAATGATGCATCCACTTAACTGTGAAATAAGTGTAATATGCCGTTTGCTGAAACAGTGAAAGTGTGTTCAAAATGTACCATATTATGCAGCATGGACTGTGTAGTTAGGTTTTTACTGCTCATAGATGTACAACAGTAAACTATTGTAGCAGTATGTTGATGTTTGCTTGGAACCAATTAATGAGACTTATCAAAAGTTAAAAAGTAGTACACATGCCATATAACTGTGTATCATTTAGGGGTTGTGAACAGTGAAAGTAAAGAACTGTGAAACATAAATGTGCACCTGTCTGCTACATCATTTAAAGCAGTCAGTGTTGAACTTCAACACCCCATTTTTGAGCTATTTTAGTGTCACAGTACATTGACACCAAGGACAATCAAAAATGAAATAAAGCAGGCAAATGTCACAAGATGTTATTAAAAATGATCCATTGTTCTTGCAAGACAAAATGCAGAACAGTGCACTGTGGATGTAAGCAGAATGAGCTGTCTTGTCCAGCCTCCTGAGGAGAGTACCAGATCAGTGGCTATGAGAATGATATTGTAATTCAAAACAATTACTGTGATTCAGATACCACTTATTTAATTCTTAAGGAACATGTTCATATTCTTCTACTATGAAATAAAATCATTTATACTTTTCACCAAAAAATTTAAATTATTTATTTTTTATTTGAATATAATTTATATGTTGTTTAAAAATGTGCACTGATATTTAAAGGGTTCCTTTGTTACCCTAAATAATAGAAAATTTCTTTAAACTAAGTAATCAATAGTTCAAAAAACCAAGTTTTTATTTAAATTTTTCAGTACTTTTGGGTGGTCCAATTTTTTCTGATTTTGGATATGTTATAAAGCAACAGTAGTTCAGTTGAATGCCATTTCAAACACTTGTAAAGCAATTTTGCATGGGTTGTTGGCTAATATTCTTAATTTGATCTAACTAATAAGGAAAGACAGAGATAGGAATGTGTTCAGAAAACAATTGAGGATTTTGGGTGTAAGTGCTACTCTGAAATGAGGAGGTGGAAATAGGAGATTAATATATGGCATTCCTTATCAAATTATGCAGAAGAGTGAAGAAAAATAAATAAACAAATAAACTGATAACAAATTCAAAGATTATTATTAGTTTTCTCTCTGTCTCTCTGGGAAACCAGTCAACTGGCTCCTAGCAACCAAATCATCCATACATCAAACATATCTTCTTTTGTAGCAAACTGTCAAACAACACTGAGCTGGGTAGCACAGTAGTTAGCACACTGAACTCGCATTCGGAGGATTGCAGTTCAAACCTGAAGCTGGTCATCCTGATATAGGTTTCCATGATTTCCCTAAGTTGCTTAAGGCAAATAACAGGATGGTTCATTCAAAAGGGCATGGCCACCTTTCTTCTCCATCCTTCTCTAATCCGAGCTAGTGTTCTGTCTCTAATAACCTTGTTCCTGAGGGGACATTAACACTAATCTGTTCCTCCTCTTCCTGTCAAACAGGTACAACACATTAAAATCAGTTTCACTTTCCGTATACACAGTCCACACATTTTGTTTTTCCAGTTCACTTAATATATAAACACATTTTTACTTATAATCCAAAGAGAGTGTTGTGTAAAAAGTCTTTTCCTACAGGGGCTGCCATATGTGGCAAACCTTTACTAGTAAACAGGTAACATTAAGAGAGTAAATTATTAAAATCTTTTAGAAGTTCCACAGTACTTTCAACTTATATTTTTGAAAAAAAAAAAATACAGTTACTGAGAAGCTCAAGTCATAAAGCAAAGTCATAGTTAATAACACACATAAAAAGCTGAAGTGAGGGGTAAAGAACTTTGCTCAGTTACAGAAAAAAACACAACATATTCTCTCACTTAAGTGGTTACAGTCAAAAGTATAGTGAGACATTTAGAAAAGGTAAATGCAAAGCAAAAACACTGACAAATTACATGATTTTCTCAAGGCCAGGAGGATAAATAGTTTGGGAAATACAGTGGTACAGAAAGGGACAAATATAATGACCCTAAAATAAAGTTATAACACTCAAGTGTAACAACATGTAATTAACTTACAACTAACAGACTGAAAATACACAAAGCAATACTTTTCAGGCATTACAAACAATTTAACAATCAATTACAAGAAAAATGTTTTTTATTCCAGTCTTTGATCACAATATCAATTCTTTAGACGATGACCAGTTTCAGTCCATAATGACCATCCTCAGATCTTTTTTACACTATGTCTTAAAGTGATAAGTCCATAATGGCATCATCATAAACTTATGACAGTACTGGATCACTGTTTGTATACGTGACCATGTCGCAGTTGGTGGAATTATAAGATAGCACAAACATCAGGACAGAGGAAATACTGGTTTTCCTCAATGTATAGTGTGAAACAACTCAAAGTAAAACCATACACATTTCAAGTTATGCAATATTTTCAGAAGTTGATAGTGTAGCAGACTGCACAACTGGACAAAGGATTATAAACATTACAAACTAATTTCCTGATGGAATTTTTTTTTAATTGTCTTAATATTGCCAAAGTGACCCCTGTTCACAAGTAACAACATAGGGAAAATTTAGAAAACTGTAGACCATTGTCCAGAAATCAAAGAGTGAATAATTTGTGAGTGGTTAGTAACGTTCTTGCACAAAACACATGCAAATAAACATATTATACAACAGATCCCATTTAATCAAGTCCAATATGATTTCATCAAGAATAAATCTGCTGCCAAATTTTAATAAAAGTCTGAAACATTTTTTTAAAATCATAACTTCCACTCAGTAACTGAGTTTTAGATCATATTAAATGCACATAGCTTTATACAAGAAAGTACAAGATCTGCTAAAGCAAGTAAGGCAAACTCTCTTGTAGATACAGTCAACATTTATTTATTGCAATTTGATTGTTAATATTTATAATTTTTGTGACTTTAAGTGTGCATGCCTGTGTGTGTGTGTGTGTGTGTGTGTGTGTGTGTGTGTGTGTGTGTGTGTGTGTGTGTGTGTGTATGTGTGGACACGCACACATTGATGCATTCCTACACTTCATTTACAAATGAGGTACCCCATAAATGAAAAACTTTAGATGAATAAATAAATTAAATGATGTTAAGTTGTGTAACTTTTCTTGTCAGCCATCATGCTCAACAAAGGTGTGCTTACACATAATTCACACATTCACATATCAATTGCTGCTCGACCACCATTGGCATCCCAAGATATAACAATGGCAACAAGTTGGCAAGGTATGATGTGGCAAAGTCAGTGGACCATTTTTGACAGTGGCAGGTGTTAGTATTCAGTGGGAGGTGCCGTTCGACAACTTTTGGCCACCTGATATGTGGTAATGGTGACAGGCCAGAAAGGAACAATGTAATGAAGGTGATGGACCAGTGGTGTGGGCAGCTATTATCAGCAGGTCGATGGGAGGCAGTGCTGTGACAGCAGTGTGCTACTTATAGTGAGAAATTTAACTTACACAAGAATAGTTGATTTTGACCCATCAACAGTGCTGTCACTATCTTGCTCTCTTCTCCCTTTAATCAGTTTTGTACAGTATAATGTGTCAACAACCATTTTCTGCTTTACTGTGGATAGTTGCAGGTTTTACAATACGAATATATAGTTATCTAGTGCTGATCGACAGGTATTTCCCTTCTGGAGGCACCAGCTCCATGCTAAGCTGCAATCCTATTGATAGCAGCACTGTGAATGCAGATTATTTCTTCATCCACAGTCATGTGATTACATGTGCATATCCATCCACCTGCCTATATAGGATGCGGCATGTCAGCTAGCAGGCACATGGGTCCACTCTGGACAATTTTGCTACCTGCATCCCAAACTCTTATCAGCCACTGATGCTTTATGATGTTAACACTGGCTCAGAGGCTTCACTGATGCTGCCTCTCATATCAGATGCCAGTCATGCTAACACTGCAGCATCTCACTAGGCAACAGCAACATTCTTGCAACAGCATCAGCACTGGGCACCAACTGTATCCATGCCACAGCATCCTGTGGAGTGCCAGAAGTGCTCACGCCATAGCTTTGACAGGAACTTGGTTCTTGCAAGGCTCCTACAAGCGCTGTTAGGACTGGCTGGTTGACACCCTACCTAACAGATCTGAAGGAGTGTTCTCTACTGTAGTTCCAGATGTCACATATTTTAACCTTGTCTTGGTTGTCCAATAAACCATTACTGACATCTACCTGGGACACTGTGTTTATGTCATGTGCCCTTGCCACCATGCAAGGGCCCAAAAGTTGCTAACATAGTTGTCCTATCAATGTTCCCCAGTGTCAATGTCTGGCATCATCGCTTCCAAATGCTGTCACCAACTGCGACCAGGCCATGGACCTTTCACTCCAGCTCACTGGCACCTCCCATTGATAACCCATCAGTCAACTGTAACCGGGCCAAGTCTGTCAGTGGTAGTGTCCACAGCAGTCACTATCAGTCAATCTTGCCTCCTGATGGTTGCTGATGCCTTACCAATATCTCACTGGCACGTCTGCTTGCAGTCGAGCTCGTCAGCATCCCAATCTATGTCTGACTGGCTGTTGTCATCCAGCCAGATCGAGCTTACAGAGCCTCAATATCTCTCATTTTTTCTGAAGGCCCAGGAATCCATTTTCGCCCTTCTGATGCTCTTCCACTTCATCTCCAGTGCTTCCCTGCACAAAACTCATTATCTGCCGTATCAGGTGCATTGTATTTTTCCTGCTGACGCCGATCTTCTGGGTTCCTGGGCAATGGGCTGTCCTCCTTCCATGGTATTCATTCTGCTGGTTGCTCCTTCATGTTGCACCTCTGGTGACATCTTTCTCTTTTCCGCTGCTATGGGCTTCTGTCTCTGCCATTTCCTTTTCATGTGTTTCTTTGTGCTCCCTGCTTTCTGGATGGCCATCGCATTTGGGTGGTCATAGTCAGTCGAGCTCCTGCCGCCAACACTCTTTCAGTTTGGTCTTTTCTCACGTGCATTTCATTGCTCACAGCTCACCCTCCATCCAGAGCCTTGTCTCCACGCTCTGAGCGTGCTCTTTCCCCTTTTAGTCTCTTTCAAATTCAAGGAGGAGCAGTAGTCTACCTGGCCATATCTCCTTCTCAGTACAAAAAGAAAATGTTCAAATGAGTGCGAAATCTTATGGGGCTTAACTGCTAAGGTCATCAGTCCTTAGCCTTACACACTACTTAACCTAAATTATCCTAAGGACAAACACACACACCCATGCCCGAGGGAGGACTCGAACCTCTGCCGGGGCCAACCACACAGTCCCTGACTGCAGTGCCCTACACTGCTCGGCTACTCAGTACACCCACTGACAATACACTCACGTCCTGTGGGTTGTCTAGTTGCTGCGCAACAGACATTTCTGTTCTGAACATGCTAGGTCTTCGCAATGCTGCACACACCCCGCTGATAGCACCACTATGTTCACAAATCATTTTTTCATGCACGATCGTATGATCATACGTGCATATCCTTCCACCTGCCTACAGAGCACATGGTATGATGGCCAACAGACATGCGCCTTCTCCTCTGGTCAGTTATAACAGCCGCGTCTGTGGCCTATCAACTGAGCCAACTCGCACACCACTCTGGACTTAATGCCAGCTGCATTCCATGGCCAATCTCTCAGAGCCACATTGCGCCTCAGTGTCCATTGGCATCATTGTATCCTGGGGACCACCACCACCGGTTGAGACCCTCCTCCCTTGAGCCTCCAGCACCTGCTGATGTTGAAGCTGCCTAATCAGCTGCACAGACACTGCCGCTGATGAAATGGAATGAAATGATCGTGTGGCATTGTGGCTAGGAGGCCTCACCTGAAGAAGTTCAGCTGCCGAGTTGCAAGCCTTTTTTCAGGTGACGTCACATTGAGCGACTTTCATGGCAGTGATGATGGAATGAAGATGACACCCAGTCCACGATCAGAGAAAATCTCCAACCCGGCTAGAAACTGAAGTCGAGGCTGCAGCTAAGCAGGCGGACACTACCGCTAATGCCAGGAACCAACAGAGACAACATTGCAGTGTCTCACTGGGTGCCAGTTGTGTCCTCACTGCAGCATTTCACCTGGCACCAGCCACACTCCCATTGCAGCATCATCGCTGCCCACGCCAAAATATCATGCTGGATGCCAGCTGTGACTGTATCACAGCACTGCCATTTGACGGCCACGTATGCGCCACATCGCCAACGCCATTAGGTCTGAACATACCAGGTCTCCACAATGCTGCACACACCCCACTGATAGCAGCACTATGAGTCTACGTGCATATCCTTCCACCTGCCTACAGAGCACATGGTATCATCATGCCTGCCAGATACGAAGGAGCATTCTGTGCAGTATTTCCAGATGTCATATACTAGCTTTTGCTATAAACCATTATGGATTTCTGTCAGGAAACGACTGTTTATTTTATGTTTCCTTGCGGCTGCGCAGGGGCACAAAATTTTTTATTAAAGCAGTCAGGACCTGTTTCCATCGCGTAACACGTAGCATGCTAGCTTGTGATATGAAAAGGTGAGCCAGACTAACCAGGCCCACATCGATCCACATGGCAGTTTAACGAATGAGGCTGATGCACTGGTCAGCCTGAATGTGACTTAGGTGATGCCCCAGGTTCGTTAGGCAAATGCGCTGGACTTCGATTTCCGACTCAGAAAATACAATACAGAAACAGTTAAATACACTGCACATCACAATTAATGGATCACATTTTCTAAACCCTGCAACTGTCTTCCAATGGGGATCATAAGTTTGAAATTTGATTCCAAGGTGCAAACGACCTTCCTCTGTAATGATGCAAAAACCTGGCGCCCTGCGAAGTCACACACGGCTTCGGTGACGCTTCAGACTGCAAGGCGTCAACACATGCGGAGAACCGCCCCGAGCTCATAACTTCAAGTGAGACGTAAGGACATTTAAAGCTGTCACATTTGCACCAAAATTCATCAGAGTCTTGCCCAACGCCATCGTGGACATGTCACGCGATGGGAAGGCCGTCACACCCCCATTAGCCATATTTCACCCTTTCTTATGACACCTCTGTGGTGAAGGTCATAACTGTAACACCCAGCGTTTAAATCACACTGTTTTGTTGTGGGTGGCCGAGGAAAATATTTCAGAGACGCAGAGACGCCGCCGTTGAGAATCGACACAAAAAGTCCTTAGGAGATGACAAAAGGGACGTCAATGAAACAACCACTTCCCTTGGGACGTTGATTCCCACATATTTCGAGTTCGAAAATTACATTTAGCAGTGCGATGAGCTACCTTTGACACTGCTGACACCACCCAGACGACTGTGTCTACGATTCAGTTCGTCTCTAAGGTCACCTTTGGTCTACAACCACACTAAACGTGATCGCATCCGTTTGGAGTAGACTGTGATCGTAATTTTTACCCTGGTGTGGGGAGTAGAGCCATTAGGTAACGTTTACGACAATTCGACAAAATTTGAACGTCATCCCAAGGAGCGAAGTACGTTTATGCGTTTTCGGCCTTCCTGTTTTGCAGTGTTCTGTGGTGTGGTCACTGGGGAGAAAGCGGGAGGTTGCGACGTTGACACATGCGCGAGTAAAACTTCAAACAGTCCCTCAACAACCACTCAATCCTTCAACATCATTGCTGGCACCTGCACAACTCTGTTGAGCATGTTAAAAATGTACATGTACAAAGACAGGCCATCCGATGATATCTAAGTGCCGGCAGTATAGGCAATTCTTTCGGCACACATTCAATTCATATACTGCCAGCAAACGCTAGTGCATCGGAATAGCGTTACTTAGTTGCTTTGTTTCGATGGACAAGGAAATAAATTTCAGGAGAAATAAAGGTACATATTCTGATTTCAACGATTTATTTTATTTTTAAAATGAATATTCAGTAGCAGATGACACTACTTCTAGCAGTAATAACAGTATAGCCTCAGCGGATCACAAAATCAATATAGTCCTGAGGGATGTTGGTCCCCACCTATACCTATGTGGGGATACATGTGCCTTAACCTTTATCTCATGTAATCCCATTCTAGTGTGAGCTGTTGACAGGCCTCTGAATCACCATGATAACCCCTGCACTCGGGTGATCTTCGATGACCCAGGCAGTGTGAGGCCGAGTATAGCCATACAGCAATGTTAAGTGGAGCCCAAAGGGTGGACCCTCCAGAATGATTTGCGGCTCCACTACATCATTGCAGTAGTGCTGCACATTGAAAGTTGGAAGTGACAAGTCGACGAGGAGCGTTTTTCTGTTGAGTCTAATTACTCCCCAAACTATGACAGATCTGCCCCAAAATGCAGTCTGAGGGAAAACGGCATCCGGTATGATTCTTCGCTCCTCATCGTGACGCCAGACACTAGTGCTGCCGTCATGACTTTCCACTGAGAAGCGTGACTCATTCATGAAGAACACCTGACGCCAACGTTCCGCACCCAACTGCACGTGCTGTCTGGCAAACTCCAACTTGGCAACAGGATGTGCACGTGTAAAGAGGGACACCCTCATTGACATGTGTGGATGAATGTGCATGTCTCGCGGCTGTAGCCAGACTGTGCCTACACTACTCGACCAGAAGCAGCAGCATGGCGATTGGCTAGAGTCTGTGCTGTTGCTCGTCAGTAGCGAATTGGATGCCGTGCAAGCGCTATCCTTCTGCACTGTAATGCAACGGCGAGCACCCTGACGGGACGTGACGTCGCGTAGTCTACCGATGCAGTTGCAGCATCCTAAATACCACACTCTATGACACGCCAAATACGTCCGCAATGTACTGTTGTGCCTGCCATCTCGAGACAGAACAACGGCGGATGACAGCTGTCTTCATAAATATTTCTGTAAAACAAAATAGACATTCCGAGTCCTCTACGCTGAGTGAAAGGAACACGCCGTTATTCTAAGATTCCTTACTATACACTGACAACGATGACGACAGTACGCGAAAGAAGCACACTGCATTGTGTGAGAGCAGTCTACAGACTGATCTGCTTGTCCATCAAATTAAAATGGCTGAGTTGCGTTACCCCTCTGCACTAGCAATTGCTGACTGCATACCTCCGGCGTTTAGGTATCACCCTGAACGGCCATTCTCTGTACGGGTAGATTTTTAATGTGACCAACAAAGTTGCGCAGGTAGCACCAAGGATATTGGCGAACGAACTGTGAGGGACCGTTTGCTGTTTTATTCATGCAAGTGTAAATGTCCTCCCCCCCCCCCCCCCCCTAACCCTTCCCCTGTTATGAAGCCACAGGAGAGTGCAAAACATAAGAGCTGAAAAAGCATGAACTCACTTTGCTGCTTCGGATCGCGTTCAGATTTAGTCGAATCGTCGTAAACGGTCCCTAGTGATTCCACCCTGTACACCAGGGTAAAAATTGCGATCACATTGCCCTCCGAAGCGATGCGATCACGTTCATTGGGGTCCTTAGAGAAGGGTGGTTGAATCCTCTGGTTGCTGTCAGCAGCATCAAAGGTTGCCAAGAACGTCGTTCTGTAGCTTATCTCACAGCGAACTGTCATTTTCTAACGTGAAATGCGTGAGAATCAACGCCCCAAGGGATGGGTGGTTTCATTGACACTGTTTATGCTTTCTCCTAAGGGGTTTTCGTGTCTGTTTTGCGCAGGTAGCCCCAAGGATATTGGCGAACGAACTGTGAGGGACCGTTTGCTGTTTTATTCATGCAAGTGTAAATGTCCTCCCCCCCCCCCCCCCTAACCCTTCCCCTGTTATGAAGCCACAGGAGAGTGCAAAACATAAGAGCTGAAAAAGCATGAACTCACTTTGCTGCTTCGGATCGCGTTCAGATTTAGTCGAATCGTCGTAAACGGTCCCTAGTGATTCCACCCTGTACACCAGGGTAAAAATTGCGATCACATTGCCCTCCGAAGCGATGCGATCACGTTCATTGGGGTCCTTAGAGAAGGGTGGTTGAATCCTCTGGTTGCTGTCAGCAGCATCAAAGGTTGCCAAGAACGTCGTTCTGTAGCTTATCGCACAGCGAACTGTCATTTTCTAACGTGAAATGCGTGAGAATCAACGCCCCAAGGGATGGGTGGTTTCATTGACACTGTTTATGCTTTCTCCTAAGGGGTTTTCGTGTCTGTTTTGAACGGCGGCGTCTCTGAATTTTTTTTCCTCTGCCGGCCACAAGAAAACCGTCTTCTGATCTCCATCACAGAGGCACCATAAGAAGGGCTGAATATGGTTCAGAGGGGTGTGACGACCTTCCCATGGTGTGGCATGTGCACAATGGCGTTGAGCAGAATAGTGGTGAAATTTGAGGCCAATACCATATCATTAATCCATCTTACACCTCACACGAACTTCTGAGTTATGGACTTCTGTTCGCATGTATCGACACCTTGGTGCTTGAATCGCCGCCGATTCCTAGGATGACTTCACAGGGCGCCACTCTTTTGCACCATTGGAGAAGAAAGTTGTAGGCACCGTTGAACCAAACTTCAAACTTGTGCGTCTCAATGGGAGACAAATTTGGAGTTTCGAAAACGTGATCTTTTAATTGTGTTGCGCAATGTACGATCGCACACAGAGCGAAGTTTACACAATTCGCAAAAAAGTGGTGCACACTATTTCCTTCCCTTAGGTTAACTGACAACTGCGGTGACAGGAATGGCATCTGGCCCCAACATTTAATCAAATAAATGTGCCACATCTTGAGTACGGTAGATACAGTTCTAGACGAGATAACGCGAAGGAGAAGAATTAGAGAATTCGGAATTGTCAGTGCACCATTTAAAAATATTCAGAACGAACTCTCTTAAGGCACTGACAATCAGTACTTTGCCAACCAAGTACGTGTGCCTTCGCTAAGGTCTAGACGCAGACTGACTACAGTTTCGGATGCAATAAGGAATGTGAATATTGGTGCATCACAGGTCATACTTGACGCTATTCCTTTTCTTTATATGTATGCATTTTATTTATTTTAAGCCAAATATACTTCGAGAAATATATCAATTGAAATGAAATTCGACAGTAGGTTTTCGGAGGATTCCAGATATAAGCAATATACACTGTACGAAGAAAAAGTGAAGCACCTAGACGTGGAGAAGAAAACTTGGCAGAATGAGCCCTTTTATTAGTATGTTGTTGTATCTCGTAATTCAGCTTGCAAGTGCCATCGTTTTCTTTCCTAAAGCATGATGGCCCACAATCGTGTTAATTGGTCCTTGATGTCTTGGGTACTGGCACTGAGACGGAGTTGACGTCCGAGTTGGTCCCATACGTTCTATCAATGACGTTTGTGGGGATCTTGCTGGCCACAGAAGTTTCCTCAACATCCCACAGACAGTTCATAAACATGTGCCATATGTGGACGAACATTGTTATGATGAAAAGTGACACCACAATTCCGTCGCGTGAGAGGTAACACATGAGCACATAGGATGTCCATGATGTATCGTTGTACTTCCAGAGTTCCCTCATTATCACCCATGATCTGAAGTCATACTCGATGGCTCCCCACACCAAGACGCCAGGAATAACACTGTTGTGCCTATCCAAAACGTTGTAAATGTGAGACCTCTCCCCAGGTCGCCGTCATACTCGCCGACGATGGTCATCCGGGATCGCGCAGAGCCGCAATTCGTCGCTGCACACAATGCGATGCCATTCATCAGTAATCCATGCTTCATTCCCGTGGCACAAATCCAAAAGCTGTTGATTATGTTGTGATGTTAATGGCAGCTTATGCGTGGGACAGTAATTACCTACTCCGGCTGCCGTTTGTCTCTGACCAATAGTACAGGGTGACAGAATGCTGCAGGAGGTCCATTACCTGCTCTCGCATGGAAGGTGCAGCCATTAAGAGTTTACGTTGTGTTTGGTGGCCAGACGTGGTCAACTTGAATCTTGACAAGTATGCCTGCCCTCACTTTCCGATGCGGTCCAACATGAGGCACTTCTGCATCTGAATGCCCCTACAAATCCGGATATTCCACGATTCGACTATCAGGTCAAATGGAGACTTACAATTAGGCCTCTTTCAGTCTCTGTCGGGTGCTGATAACTTTACCTCAAACATGCACATGGCGTATCTCTGTCCTACATGCTGATGATTCGTAATCTGACGCCCTTCGTGACCTTTATATACCCACCCTGGCCTAGTAACAAAATAAACAGGAACAATACAAATGCAGAATGAGATTTTTACTCTGCAGCGGAGTGTGCGCTGATATGAAACTTCCTGGCAGATTAACTGTGTGCCGGACCCAGACTCCAACTCGGGACCTTTGCCTCTCCCGGGCAAGTGCTTTACCAACTGTTGGTAGAGCACTTTCCCGCGAAAGGCAAAGGTCTCGAGTTCGAGTCTCGGTCCGGCACACACTTTTAATCTGCCAGGAAGTTTCAATACAAATGCAGTCTGGTGGGCGTTCTACATGTCGTAAAGAATTGTAACTCTATTAATTTACATACCCAGCAATGATGTGTACATGTACGAAGTTACATCGACGTCCGACTGTGTCTTCTGGGTGCTTCGCCCTTTTTGACAAGCAGTTTGGTTGAACAAGGTGAATGTATTATCATCTTCGTGGGATTGACGAGTTAACTTCACACATTCCCAGTTGTTACGAGCAGTCGTCGGAGCTGGACAGGTCTCACGATATTGCAGCTGTCACTGTTTATTGGTCAGATGTTCAACAATTACAGCCTCCCAGACGTGTGCACAGACTGAATACTATTGTAGTGTACGATGTCGAATCAGTTCGCACTGATACTGTTTGCATTCATGTAGAGTATTCATGTTGAGGTATGTCTACATCCCAGTAGTTAAGGGCCATGGCTTCAAACGCTGCGGTGAAACCACTAATGTCTTTCGTACTTAGCTCAACAATATGCAATGCAACATTAGAACGTGGTTAGTAGAACTAAGCGCATTCGATGTAGTGGCTAAGGTGCACCCTGCTTCTTATCGAATTTTCGTTATACCACTTTCCGGGAGTCGATAGATGGGATTGACATATCGCTGAAAGTATGGTTTTCAATCAGGGATCTAACGACCAACAGACTGGTGGCCAAAAGGTCTCTCTATCTTCTTCTTTAGACGGAGCTTGGCAAACATATCACTGGTCTTATTTTCTGCAGTTTTAACATTCCGTAAACAACTTCTGAGTCTCCATAGCTAAGAAGTCTGCATAGATGGCTGTCATGTGGGGGACCTGGGTTCGATTCTCGGTACTGCCAAGGATTTTTCCTTGGTAGGAAGACTGGTACGGGGTGCACTCAGCCTCATGATGCCAACAGAGGAGCTGCTTAAGTGAGAAGGAGCTGTTCAACGGTCTGGAACGCCGGCAAAACGGCCGCGAAAGCTGTGTGCTGACCATGTGCCTTTCCATACAGCATACGCATAACACCGCAAAGAAGAGGATGATTCGGCGACCGGTCGACATCCCTTGGGCCTTTAAGGCTGGACGAGGAGCTCGTTAGATTACACTTTGTTGGCCAAACTACGGAGTTATACAAGCATCAGTCTATATTACCTTCCATTATTCATCTAATGTCCGATAATAGCTCAAGATAAATGTAACCCATTGCACGATTTCGGATATGGAGTATCATATAGTCTATTAGGTCCGACGACGTAGCATAGACCAAATTCCCTATGTTATAACGTATTGTAAACTCCGTTTGCGATTGCTAATCTGACTACCAGTTCAACATCTTACCACGTGTGTGTAAACATCAAACTGATTGTTACATTGTTTCACATGGGAAGTGTTTCTCCAGTGTGACACCTATTTCTTAAATTGTTCGTCCAAGATAGTGAGGATCTTGTCAGACATGACGCCGACGTGTAAATGTCAATTGATAATGTTTTGGGAATAATTCACAGCGGAAATTATTGCTCGGCATAATTAAGAAAATCTGAGCGTTTAAATGCCGATATTAGTGTAACACGGACAACTATTAAACAAAACGCTACCACCACGGTCGCTCCTGACAGGGACATTAACGATGCGAAGTAAAGTAGTGCAGCTAATAAACATACTTAATGAGACTTTTATTTAATAGCAAAATATGTCTTCTTTATTCTCAACAAACAGAAATCGACCTTTGCTGCCTTCCGGAACTGCTTCGGACTGATTGCCTTAGAAAAGATTAATGATGCCCACTCCTATCTTATATAACTAAACTGAACGACGTGCAAACTCAAAGGATCTGATATGCATCGTAACAGTAATTTAACGGTCAGTTGCTCATAACAGGAACATGCAGTCACCGTGATTGTGGCTCACACAGAAGCTACTTTGTTCAATACTTACTGAATTATTTCTAAGAAAAACGCTGCAGTTTTTCACTTACTGCCTACAGAAGCAATTTATTAATTTAATACCAATTTTTACCTGAGGCAGCAAGTTTTTGTACCTTCTAAGAATCTGATGTCGTTTAATCAAATGATTCAAATGGCTCTGAGCACTGTGGGACTTAACATCTGAGGTCATCAGTCCCGTAGAACTTAGAACTACTTAAACCTAACTAACCTAAGGACATCACACACATCCACGCCCGAGGCAGGATTCGAGCCTGCGACTATAGTGGTCGCGCGGTTCCAGACTGAAGTGCCTAGAAGTGCTCGGCCACACCGCCCGGCCGTTTAATCAAGTTGTGAGATGCTGGTATACGTGGTAGTTGCAGTAGGCAGCTCAGAAGAATACCTACGATAGATGAGTTGGATTGCAGGGAAGCGATCCTTGCTCTCTCCCCGTTCCCACCGGCGGCTGTCAATAGTTTATGGTTTTGATCACCCGACAGATGTTGACCTATCGGCAGACGTCATTGTTGTCTAGTTGCGCCGTGTTTCATTTGTGCCTACCGGTATACCTTCTGTCCCTACAATATCTTCAGAGCGCAAGAGGGGACAGACGATTGATAGTGAAGGTAAAGGGAAAATAAGGAATATTGTAAAAGCCTGTGATCTAGAAGTTAGAACAGGGAATTTGAAATATATGCTGGAACAAAATAGTGTGCGAGCAGCCAAATATGCTGGGGTATCTGTAAGAACTATTACAAAAATTCGAAACGAGGATATTTTTCTTGGTGAATCTTCTCTTAGTACTCCTCATAAAAACTGTCTAAGATAGGAAGAACACAAGGAAGGAAATACTGACAGGCGGAAGTTAGTAGAGACGCGTGCTTCTGTAGAAAGTTCGATGTGCGAAGGGGAAGGGCGATAGCAGATTCCACATTTATGGATTTACGAAAATGATTTCACACAGTGCCTCACTGCATAGTGTTAACGGAGGTACGAGCATAGGAAATAGGCTCCAAGATATGTGAGTGGTTCAAATACTTCTTAAGTAATAGGTCCCAGCACTTGACCTCGACGGCGATTGTTTATCAGAGACAGATCTATTACCAGGAGTGCCCCACGCAATTGTGATATTACCTATGTTATCGTCTGTATACATAAATGATCTGACGGTCAGTGTGAGCATCAATCTGCCGCTCGGGAAGATGTCGTCGTTGAGTATCTGTAGAAGGATACAAGGTGAATTAGACCAAATTTCTAGTTGTTGTGATGAATGGCAACTGGGTCTAAATGCGGAAAATTGTGAGTTAATCCGGATAAGTAGGAAAAACAATTCAGTAATGTTCGAACACAGCGTTAGTAGTATGCTGCTTGAGATAGTCACTTCGATTAAATATCTAAGAGTAACGTTTCAAATCGATATGAAATGGAACGAGCACGTACGTATGGAAGGCGAATGGTCGACTTCGGTTTATCGAGAGAATCTTAGTACAGTGTGTCCATCTGTGAAGGAGACCGCGCATAGGACCCTAATGCGACCCGTCTTCGAGTGCTGCTCGAGTGTTTGGGATCCCCAACAAGTAGGATTGAAGGAAGACATCGAAGCAATTCAGGGATGGGCAGCTAGATTCGTTACCGGTAGGTTCGAACAACACGTAAGTGTTACGGAGATGCTTCAGGAACTCAAATGTGAATCCCTGGAGGGAAGATGACGTTCGTTTCAAGGAACACAATTGAAAACATTTAGAAGCTCACTGCGGAACGATTCTGTAGCCTCCAACCTACATTTTACGTAAGGACCAAGAAGATAAGATAAGAGAAATTGGGACTAATATGGGGGCATGTAGATAGTCGTTTTTCCCTCGCTCTATTTACAAGTGGGACAGGAAGAAAAATGACTAGTAATGGTACAAGGTACCTTCTGCCACACACTGTGCAGCTGCTCCTGGAGTATGTCGTGCATGTAGATACGAGAGACTATACAGCAGGGATGTACAGACTTTCTAGTACCACGGGCCGCAAACCCCTCACTGTGACTACATTATGGTCGCAAAAAAGAATTACTTAAGTAGTTCTCATCATCAGTTTCACAAATATTCACTATTCTCAAAAGAATTAAGTTCTGCAATCGGCTGCTCTCTCCTTTCCCGGAAGGAATGGGACATCAGTAAAAAGATATCTACAAGAACGAACGGCAATGGGTCGCCATCACATCAAATGGGTGGGCGGGGGGGGGGGGGGGGGGGGGCACATATAGTCTGCGCAGCCCTGTTTTCTACTTAGTGGAGAATAGTATCCCTAAGGCGCCAAATCTCCTCACAGCACTCAGAAAATAACATAATTTCCATGGTCTGTCGACACGTTAAAAAGACTGTTGTACGCCAAGTGATTCCGATGGAAAAGATGTGCTAGAAATAGCAACATTTCAATTGAGCGGGTGAATATTGTCGCTTGGCCAGCGAAGTACTCCAGCGGCATCACAACTTCCCGTTCCCAGGACATAAAAATTGTTTGTTTGGATGACTCTTGGATGGACAATTGTTTTACATTTAACAAATGCTGACAGAGCTAAAATATAAGTATCACTTCAAATACCAGCTCATCAAATGTATTCATGTAAGTTCCAGGAGCGTAACTGACAATGGAGCAGAGCTGATTTCTAGAGGTGGACACTCCAGTGGAGATTATGGAAAGCAAATGAATGTTACGGTACCAATTTCGAAAAATGGATACAGAAAAAAATTGCTCCCCAGTCTAGCGAAAGCTAGCATTATAACTGTTGATAATGCGCCTTATAATAGTGTCAAAGAAAACTAAGCACCGTTAAAATATGTTGTTCAAATAGAGACGATTAATATGTTGCAAAATGAAAGTGTATCACACAGCGAAAAATGAAGAAGTTCGAACTGTTGGAACTGATTCAAAAGCTTAAGAGGTCTGAAACGAGGTATTGGTTTGACGAATTGATGACAAGATACAGACATTCCTACGGATATCTCCAAACATACGTGTACTGGTTGCTATAGAGATAGCCTGGGCGAAAATTAAAACAGACGTACGGAAGCTGAATGTAATAGGGGACGCTTCCCTAGAGAAGCTACAAGAAGCGACCAAGAACGGGATGTGTTAACAGGTGACACCACAGATAATATTGTAAACGGTAAAATGATTTAATACAGTTAGTCAGTGTTATGTAAATAAATCAGCCACATAATGTTAATGAATTTATTTTACGGATATTTTTGGAACGACGCGCGCTATTTTTCTGTACATTGCGTTCCGAATTGCAACCGCTTAATCGTCGCGCCTATTCTTCTCAGTTTCTTGTCAAATCTTCAGCCACCTCTCCATCTAATTTTTTTGCATTTACATGTGTTAAAAAACATAAATTGTTATATTTTTGAAGCGTTTCAATAACCGGTATTTATTATTACTTATTTCTGCTTATGCTTATACGTATTAATGTTTTGGAAAAATTTACATTGGTGATATCCATATTTAAATTAATAATATCCACATTTTTTTTCCGCACTGTGTCCAAAAGATTATGTTATTTTCAAACAACTGACCATTAGTGGCTGACATTAATTACAAAAAATAGTACTGGTTCCCTCTTCTCAAGTTTAAATTTCGCTAGTTGTAAATACCACCTTTGATGTTGTTATATCTTTGCATAATATTTGCCGTGGCCTGGTGTGAGGCGTAATGTAAGAACTAAGAAGTTACATAGCAGTGGGCGGGAAAAATTCGTTTCTATACGCTTCGTGGTAATAGGTAGCATTTGTACTGTGTGGATAAATTTGATTTGTTCTTGAGTTAGAGAGTAATTTTCAGTTAATTGTTGCACTTCTTTTAGTGATTGACAGACGGTCTATGATATCTCTTCGGTACAACAATCATTTCGTTGCAAGAACAATTTTTTCCTCAACTCTGGTGTGTGGCAGTGACATAACTGAGCAAAAGGTAAGTTCGTTATTAAATAATATAATTTTAATAGCTTAAAGGTTCTGGTGATTATTCGTAGTATTACCGAGCTTATTGTCGAACGGTGGTGTTTGCTTAACGGTGGTGTTTGCTCTTGCAAGGATGTTTCAAAGAGCAACCTACTAGTTTTTACGATTCTGAATTTAATAATTCCGCTTGTTATCATTTGTCTAATTTGTAAACTGAATTCAATAATACCTCTTGTTATCATTCGTCTAATTTGTAAACAGTCAGTACAACACAACGTATACGATTTGAACTGCCGATATTGCAAGAGTGCGTGAAACATAACAGTGCAGTGTACTACTCACTGATACTACAGCCATCGAGATATATTTCTATGAGAGAATGTTGCGTTGTTTGACTGTTATTTAAAAAATTTTCTTGATTGAACGTGATGTCATCAAAATTATTAGTAAAACCGTACTGATGTACTTCATTGAGATGTTTTGATTCTACATCTGATTCGATATGCCAAAAATACCTTACTAAGAATAATACGTATTTAAGATTCTAGATTATGTCTGTTGTAGCTATGGGAAAGCAGAAAGACAATGGCGACTATTTTTGAGTTCGTGGCTTTGATTGTGTTTATCGTTCCACCCAGCCATCTAAGTATCATTCAATGAGTAAATTAAAATTTCAGTTGCAAAATCTTTTCAAATTTAAAGTAAAAGAGTGGCTGCTGCAATATAAGTGGGTATTCCAGTAGAAATTTTATTAATAAGAAACTGTAACAGTCAAGAGCACGTGATACTTGCGTGTAAGTAGCAGTGCACCTATGGCTCGAAGAAGGCAACAGTCCGAGAATATGTCAGGCGGGCTGCAAGTTAGGCCCCTGATCTCTGCATATTAGTACTACACACAAAAGATCTTTCGTGATCACGCTTTAGGCGCGGTGGATATCACAATTTATTCATATGCTCTTTCAAGAATCGGCAATGGCGCCTTGAAGTAGGCAACACGTGTCCATGTCACGCGTGGAGGGTTGCTCGTCTTGCGCCTTCAGTAACTGCTGATAACAGTTTGTTTTTCATGCTTTCCTTTATTTGTGGTATCCCTTCGAAACTAACATTCGACGAGTGCCATTGATTTTTCTTAATTATTATATCAACTTTCAGTTTAAGAAGAAAATTTTCATTATACAGTGCTCCATCGGCATTTTTCCCTGTGTTAGTTATGCCAACAAAGTTGTTTGAACACCAGTACATATACATTACTGCAATGATAAATAAGTTTTTTTAATCTGTTACTCGTCTACGCACGTGGACCAAACCTGAAGTATAAATTAGGAGATGTAAGCGTGAAGCGTTTACAACTGTCGATGAAACTGTGCACATTATTTGTTTCTAAGCTGATCCATAAACTAGAAAATAGCAATTCTTTAGAACCTAGCATTTTTGTCTCAGATGACGTCTCTATATTTACGTAGATTGTTAAAATTTTTCTTTCCGTTATTTTCACAAATTTGGACACGCAAACTCTGCGCCATGTTATTTATGTCATGTTCATGTTTAGAGTAATACACAGTATGACCATCTGGAAAGGTCAAGGATTTCAAAATGAAAATGTTACATGCTGGTGTTTATTCAGCAGTTCTTCTTCATCATGATTTATTGGTGTGGTACCGTGTGGTACGAAAGAGGCTATTACAGGTTTCCCTCTACAGATAAATGTAGCAACAAAGTAGGAGGCCAAATCTGGAAACATACCATAGCGGCGTGCATTATCTGAGTTGAATAGTTTTTCTGAAGCTGAAATAAGTCGATTAAGAATTGCCTATATCGCCTGTGGTCAAAGTAAGAACAGGAAAACAGTTGAATAAGACAGTCTAAACATTCGTCACGCAAAGGCACGATTGAAACAAAGAACCATTTCGGAAACTTTGTCGACTTCATCGTCTGTTGGGAACTGTAACGCTTCTCATTTTAAAGGTAGTTCTTGTTTTATGCTACGTCTTTTACAAAATTTCTATTCGTATTGTCTTTCGACGTAGTTGTTCATTTCGCTATTACGAATAATTACGTCGAGTGATAGTAAATTTAATCTTACTGCCTATATGTTGTTAGTTTAGAGCAGCTGCCAGTTTTTTTGCGACCTGGTCGTTTTCTTATTCACGCTACATTTTTATTGTGGATCCAACTTTCATATTATTTGTAACAAATCCTGGCTATAGCTGGTTTGACTTTGTTCTCTGCAGTCCTTGTCACTTCTTGCTCGCACCCTAGGGTGTCTTTGGAGAATATCGAAATAGTTCTTGCAACAATTGAAATAATTATGCACTAAAATATTAAAATATATTAAGTATGGAAAATACGGCTAATTAAGACACACAGAACTATGTCTACATCACCTGCACTGTTCAGTTTCGGAAAAAATTATTAAAACTGACTAGGCACTCCAGAGAAACGAATAACGTCGGAATATTGCAGTTAATCTTAGACATGTCTCTAAAATATTTATTCATCGAAATGACCTTACGAAAGTCAAGGTACATAGACTAGAAAGGTAGAACATTCCCGTGCGTTCTCAACATTCCGGCGAGTGCGCTCTCGCTGGTCATCAATATGCTACGTCACTTGGCACCCAGGGCTGGCACAGTCGTGTACTCGTTAAGTGAAATCTCACACAGAAAATCAGTTTTTGACGTCTCTTCTCATTCGATTTTGAGCATCTCATTGATAGGATTCAGTATGATTCGAAAGAATTAGTATTTGAAATATTCGAAAGGAAATGTTGAACGGTAAAGGCACTCATGATAACACTTGTGAATATCCAAAGCTAACTGTAGATGATCGTTACTAACACTGACGGCTAAATAATGTGACTACGCTGAATATTTTATAATTTTATGTGTTGCTTTATTTCAGACACATTTAGAGAATATTGTAGTAGAGATGACGGTACTTATCCTATGATCTTGACACGGAAAATTTAATTCGGAAGATGCTGAAGTTGACGCAGTATAGAGAAGATTCATTTTCGCCCAATCCCGCTTCATTGCATTACATTTGGCTTTTTTGTTTCAAAAATCTAATTCTGATGAAAGTTTCGATCTTACATATAAATCAATGATTTGCTTTTCGATCGCGAGAAATCTTGAATGTACGAGTGCTGCTAATGATCCTATCACGTGTTTACAATGTGAAATATTTACTCCATGAAAAGATGTAAAAATAATTACGAAATCTGATATTGCAGCCAACTCGGTTGTTGTTACTCTTAGCCGGCCTGAGTGGCCGAGCGGTTCTAGGCGCTACAGTCTGGAATCGCGCGACCACTACGGTCGCTGGTTCGAATCCTGCTTCGGGCATGGATGTGTGTGATGTCCTTAAGTTAGTTAGGTTTCAGTAGTTCTAAGTTCTAGGGGACTGATGACCTCAGCAGT
The DNA here is from genome assembly GCF_023897955.1 of Schistocerca gregaria. Classification (NCBI taxonomy): domain Eukaryota; kingdom Metazoa; phylum Arthropoda; class Insecta; order Orthoptera; family Acrididae; genus Schistocerca; species Schistocerca gregaria. The sequence continues at coordinate 834,751 of NW_026062020.1, read as the reverse complement.
TGAGTCCCATAGTTCTCGGAGCCATTTTCTTGTTACTCTTAATTAACTGGGTATGTTTTACACTTGAATGCGATATATCGTGTCAAGTGTTACAAAGCATCGTGAGTAACATTTTCACTGGAGCTATCTGAATAAGATCACAGTGTCGAAGAAAATCTTCCTCTGACATATCGTGACGTGATGTCTACTACTTTATTGCAGAACTCACTAGAAATGAACTTCTCGAATTCTCTCACTGTTTCCTATACACGATTTTGATCTTTGACCTCTAAAATAGAAGTACCAAGGGGCAAAGGTAGATTTATCGCATTAACAGTCACTATTAACAAGCGAATTCTATTTTTCATCTTGACTGGCGTGGGATTATTATAAAAAGCACCAAGACAGCGAATTCTACAAAAAAAAAAAAAAATTTCAAGGCAATCTTGACTCAGTATGGCAGTCAGGATGTAGGCACATTTGTGAAAAGGCACATTTGTGAAAAGTCCGAAAAGTGAATTTATTGATGAAACAAATTCTTTCTGGAATGGGAGGAGACCATTTCTATTCCTTACTCGTCTATTCGAGCAAATTTCCAAAACCTCTTCAGGGAATTTTCTTGACTTCTGAGGTTGAAACGATAACGATTTTTAAGGAGTGATTTCTGGTCTTGTGTGTACCTCGAGTTCAACACATCTAAAACCTAGTTTATCAATTCAATGTGCTATCTTTATGGAGGATGTTATTTCACCGCTTGGGCAGTGCGAAGTGAAAATAGCTGTTCAGCCATTCTGACATGCATGACCACATACATCCATGCGAGCTTCCGGTATGTGATAGATGATCGAAAGATCACTTGTCTGGTGCTGCAGAAGATCATCTATTACAGCCTTTGTAAATAATAGGTAACGGCAGGCAAGGTGATACCGCTGTCAACGAAGTGATTGCTTAATATTTTTTGCAAATGTGCTACGTCGTAAAAATGCCCGTATATTCCTTATAATGTACACATGGTTCGAAACATATGTCATAGTTGTGGATACACGAAGTTGTTTCCACAGTTTTGAATTTTTCGCGCCCACATCTTAAGTAACTGCTAAAACACGAGCCACAACTCCTTCAAGTTCTGTAATGATTGTCTGCAATAAATTTCTTGTCATTATCACATTGGTATCGCAACATATTGGCTGCTCCACTTTGATAATAAACTTCCTGTCATGACTACCTGAACGTTCTTGTGAGGCCCGAGTATGACATCGTCAAATGAACCGTAGCTCACACGATTGTCAATGTTCATTTCATCAAATCTTAGGACAGTCATGGCTTCATTGTAAACATTGCTAAGCTAACCTTAATTAAATCTGTTACTTCCTTTAAACTGTTTAATTGACACTTACAGAGCTTCGTCCATTTTTGGAGTGGTGATCGATATGGCAAAGGATGCTCTTTCTTCGTAAGCAAGCATATGCTCTCAAAGTGTGCATTTACAGTGTCCTCCGAACTCCAGTTTACACAGTTGCCGGCCGCGGTGGCCGTGCGGTTCTGGCGCTGCACTCTGGAACCGCGGGGCTGGTACGGTCGCAGGTTCAAATCCTGCTTCGGGCATGGGTGTATGTGATGTCCTTAGGTTCGTTAGGTTTAAGTAGTCCTAAGTTCTAGGGGACGTATGACCTAAGATGTTGAGTCCCACAGTGCTCAGAGCCATTTGAACCATTTTTTTTACACAGTTTTTTTTCCTATATCAGTCAACCAATTTGTCCTTGGGTGAAACACTGAGCAGTGCAATCTTAACCACCTAACTTAATCTTCCCATACTCTAACTAACAGGAACAGATGTTTTGAGATGTACATTCTGTGTCCAAGCTTTCTTTATAGCTGTAACGCTTTGCGCCAGTAAGACGTTTGTGCTCTTCACAATAAGCAGTTCTCTCTCGTCAAGTCCATAATTTATTGCTCTGTACTGATAAAAAAATTAATCAGGAGGTATTTCTGTTTAATTGACTTGTCCAGTTTTCTTTTCTTAGGACAAAAAACTTCCAATGTTTTGACAGCCCTCTACCGCTCCGCATTGCTCTCATGATATCACATCGTTCTCCTTCTGTTACTTCGACTTCTGTGAGATCACAACCTGAAGAATTAGGTTTATTTACGTGCCAGTTAGGTATTTTCTGGGACGGAATTGCACCTGACTGCAGTAACTTTCTTGTAGATAAACCCAACAATTCATTTTACATGTCCCGTTTGTAATCCTGTGGTCTAAAAGGCTCGGAAAATATCCTTGTGTTTTTAATATTGATCTTGTCCTCGCGTTTACAAAGAGACAACCAATCTAGTTGGAGTTCTAAGTCTTTGGGGAACCGATGGTAAAGAAAGCCCTCGGTTCTATGCCCAGAGTTACTGCACTTAGCAACAGCACAATGCGACGTGGTTATGCTCATTTCACTCGGAAAATATTCTGAACAACTCACAAGATTACGAAAGCTATCACGTTGTACCGGAACACACCACAGATCAAGGCAGCGAGAACACAGCTCTATCTACAATACTGCTGCCAGTAACTACATAAATACTTGTGCTTAAAATATATACGTTTGCTGAAAAAAAAAAGTTCATGGGACTGTGATTTATCTCGAACATTTCATGACCGTAAATTTGAACGTTTATCAGAACACTTTCTTAGCAACGAATGTTGTCCGTGAGAAATGTTCATTGAATTCATTGCCAAGAGGAAACTTTCAAAGGCATCAAACCTCCTCGACGGAACAGTAATAATACTCAATCGTAAATGTCGAACTAAGAACCTTGCGGTGTGAAATAAAGGCTACGAAACACTGACAACTACAATTATTTCAAAGTCTCTCCATAGCGACTCAGGCACATATCCTCGTGATAGGTATTTCTGTCTCATAGTGATGACGTTTGATTTTCGTAACTGTACACATCCACGTCGAAACCTGAAGTAGTGCAATGCTGAAGTTTGGCTATGAAATACTGAAACACAACACGATGGTTTTCGATACACCATCTGGTATTCGGACACGTGTACAGTATTAATAAGGCTATACTGACGCACAGTGAGTACTACAGTGAACTCTTCTAAACGAGGTCCCTTAATCGCCAGTTTTTCGGAGTTTGAGTGCTATTAGTTACTTTCAAATTATGTGCTCTATAAACCCTGGAGTTGCAATGACAGTTTCATCGTTCAAGTGATTACTGAAGCTTTTCCACAAGATGGTGAAATGTACTGGGCCTGTAGCAGCAATCTTCATTGTAAGAGGGTATTATCTGGCCACATGGAAGAGATAAACTGGCAGACTTCTGCACACATCTCAATTCCAGATGCGAGAATATTACGTTCACCATGGAGATCGAAACGGATGGGATGCTCGCTTTCCTATATGTTTTGATTAGAAGACGAGCTGAGGGCACTTCGGGTCACAGCGTGTATAGTAAGAAGATGCCCACCGATTTGTACCTACATGCGGATAGCTGCCACCACCCTGCACAAAAGAATGGCGTGCTCAAAACTCTTGTACACAGATCTCACACCATCTCCGACAGGGACAGTCTCCAACAAGAATTGGACCATCTGGAGACCATGTTTCGGAGGGCAAAAAAGAAGGCTCTAAGACCCAGGAGCTGCAAGCATAAAAACTGTTGATATTCTTGAGCGACAAGGATGTCTTGCTAAACTCACTTTTCATTCTTGCCGCAAATGAGTCAATTGCTTTCCTTTCACTGCTGTAAAATAAGAGATGACAAACACAGTCTTCACACAGAAACATCGCCGTGCATGGGGACAGCTTTTAATGAGCCATATGTTGGATGCAGCATAATAATACACCAGTGCTCCAGCTGCCCAATTGTTCAGTCCTTTCGACACGGACCTAGCACTGACAAAATCGTTTTCATTAATTTTGTGGCTCCACATGAATATTTTTGGAAGTTTTTGAATCGGGGAGCAACTGACAGACAGCAGTCCCCAAAAGTATAACTATGAATATGTTTAACTGAGCAAGAGACAAACGCTGCTCCCACAATTAATTCTTTTCATAGCTCTATGTTTCAGTTGACAAGGAAAATAAGACCTTACATTAATTTGCATTTTCGAGGCATACAGGTGAAAAGAGGTTTTGTGTGCTGCAATGTTTGATACCTTATTTTGTAATTTTCGCCTCCGCGAGACACACTAAAATATGAGGGGCATACAGTACCAAGAGCATTATAATCATCTTTACCCTTGTTAAGCCATGAGTGAACCTTACACGGTTCATTATGAAATTTGGTTATCAGTTTCAACTTTTGCTTCTTTTTCGGCGCTGGCACTTTATTAATTTCACTTTCTGACGATGAATTCGTTTGTATAAATGCCTTACAAACGGTAACACGTATAGTAGCAACAACCTTTGATCGATTTCAGACTCGATCCTGAATGAAAGTAAGTTCGAGGTATGGTAACCGGTGTTGCGTGCGGCTTTGTCAACTTAGCTTTCTCGCTGTTAAATGTTGGATTTTTATTTTCAAATAAGTTTACAAGACTGAATCTTAATTTAAACACTCGTATAATGAACAGACCTTAGTATGTGAAATATTATCTGTTATGGTGTTATCGGGATTTTTACTTATCCCGTCAAGGTTTAATCGGGAGTTAGATTTTCAACAGGAAAATTTGAACAGTCCCTCCGATATCGGAATACCTGGCAAACCTGGGCTAGGGTTGTGCCAGTAGTGCAGTTTTATCTGTGAAAATTTTTTCTGTTATTTGGTGTTCTTTTAAGTCTTGCATTTTCTTAAACCTTTTTTGTCAAAGTAATGAAATATTTTTTTGGTTTCCGTTTGTCTCTTTGGGTTCACTCTCAGCATGTCCCCATCTTCGTTTTCTTGTTGTATCTGTGATTTTTTCGGTTTTCGGTAAAGGGCTTCATTTCTGATGTGGATTATTTAATTATTACGGAATTTGAGGCCTAGGATTTTTCTTAATATCTTCCTTATTTTTATCTACAGCCTTTCAGTTCAGCCACGGCTGTTGATGGACCGTGTTTCGAGTGCGTATAGGGTCTTATTTTTGCTTCATATGACAGCGGTAGTATATTATTTGTGTTTTTGGTGAGTTGGAAGACCAGTTCACCTTCATTTTTTTCTAAATTCCTTTGCCTTTTTCTCCAGGAAATTCCAGCCTGTCTTTTCTGTAACATGTTTGAATACTTTGACGATTCCTGTTTTTTGTGCTCCCACTTTAAAACATTTCGATGAATATATTTTAATATTTTGGTTTTCTCGAAGGACGTTCTTAGACCTATTTTTTCTACATGTTTTTGTAGTTGGAGGGTTTGTTCTTTGGCTTCTTTCCAGGTATGGGCTGGTAGGACCATATCATCTGCTAAAGCTAAGCAATTGACTTTGATGCCTCTGTTTCTTGTTTCAAGTTGGATTCCACTATGGGTCCACGGGTTCCGCTCTCTGGCCACTTTCCCTAGGATGCAGTTAAACAGCAGTGCGGAGAGTCCGTCTCCTTACTGCACACCAATTTTTATCTCAAAAGCCTGGGAGAGTTCTCCCATGAATTTAACTTTGAGGTATGTGCTGGTAAGGATTTCAGTGATTACGTTTGTGGTTTTATTGTGTAGATTTCGTTCTTTCAGTACAGAGAGAGGGATTTCCGATCTATTGAGTGGTCAATACACCGGGAAGTAAATGAAAGTGATAACAAGATTTTGCTCTTGATTTTGGATGGGCCATGAGGTTTCGTGAGATTTCGGATTTGTTCTGGGAACGAGCTTCCTTTCTTTAACCAGCTTCATATTCCCAAGATTATAGCCTAGTTGGGGTTCTGCTCTGTTTAGCATACTTTAGAAACATCTTGTATGTTACGCCTTGTAATGAGATTCGTATGTAGTTGTTGGGATTTGTTTTGGACCGTTTCTTGAGGAGTGGGTGGATGAGGACCGTCTACTGTACAGCTTGGATTCTTGAATTTATCCAAATTTCTTCAGAGGTGTTTTGGAGAGACTCTATGAGATTTTTTACTTTTTCCAAACTTCAGCTGTTGATTTGGTTTTCTCCTCAGCCTTATATTTTTGAGATTCGATATGACAGTTTTTAGTCTCCCTGTGGTGGGTGGTTCTGAGTTAGGGTTAGTGCTAAAGTGCATTTTTTCTAAGGGTTCTTTACAGTTGAGGAGATTTCTGAAAGACTCTACAAATATTTTGCAATTGTGAGTTTCGTTTGTGGGCAATATTCCGTATTTATCTTGGAATTGTAGTGTCGGTGGCTGTATTTGGTTATTTTTATTACCTATTACAAAAGTTTCATGTGTTGTTTTCGACTAAATCGTCGTTGATATGGAAGAGGAGTTGATCTTCTTGGGCCTTTTTTTTATTCTTTTGAGATTTTTCTCACTAATTTTCTTATGGTGTCTGTTGTCCGTTCTTTTGTGATTGCCGCTGACGACACGCTTTGCTTCTTAGTAAAAGGAGTGTATTACATTCATGTGTCCAACAGGCATACTTTCTGGCTTTAGTTATAACAGCTACTTGCATGTTATAGGTTGCGAGAGGAAACCCGTTTGAATTTATTTTATTTTCTAGATCGTATTTTTTGCGTTTGTGTTAGTTGGTTTTGTTTTTCCATTTAGGTATGGTTTTGAGTTTTATTTTAGGAAGAGCACAATCTAGTTTGACTCCTCTGAGAACTTTGACATTTTCTTTCTCTATATTGAACTTCCATTTTATTGCCACATAATCGATTTAAAATTCACCTTGATGTGGATTTTATGAGACCCATGTTATATGTCTTCTAGGCAGCTTTTTAAAGGCTGTGTATCTGGTGGTAATGTTGTGTGCTTGGCACAATTCTATCAGCCTGCTTGCGTTTAGATTATCTCTCTTTTGTGCTACCTACTTTCCGAATTTTTTTAGGACTTTTTTCTCCTTCTCTAAGTGGACACTGAAGTCCCCCATAGGTACTACGTTGTGTTCCTCTGTAATTATTTTGGACAGCGTAGTCTAGTTGATCCAAAAAGAGTTCCTTCTTTTCTTTGTCATTTGAATTGTCTGCATTTATGAGATCATGTGCGTCCATGGCAGCGTATAGGCTGTTTTCAGATTTGAAAGTGAGTGTGGAGAGTGTAAACCTCCTCCCGTTCTGATTCTAAAAGTGTTTGAGTTAATATGCTGTCCAAGTCAGTAGACGTCGGACTGAATATTTATGACAGCACAGGAGGATAGGCACACAGTAAAGGTTTTCAAATGATTGAAATAACAAACTGTGCACTTGCTGACATGTCAACTATCAAATCTTTTACTACTGATACCTCTGTCCATCAGCTACAGCCTTGCAAAGTATGTCATTTGTTCAGGCATAATCATGTCAAGTACTGGTATTACATGTGGTAGCAACCAACTCTACAGAATTAACTGGAGGTCCTGAATATGATTTAGGCACAGTTTCTCAAGTAATGTTCTAAGGAATTTATAATATTACATTAATAATCATCCTGAAGTGCAGATACTACGATATCCCTTCAAAACTGTTGCATATTTGTGTAAGATCAAGCTATGTGCCTTTCTCTTGCACTGCAAAATAACTAGTAATATCCACTGTGCATATACTTTTAGACTTTTTGTTTTATATGCATCCATTGTTCACGTGTGCCCACAGAGTTCATCATGTGCGGCATCTATTCGACAGTGCAAGAGCAGTCCAGGAAATAAACAGTTTGCTTCATATGCTATTTTGTGGCATCCCATTTGTTTCCTAACATTTAAACACTGGTAAAGCACCCACAATGAGTAAAGTGTTAATGGAGTAATACATTAATACTAAGCTTAGATAATGAATGTCATATTAGGGTAATTATTTGAGATAGTGCCATTCTTTGGTACAACAGCTTTTTTATGGTGGGTGAATCTAATTTCAGTGTACACTTTAATGCCTGAGACATTAATATGTTGTTCCCATTGCTGTCGTACTATAACATTACGTTTTGGTGTCAAAACAGTAGTTCCACACAGTGTTGTTGAAGAAGGTTTTAAACCTTTCTTTAACCCTTTGAGAGCATCAAAGGTACACTTTGAATGCCGTGCTGATCGCAGCTGTGTTCTTGCTGTACTGCTTGCCTAAAGCTGGTACCCATGCTGAGAGATGTGGTTTTAACTACTGTGAAAAACTCACCATGCAATGGAACTACTATTACCATATTCCTCCTTCGAAATTGTTGCATATACTGTGAACGATGATGTTTAGTGTCTTTGTCTCAGTCTATAAAGTAATTGGAAATATCCGAAATTCACTTTCCTGTAGATATTTTATTTTATGTAGGTATGCTTTTCACGTGTGCCCGCAGTTGTCACCAAGTGCAGCATCATTTGACAGTGCATCTGAAGCCAAGAAATAAAAAGTTTGCATCATATATTATTTTATGGCTGGTCATTTGCTTTCTGACATTTAAACACTGTGGTATAACGTCCGCAATGAGTGGCATGTTTATGGTGTTCGACATTAATACCAGGCTTAGATAATGAAGGTCATATTACACTAATTATTTGTTAAATTGCCATTCTTTCATACAGCAGATGCTAGGTCAATTGGATATCAGTGCATATAATTTAATGCATGAGTCAGATATATGTAGTACCCTTTCCTTTCAACTCTTACATCATATTTTTTATCAAACTGTTGTTCCATATAGTTTTGTAGAAAGAAGTTTCTGACCTGTCTTGGACACTTTAAATGCAACAGATGTGCGCTTTGACATCCATACTGAGAGTGGGTATGTTGTGGATATACTGCTTGCCTAATGCTGAGAGATGGATTTATGACTACTATTAAATTCTCTTCATTCGATGATAAGAAATCCATTCGCTGAAAATATCTGTTCTTTGCGCTTTATACTACCTGATATCTTCTCTTGATAAAAAGCTTAATTTATTTTCGTATTTACTCATATTTACTGCGCCGCACAAGTTTAAGTAAACCATAAACAAACATTTAATCAGGTTATAGAGATCGAAGCACTTTGGATATACTTTGCATGTGGTTCGTTTTATCTTGTACAATACTGTGTATGAAATGAAGATCAGATATCGATATTTTTATTTAAAATCGAAGGGATAACAATACCTCTTTTCATACTCAAATTATCCATGTTGATACGGATTGGGCAGACGAATGCAACATGCACAGTCTCATCCACGTTCTATGGAAAAACTGAGCATAACAGTCCTCATATTTCTTAAACTTTTCAGTATATTGAAATGATTTCTTTTTTTTTTTAAATAGTTCCACTCAAGGATGCATGTATATTCTATTACAAGTACTTTGAGCTTTTTTATTCATCAGAAATGAAGGTAAATCGTCCACACAGTGCTACAGTGTACTGAACAGAATCCATCTACATTTCATATATGTCAAGGTATCCCAGGAGTTGCTTTTAAACATATCTTCAGCATCTGGAAGCGGTGAAGCCTGACAAATACTTCATGCACAGCACTTGCAGAATTCATAATGTTAGCCCACCAAAATCTGCAGATATAGTTTGGTATTAACATTAACATATGGGATAAAAAAATTAAATGAACTAATTTTACATCAAATATATACTATTTGCAGATTTACTTAATCTTTAGTGGCAGCTGTAGCCTTGTGGCAGTGTCAGACATAGCAGACAAAACTGTCTTCATAAAACAGTCGATTTTTGATGAAAGCATACTATAACTTAATAAATGAATGCCACATTTCAGTTCTGTTCAGTGCATTTCAATGTACACAGTGAACACTTCGTGTGTCATTAACAGCCACAAAATTTTCGCAGAGTATATTTGATTTTCTTCAGATGAGAAATTCGCCTGGTTTACTTTGTGATTGACTTTGCCCCATCAAGGAGACAATTGCACAGTGTCTGTTTTCCACCGTAACTTACATTTAATGTATGTTGATAACTAGACCTTGTCTCTAAAACACGTAATTCACAAGCAGTTGTGGACTCTGCTCTTGCAACAATCCATTAGTGGCTTTTGGTGATAGTTATTGCCCTTGTAGCAGTTGATTTCACTTAATCAGCTGGCTGATACATATTTGATGGTTCACTGTCAGACACAGTGCTCATGTTAGACAAGTTGACCATAACATGTGGTAGTACTCAATTGTGAAACATTAAGTGGATATACTGAATATGATATAGACACAATGTTGTTCAGAGCAATGTTGTTAAGAATGTACTATGTTAAATTAACAAGTAATCTGGGTACTGATACTGTGATCCCTCTTCAAATTTGTTGCAGACATTGTGACACTGACAATGGCAGTTATCAGCAGACGCAGCAGAGAAGGTATTAGCGTATTTTAGCGAAATGTAATAGGTATTAAAGTTAATGCACTTCTTATCGATTTTGACTCTGATATTATTGGTATAACAAGGACCACTTAAATAAGTTGACCAGGATACAGGTTACTTTTCTCTTTTTGAAGGAGTTCCTTGTGGAGTGGAACAATGGCCACATATGTAAAAAATAGTATTCCATATGAGTCTAAAGTCGTATCATGACACTGCACTGAAAACGTATTTGAATGGTGGGCAGGGGCAGTTGAATTTAGTGGAACTAAGCTTCTAATTTTTATTGTTTATAGATCCCCTACCTCTGATTTCAGAGCATTTCTGCTCAGACTGGAGAGGGTTCTTAATTCACTTTATAGAAAGTACCAAAAATTAATGATATGTGGTCACTTCAATATTAATTTTGTATATGACTGTGCAAGAAAAAGATGTTGGTCGATCTCCTAAATTCATATGATGTGATGCAGACTGCGTTTAGTCCAACTATTGTGCAGGGGAACAATAGCACAGCCATACTAAATATTTTTAATCATTCTTCATTACTAGATGGACATTCTGTTAGTAAAAGGGTGAATGACATTTCAGAACACGATGCATAAATTTTAACATTAAAAGGCTTTTGTACTTAAACAAATGTCACATATAATTACAATCTATGTAGGAAAGTTAATCAAATGGCAATAGAGAGTTCTTCTAAACCTCGTCAAGGAACAAGAGTGAGGGGTGTTTATAGTGCCGATAACATAGAAGACAAATATAATGTCTTCCTTAACACATTTCTCATTTTCTTTGAGAGTAGCTTTTCATTAGAACGTTCTAAACGGGGTCCTATCAGTAAAAGGCAGTCTGGGTGACTGACTAGTGGTATAAGGATATCATGTAGAACAAAGTGGGAATGATATCAAAATGAGGTAAGTAGTCAGAATCAAGCTTCAGTAGCCCATTACAAACAGTTCTGTAAGGTGCTTAAAATAGTTAGTTTCCTGCTGAGCGATTAAAGTACTCAGTAGTAATGCTACTTTATAAAAATAGAGAAAGAGAGAATGTAGAAAGTTTCAGACCTATGTTTATGCCCTCAGTATTTTCTAAAGTTATTGAAAAGTCTGTATATAAGGATAATTGTGGGGGTCGGCATAACAGTGGTCTAACCCTCGCCCATACTAAGAATGAGATATTGGTGCCACCTGTAGTCTAGTGAGGTGAACTACCTGTCTGTCATGTGGCATAGGCCAATATCACCTTGTACATATATTTCAGAAGCCACTAATTCCTTCCTTAGAACAAACTTCTGTTTTGTTTGAGTGGAACATTGGTCCAACCTCAAAGAGCCTATTGTTGTTGTTGTTGTTGTGGTCTTCAGTCCTCAGACTGGTTTGATGCTGCTCTCCATGCTACTCTATCCTGTGCAAGCTTCTTCATCTCCCAGTACTTACTGCAACCTACATCCTTCTGAATCTGCTTAGTGTATTCATCTCTTGGTCTCCCTCTACGATTTTTACCCTCCACCCTGCCCTCCATGCCTCAAAACATGTACTACGAACTGGTCCCTTCTTTTTGTCAAGTTGTGCCACAAACTACTCTTCTCCCCAATTCTGTTCAATACCTTCTCATTAGTTCTGTGATCTACCCATCTAATCTTCAGCATTCTTCTGTAGCACCAATTTTCGAAAGCTTCTATTCTCTTCTTGTCCAAACTAGTTATTTTCCATGTTCACTTCCATACATGGCTACACTCTATACAAATACTTTCAGAAACGACTTCCTGACATTTAAATCTATACTCGATGTTAACAAATTTCTCTTCTTCAGAAACGCTTTCCTTGCCATAGACAGTCTACATTTTATATCCTCTCTACTTCGACCATCATCAGTTATTTTACTCCCCAAATAGCAAAACTCCTTTACTACTTTAAGTGTCTCATTTCCTAATCTAATTCCCTCAGCATCACCCGATTTCATTTGACTAAATTCCATTATCCTCGTTTTGCTTTTGTTGATGTTCATCTTATATCCTCCTTTCAAGACACTGTCCATTCCGTTCAACTGCTCTTCCAAGTCCTTTGCTGTCTCTGACAGAATTACAATGTCATCGGCGAACCTCAAATTTTTTTATTTATTCTCCATGAATTTTAATACCTTTTCCAAATTTTTCTTTTGTTTCCTTTACTGCTTGCTCAATATACAGATTGAATAACATCGCGGAGAGGCTACAACCCTGTCTCACTCCCTTCCCAACCACTGCTTCCCTTTCATGCCCCTCGATTCTTATAACTGCCATCTGGTTTCTGTACAAATTGTAAATAGCCTTACGCTCCCTGTATTTTACCCCTGCCACCTTTAGAATTTGAAACAGAGTATTCCAGTCAACATTGTCAAAAGCTTTCTCTAAGTCTACAAATGCTAGAAACGTAGTTTTGCCTTTTCTTAATCTTTCTTCTAAGATAAGTCGTAAGGTTAGTATTGCCTCACGTGTTCCAACATTTCTGCGGAATCCAAATTGATCTTCCCCAAGGTCCGCTTCTACCAGTTTTTCCATTCGTCTGTAAAGAATTCGCGTTAGTATTTTGCAGCTGTGACTTATTAAACTGATAGTTCGGTAATTTTCACATCTGGCAACACCTGCTTTCTTTGGGATTGGAAGTATTATATTCTTCTTGAAGTCTGAGGGTATTTCACCTGTCTCATACATCTTGCTCACCAGAAGGTATAGTTTTGTCATGACTGGCTCTCCCAAGGCCGTCAGTAGTTCTAATGGAATGTTGTCTACTCCGGGGGCCTTGTTTCGACTCAGGTCTTTCAGTGCTCTGTCAAACTCTTCCTGCAGTATCGTATCTCCCATTTCATCTTCATCTGCATCCTCTTCCATTTCCAGTACATCGCCCTTGTATAAACCTTCTATATACTCCTTCCACCTTTCCGCTTTCCCTTCTTTGCTTAGAACTTGGTTTCCATCTGAGCTCTTGATATTCATACAAGTGGCTCTCTTTTCTCCAAACGTCTCTTTAATTTTCCTGTAGGCAGTATATATCTTACCCCTAGTGCGATAAGCCTCTACATCCTTACATTTGTCCTCTAGCCATCCCTGCTTAGCCACTTTGCACTTCCTGTCGACCTAATTTTTTAGACGTTTCTATTCCTTTTTGCCTGTTTCATTTACTGCATTTTTATATTTTCTCCTTTCATCAATTAAATTCAATATTTCTTCTGTTACCCACGGATTTCTATTAGCCCTCGTCTTTTTACCTACTTTATCTTCTGCTGCCTTCACTACTTCGTCCTTCAGAGCTACCCATTCTTCTTCTACTGTATTTCTTTCCTCCATTCCTGTCAATTGTTCCCTTATGCTCTCCCTGAAACTCTCTACAACCTCTGGTTCTTTCAGTATATCCAGGTCCCATCTCCTTAAATTAGCACCTTTTTGTAGTTTCTTCAGTTTTAATCTACAGATCATAACCAATAGATTGTGGTCAAAGTCCACATCTGCCCCTGGAAATGTCTTACAATTTAAAACCTGATTCCTAAATCTCTGTCTTACCATTATATAATCTATCTGATACGATTTAGTATCTCCAGGATTCTTCCATGTATACAACCTTCTTTTATGGTTCTTGAACCAAGTATTAGCTATGATTAAGTTATGCTCTGTGCTAAATTCTACCAGACGGCTTCCTCTTCCATTCCTTCCCCCCAATACATATTCACCTACTATCTTTCCTTCTCTCCCTTTTCCTACTGACGAATTCCAGTCACCCATGACTATTAAATTTTCGTCTCCCCTCACTACCTGAATATTTCTTTTATTTCATCACACATCTACTCAATTTCTTCTTAATCTGCAGAGCTAGTCGGCATATAAACTTGGACTACTGTAGTAGGCGTGAGCTTTGTGTCTATCTTGGCCACAATAATGCGTTCACTATGCTGTTTGTAGTAGCTTACCGACACTCCTATTTTTTTATTCATTATTAAACCTACTCCTGCATTACCCCTATTTGATTTTGTATTTATAACCCTGTATTCACCTGAGCAAAAGTCTTGTTCCTCCTGCCACTGAACTTCACTAATTCCCACAATATCCAACTTTAACCTATCCATTTCCCTTTTTAAATTTTCTAACCTACCTGCCCAATTAAGGGATCTGACATTCCACGCTCTGATCCGTAGAACGCCAGTTTTCTTTCTCCTGATAACGACATCCTCTTGAGTAGTCCCCGCCCAGAGTTCCGAATGGGGGACTATTTTACCTCCGGAATATTTTACCCAATTAGAGGTCAGTCTCTGGTCAGTGTAACAACATCAAGTATGGCTGACATTCAGGGCGAGAGAGATGTCTCAAGCAATGAAAATAACGAAGAAACAGTTGAAAACTGTGGGATGAAAAGGGCAAGGTGTATAGATTCCTGGGACAGGAATATAAAGAAGAGGAAAAGAAATCCAGGAGAAGAATATGTAGGGAGAATAGACAAGAAAATCCACAAACTTAAAGAAGGCCCTCGATGTGGTTGTCAACACTAGTGTTATGCATGTTTCAGTGAAGAACAACGCGAAACAGTGTTCAAAACCTTATTGAATATGTGTGACTTTAGTTTACAAAATGCATATGTTAGTGGGTGAGCGAAAGTAAACCTCGTGAAAAAAAGATATGGTGCAAGTGGAAATGAGAGCAGGAGACAACACACCCGTGAGTATTATATTTCGTTAGATGGTAGTGATACAAGAGTTAGCAAACAGGCAATCATGTCTTTGATTGAAATCTGTAATAATAAACTTCCAAGGGCAGTTTCACAGAAACAGACTGAGGGAACACCAAAACAAGATAGTCGTGGAAGACATGGAAATAGACCCAATAGAACTAGTGATTATCAGACCAATTTGGTTGTAAATCATATTAATAGTTTTCCACTGCGTAAAAGTCATTATTCTACAGCTTCTGCTCCAAACAGAAAATATTTGCCTGAAGATCTTAACACAGCCATGATGTATAAGCTTTCTGTTACTTGGATGAAACAGGAACATAATCCTGAAGATATTG
Organism: Schistocerca gregaria; assembly: GCF_023897955.1. Taxonomy (NCBI): domain Eukaryota; kingdom Metazoa; phylum Arthropoda; class Insecta; order Orthoptera; family Acrididae; genus Schistocerca; species Schistocerca gregaria. Next base: position 819,407 of record NW_026062020.1, on the reverse strand, counting down.
TTAGTGAGTATATTTACAGCAATATTTAAAACACACAATTCAACCTCTCTTTTTCCTCACTATCTACTGACACATGCAAGGTGTGCGAATCATTGCGCATAAAACTTTCACATGTGAAGGAAGATGTTAAAAGAGCTAACGTCCAAAAAGGGTTAAATATGAATCAATTAGAAGCTCAACAGGCATATAATAATCTAAAGACTGATGCAGCTTATTCTAAATACCACAATTCTGTGAAAGGGATAGCATTCGAATTACTACAAACTCTACCTACTCCCCATCTATACACAAGTGAAGTTTTCTACAAGAGACAGTTGTAGACTTATAACTTTTGTGTGCATGATTATACTTCGGATGATGTGCATGTGTATGTATGGCCAGAACATACTACAGGACGGGGAGCTGATAAAATAATATCATGTTTAATTCAATGTACTTCCAACAATCTTAAAATTCTGATAATTCAGTCATGTATTCTGATAACTATTGTGCTCAAAATAATATTATATCCTTAGTATGTTTTTTTCCAACTTATTCAAAAACAATATGTTAAGGAAATAGTTCACAAGTATCTAGTAACAGGTCTTAGCTACCTACCCTGTGATAGGGACTTCGCACTCATAGAGAAGGAAAAGAGATTGAAAAATATGTGTATACACCAGCTGGGTGGGTAGGTCTTCTAAAATTCTAGAACAGGTAAAAGAAAATTGAATGTAACTGCAATGTAACAAGTTGATTTCGAAAGTTCAAAGCCTTTAACAGATAAAATAACTTAAAGTAAATTTACTGAGGATAAAGAACCTGTTGCTTTCAGTCGCATTTCAATGCTGAAAGTCTCTGTTGAACAACCATGGAAATATATACTATTTCTAGCTTTAGTTAATATTTAGTAGCTGCTCCAACCTTGTAACATGGGCAGCGGCAATTACCTGCAGTTGTAGTAGAGAAAGATCAGTGTATTTCACCAAAATATAAGAGCTGTTAGAGGTAAAGGTAGTGCATTATGGTGAACATTTGGCGTCATATGCCATTTTGTGCCATTTCATTTGTTTCTTGACATTCAATCGCTGTGGTAAAGTATCCACAATGAGTGTAATGTTAACGATGTACAGCATTAATAGTAGGCTTCAATAATGAATGTCATGTTAGACAAATTATTTGAGATAACGCCGTTCTTTGGTACAGCAGCCTTTTTATGCTACTAGAATCTAATTTCAGTTTACACTTTAATGCCTGAGACATTAATATGTAGTTCCCAGTGCTGTCATACTGTTACTTCATACGTTGGTGTCAAAACAGTAGTTCCATGTAGTATTGTTGGAGAGAATTTCTGATCTTTCTTTAATCCTTTGACAGCAACAGAAGTATGCTTTGAATGCCGTGATGAGCGCAGCTTTCTTGGCGCTGTACTACTATCTAAGGCTGGTAGATGCACTGAGAGATGCGGTTTTGACTACTGAGAAAAACTCATCATGCAATGGTAAGAAATGTACTCAGTGAGAAAAATCTGTTCTCTGCCCTTTATACTGCCAGATATCTTCTGTAGATAAAGAACTTCGTTACTTTTCCTTTTCTTTCATATTTCTAATGCTGTATCTAATTAATTAAAGAAAAACACATTCTTTCTATCAATTTAAACAGATATAAACATATTAGATAACATTGCATTGTTTTATTATCTCATACCTTACTGTGTATGAAATATGAGATGTCGATACAATATTTAAAATTGGAATGAGAGCAATACCTCATTTGGTAATCAAGATATTCAACTTTATATTGAGTGGGGAATCACATGACACATACACAATCGCATCCCTGTGTAACTGTGAAAGTGGCTGTAAAATCCTCAAATTTCAAAACCATTACATTCTTTTGAAACTACGTTACCTGCAAATGATAACACTCACGAAGATGTGAGTATTCTATAACAAATACTCGAAACATTTTTACTCTTAAGAAATGAATGTAACACGTCCACATAGTGATACGGTGCATACAACGATATCGACAGACAGGTCATAAGTACGAAGGTATCCGAGAAGTTGAATGCTGTCACGGTCTAAGCATGTGTATGAGGTGAAGAACAACCAGTTACACATGTCCACGGCAATTGTACAATTCATAATGTCAACCCAAATAATGTTCAGATAAAGTTTCACATTTACATTACCACCTGGGATACCTGATAATGTGTACTAAATCTGTTTCAACATATGTACCATATTTTGGTATACTTAATCTTCACTGCCGGCTAATACCTTGTGCCATCGACAGCTGCAATCAGCACCAGTCAGCTCAGATAATACAATCATGAACAAACAAGTCTGTATCTTGATCACAAAGTGTTATATAATTATGTATGAGTGCCACGTTCCAATTCCATTGAATGCATATCAGTATAAACAGTGAATATTTCCTCTGTTATTAACTACCACAACATTTTAGAAAAGAAAAATGGTTGTAGCGCTAAATTAGATTAGTTTACTTTGTGTGTGTGCCCTATAATGGAGACATAAACCCAATCCCTCCCTTTCACTGTAACTTACAACTTGTCTCCAAAACAAGTGATTCAAAGTTAATTCTTAGTTCTGTTGTTCCAATTCTTTTGTGGCATGCTAGTGATAGTTATTGCACATATAGTACTTGATTCCTCTTATTCACATGAATTGTATGTACTGGGTGACACACTATGACAACTGTGTAGGATTAAGTGGATATCCTGAGTGTGAAATAGACACAGTCATTCCTATAACGTTGTTAAGAATGGAACATATTAAATTAACAATAAATCTGAAATCCAGTTGCTGCAATCCCGGTTCAAATGTTTTGCATATATTGGGAACAGCTAATCTAAGTTGCTGTGTCCACGACCAAAATAATATTAAATATCCATGGTTCATACACTTGCAGACGTTTTATTTCAAGTTCATGTACTGTTCCCGTGTGCCCACTGAGACCATCTTGTGTGGCATTAATCGACAGTGCTAGAGCAAACCAGGAAATAAAGTGCTTGCCTAATATCTCATTTTGTGGCACCTATTTCTTTCCTGACATTTAAACTCTGCGCTAACTCAACCACAATGAGTGACATCCTAACAGTGTACAAGATTGTTAATAAACTAGCGAAGCAAATATGTCTTTAATTGTATGAAATAAGACAATTTTTGTGCAGCACCCCTCTTATAATAGGTATGTTTCAGTTATTTATATATTTTAATATCTGATGGCGAAATACCTTAGTTCTCATTCCAGTTCCATCACCAAAATATAGGTTAGTTCAAAATTTTAGCTCGATGTAAGGTCTTTGTGAATGTACATAATTGTCTTCAGCAGTGTCAAACACATGAATTGTGTAGGTATAATTTCAATTTTCTGGGACCACCACAGATACTTAACACCAGTAAACCGAACCTACTTCATTTCAGTATCATTGTTGGTTTATTTAATCTTCAGTGTATAATGCAGCGTTGTAACCTTTCTCATTAATTCAAACATTAATATGTTGAGTATTGCATGTGGTAGTAATACCCTTTTGAGATTAATTGAATGTCCTGAATTTTTTTGTGGTGCTGTCGTTTGTGTAATGTTGTTAGGAATGAGCTATGCTATATTCACAAACATTCTGAAGTACTGTTACTACATTCCCTCTTCGCAGTTGTTTCATATACTGACTACTGTCATGGTTAGTGTCTTTGCCTCTGTCTGTAAAATAATTGTAGATATCCGAAATTATGTTTCCTGCAGGTATTCTATTTTTGGTAGACCCGCTGTTCACGTTTGCCCACATTAATCACCATGTGTGACATCATTCGACAGTGCATGTGAAGCCAATTAATAAACAGTTGGCGACATATATTATTTTATGGTTGCTCATTCGCTTCCTGAGCCTAACATTAATAGTAGCTTTAGATAATAAAGGTCATATTACACTAAATATTTATCAAAATGCCATTCTTTGGTCCAGCAGCTTCCTGATGCTACATTAGTCGAACTTCAGTGCATATTTGAAAGTGTAAGACAATTCCTTATAACGCTGTCGAAAAAGTTTATGACTTGTGTTTTGCCCTTTTAATTGCAACAGATGTGCACTTTGAAACCCATACTGCGAGTGCCTATGTTGTGGATGGACTGCTTGCCCAATGCTTGTGTTCCTTGTGGAGTGAGGCAGTGGCCACATATGTAAAAAACAGTATTCCATATGAGTCTAAAGTCGTATGATGACACTGCACTGAACACGTATTTGGATGGTGGGCAGAGGCAGTTGAATTTAGTGGAACTAAGCTTCTAATTTTTGTTGTTTATCGATCCCCTAACTCTGATTTCAGAGCTTTTCTGCTCAGACTGGAGAGGGTTCTTGATTCACTTTATAGAAAGTACCAAAAATTAATGATATGTGGTCACTTCAATATTAATTTTGTATATGACTGTGCAAGAAAAAGATGTTGGTAGATCTCCTAAATTCATATGATGTGATGCAGACTGCGTTTAGTCCAACTATTGTGCAGGGGAACAATAGCATAGCCATACACAATATTTTTAATCATTCTTCATTACTAGAAGGGCATTCTGTTAGTAAAAGGGTGAATGACATTTCAGAACACGATGCATAAATTTTAACATTAAAAGGCTTTTGTACTTAAACAAATGTCACCTATAATTACAATCTATGTAGGAAAGTTAATCAAATGGCAATAGAGAGTTCTTCTAAACCTCGTCAAGGAACAAGAGTGAGGGGTGTTTATAGTGCCGATAACATAGAAGACAAATATAATGTCTTCCTTAACACATTTCTCATTCTCTTTGAAAGTAGCTTTTCATTAGAACGTTCTAAACGGTGTCCTATCAGTTAAAGGCTGTCTGGGTGACTGACTAGTGGTATAAGGATATCATGTAGAACAAAGTGGGTATTACATCAAAATGATGTAAGTAATCAGAATCAAGCTTAAGTAGCCCATTACAAACAGTTCTGTAAGTTGCTAAAATAGTTAGTTTCCTGCTGAGCGATTAAATTACTCAGTAGTAATGCCACTTTATAAAAATGGAGAAAGAGAGAATGTAGAAAGTTTCAAACCTATGTTTATGCCCTCAGTATTTTCTAAAGTTATTGAAAAGTTTGTGTATATAAGGATAATTGTGGGGGTCGGCATAACAGTGGTCTAACCCTCACCCATACAGAACATGAGATATTGGTGCCACCTGTGGTCTAGTGAGGTGAACTACCTTTCTGTCATGTGGCATAAATCAATATCACTTTGTACATATATTTTAGAAGCCACTAATTCCTTCCCTCGAACATACTTCTGTTTTGTTTGAGTGGAACATTGGTCCAACCTCAAAGAGCCAATTAGAGGTCAGTATCTGGTCAGTGTAACAGCATCAAGTATGGCTGACATTCAGGGCGAGAGAGATGTCTCGGCCGGCCGCGGTGGCCGTGCGGTTCTAGGCGCTGCAGTCCGGAACCTTGGGACTGCTACGGTCGCAGGTTCGAATCCTGCCTTGGGCATGGATGTGTGTGATGTCCTTAGGTTAGTTAGGTTTAAGTAGTTCTAAGTTCTAGGGGACTGATGACCTAAGATGTTAAGTCCCATAGTGCTCAGAGCCATATGAACCATAAGAGATGTCTCAAGCAATGAAAATAACGAAGAAACAGTTGAAAACTGTGGGATGAAAAGGGCAATTGTATAGATTCCTGGGACAGGAATATAAAGAAGAGGAAAAGAAATCCAGGAGAAGAATATGTAGGGAGAATAGACAAGAAAATCCACAAACTTAAAGAAGGCCCTCGATGTGGTTGTCAACACTAGTGTTATGCATGTTTCAGTGAAGAACAACGCGAAACAGTGTTCAAAACCTTATTGAATATGTGTGACTTTAGTTTACAAAATGCATATGTTAGTGGGTGAGTGAAAGTAAACCTCGTGAAAAAAAGATATGGTGCAAGTGGAAATGAGAGCAGGAGACAACACACCCGTGAGTATTATATTTCGTTAGATGGTAGTGATACAAGAGTTAGCAAACAGGCAATCATGTCTTTGATTGAAATCTGTAATAATAAACTTCCAAGGGCAGTTTCACAGAAACAGACTGAGGGAACACCAAAACAAGATAGTCGTGGAAGACATGGAAATAGACCCAATAGAACTAGTGATTATCAGACCAATTTGGTTGTAAATCATATTAATAGTTTTCCACTGCGTAAAAGTCATTATTCTACAGCTTCTGCTCCAAACAGAAAATATTTGCCTGAAGATCTTAACACAGCCATGATGTATAAGCTTTCTGTTACTTGGATGAAACAGGAACATAATCCTGAAGATATTGTTAGTGAGTATATTTACAGCAATATTTAAAACACACAATTCAACCTCTCTTTTTCCTCACTATCTACTGACACATGCAAGGTGTGCGAATCATTGCGAATGTGAAAGTGATAGCATTCGAATTACTACAAACTCTACCTACTCCCCATCTATACACAAGTGAAGTTTTCTACAAGAGACAGTTGTAGACTTATAACTTTTTTGTGCATGATTATATTTCAGATGATGTGCATGTGTATGTACGACCAGAACATACTACAGGACGGGGTGCTGGTAAAATAATATCATGTTTAATTAAATGTACTTCCAACAATCTTTAAATTGTGAAAATTTAATCATGTATTATGATAACTATTTTGCTCAAAATAATATTATATCCTTAGTATGTTTTTTTGCAACTTATTCAAAAACAATATGTTAAAGAAATAGTTCACAAGTATCTAGTAACAGGTCTTAGCTACCTACCCTGTGATAGGGACTTTGCACTCATAGAGAAGAAAAAGAGTTTGGAAAAATATATGTATAAAACAGCTGGGTGGGTAGATCGTCTAAAATTCTAGAACAGGTAAAAGAAAATTGAATGTAACTGCAATGTAACAAGTTGATTTCGTAAGTTCAAAGCCTTTAACTGATAAAATAACTTAAAGTAAATTTACTGAGGATAAAGAACCTGTTGCTTTCAGTAGCATTTCAATGCTGAAAGTCTCTGTTGAACAATCATGAAAAGATACACTATTTCTTGCTTTAGTTAATATTTAGTAGCTGCTCCGATCTTGTAACATGGGCAGCGGCAATTACCTGCAGTTGTAGTAGAGAAAGATCAGAGTATTTCACCAAAATATAAGAGCTATTAGAGTAAAGGTAGTGTATTATGGTGAACATTTGGCGTCAAATGCCATTTTGTGCCATTTCATATGTTTTTTTTTTTACATTCAATCGCTGTGGTAAAGTATCCACAATGAGTGTAATGTTAACGATGTACAACATTAATAGTAGGCTTCAATAATGAATGTCATGTTAGACAGATTATTTGAGATAATGCCGTTCTTTGGTACAGCAGCCTTTTTATGCTACTAGAATCTAATTTCAGTTTACACTTTAACGCTTGAGACATTAATATGTAGTTCCCAGTGCTGTCATACTGTTACTTTATACGTTGGTGTCAAAACAGTAGTTCCATATAGTGTTGTTGGAGACAATTTCTGATCTATCTTTAATCCTTTGACAGCAACTGAAGTATGGTTTGAATTCCGTGCCGAGCGCAGCTTTGTAGTCGCTGTACTACTATCTAACGCTGGTAGCTGCACTAAGAGATGCGGTTTTGACTACTGTGAAAAACTCGTCATGCAATGGTAAGAAATTTACTCAATGCGAAAGATCTATTCTCTGCCCTTCATACTGCCAGATATCTTCTGTAGATAAAGAACTTCGTTCCTTTACGTTTTTCCTCATATTTCTAATGGTGTATCTAATTAATTAAAGAAAAACACAATTTTTTCTATCTGTTTAAAGAGTTTTATACATTTATGTATGACTGCCACATTGCAATTCCATTGAATGCATATCAGTATAAACATTGAATATTTCCTCTGTTATTATCTACCACAACAGATTAGAAAAGAAAATTTGTTGTAGTGCTAAATTAGATTAGTTTACCTTGTGTGTGTGTGCTCTATGATGGAGACATAAACCCATTGCCTCTCTTCCACTGTAACTTACAACTTGTCTTCAAAACAAGTAATTCAAAGCCAATTCCTAGTTCTATTGTTCCAATAATTCTTTTGTGGCTTACTAGTGATAGTTATTGCACATGTAGTACCTGATTCCTTTTATTCAGATGAATTATGTGTACTGGGTTGATACACTATGACAACTGTGTTGGAGTAAGTGGAGATCTTGAGTGTTAAATAGACACAGTCATTCCTATAACGTTGTTAAGAACGCACTATATCAAATTAACAAGCAAACTGTAATCCAGTTACTGCAATCCCGCTTAAAAATTTTTTACATATATTGGTTACAACTATTCTATGTTGCTGTCTCCACGACTAAAATAATAGGAAATTTCCATGGTTCATACACTTGTAGACTTTTTATTTCAAGTTCATGCACTGTTCACGTGTGCCCACTGAGACCATTTTGTGTGGCATTAATCGACAGTGCTAGAGCAATCCAGGAAATAAATTGCTTGCCTCATATGCCATTTTGTGGCACTTATTTGTTTCCTGACATTTAACAGTGTACAAGATTGTTAATGAACTAGTGAAGCAAATATGTCTTTCATTGCATGAAATTAGAGCATTTTTATTGCAGTACTTCTATTATAATAGGTACATTTCAGTTATTTGCATATTTTAATATGTCATGCCCAAGTACCTCAGTTCTCATTCCAGTTACATCACTAAAATATAGGTTAGTTCCAAATTGTAGGTCCATGTAAGGTCTTTGTGAATGTACAAAATTGTCTTCAGCAATGTCATCCACATGAATTGTATAGGTATAATTTCACTGTTCTGGGACCACCACAGATACTTAACACTAGTAAACCGAACGTACTTCATTTAAGTGTCATTGTTGGTTTATTTAATCTTCAGTGTGAAATGCAGCATTGTAACCTTTCTCACTAGTTCAACCATTAACATGTCGAGTATTACATGTGGTAGTATACAACTTTTTAGATTAACTGAATGTCCTGAATTTTTTTGTAGGTGCTATCGTTTGTGTAATATTGTTAGGAATGAGCTATGGCATATCTTCACAAACATTCTGAGATACTGTTACTACATTCCCTCTTCACAGTTGTTTCATATACTGTGTACTGTCATGGTTAGCGTCTTTGGCTCTGTCTGAAAGGTAATTGGAGATATCTAACATTCTTTTTCCTGTAGATATTTTATTTTTGGTAGATCTGCTGTTCACGTTTGCCCACATTAATCACCATGTGTGACATCATTCGACAGTGCATGTGAAGCGAACTAACGAACAGTTGGCGACATATATTATTTTATGTCTGCTCATTTGCTTCCTCAGCCTAACATTAATAATAGGCTTAGATAATGAAGGTCATAACACTAAATATCTATTTAAATGCTATTCTTAGGTACAGCAGCTTCCTGATGCTATGTTAATCGAATTTCAGTGCATATTTTAATGTGTGAGATAATTCAATGTAGTGCTGTCAGAAAAGTTTATGACCTGTGCTTAACCCATTTAATTGCAACAGATGTGCACTATGAAACCTATACTGCGAGTTGCTATGTCTGGCTGCACTGCTTGCCCAATGCTGGATTCCGTGTTGGACGATGGACATCTGACTACTGTGAAAACCGCAACGTGTGATGGTAAGAAATCTGTTCGCTCAAAAACGACTGTTCTTTGCCCTTTATATTACCTCATATCTTCTCTCGATAAAGGACTTAAATTCCTTTCATTGTCCTTAATACTTACTGTGCTGCATAAATGTAGCTAAACCATAAACAAATGTTTACAGAAATAAGAGCACTTTCCTGACACTTTTCTTGTAGCTGATTTTATCATGTACATTCCTGTGTATTAAATGAAGATAAAAGATCGAAATTTTACCTTAAAATTAAAAGAAGATTAATACCTCATTTCGTACTCAAATTATTCATGTTGATATAGAGCGTGCAAAGGCACCAAGATACACAATGTCACAACTGTGCTATAGTAAATGTGGGTAGAACGATGCTCACATTTCTTATACGTTCAGTATATGGCATGAGATTGTATTGGAAATAAACTCACACAAGGAAGCATGTATAATCTATTACACAGACTTGGAACCTTTTCATTCATGAGAAATAGAGGTAACTCGTCCATACAGCGATACATTGTGTTGGAGAAATTCCATAGACATGTCATATGTGTCAAGGAATCCCAGTAACCTCTTTTAAACACGTCCTCAGCATCTGGAAGCGGTGAAGCACGACATATTACCTTATCAATAGCAGTTCTGGAATTCATAATGTCAACCCAACAAAACCTGCAAATAAAGCTTGATATTCGCATTACCTCATGTGATAGCAGATAACATGAACTAAATCTAAATCAACTATATACAACTCTAGCTTTAGTTAATCTTTAGTAGCTGCTCCAACCTTGTAAGATGGGCAGCGGCAATTACCTGCAGTTGCGGTATAGAAAGATCAGTGTATTTCACCAAAATATAAGAGCTATTAGAGGTAAAGGTAGTGCATTATTTCGAACATTTGGCGTCATATGCCATTTTGTGGCATCTCATTTGTTTCTTGACATTTAATCGCTGTGGTAGAGTATCCACAATGAGTGTAATGTTAACGATGTACAACATTAATAGTAGGCTTCAACAATGAATGTCATACTAGATAAGTTATTTGAGATAATGACATTTTTAGGTACAGCAGCTTTTTTATGCTACAAGAATCTAATTTGAGTTTACACTTTAACGTTTGAGACAATATGTAGTTCCCAGTGCTGTCATACTGTTACTTTATGTGTTGGTGTCAAAACAGTAGTTCCATGTAGTGTTGTTGGAGAAAATTTCTGATCTTTCTTTAATCCTTTGACAGCAACTGAATTATGGTTTGAATTCCGTGCGAAAGGATGTCGGCCATGCCCTTTCAACGGAACCATCTCGGCACTTGCCTGAAGCCAATTAGGGATATCACAAGAAACCTTAAACGGGATGACCAGGGCGCGGGTTTGAACCGACGTCCTCCCGCATGCGAGTCTAGTGTACCAACCACTGCACACCTCGCTATGTTTTTTCTCTAGCTTTTCCTTGTATATGGGCTGTGTAGCCTACGTATAATTTCTGTTCTAAATAATTATCCCCCTGTCTGTTACTTAAACAGCATTTAAAGCAAAATTTAAAGTGCCACCATTTAACGCGGTTTCATTTGAAACTCGTTTTGTAACTTGACAGTTATGTTTTATTTAAAAAAATACAGATTCATCGTCTAATGCTATAAAGCGCAATTTCCTAAAAAGCCAACGTTTATAAAAACGCAAGACAATGTATCAAACATAGCTTCGGTAAAGCGTCAACTTCACATGAGACTAGTTTGTTATTCATAAATTAGTTTCATACTTAATAACAGGAAACTCTTTCCTTTGACGTGATTAACTTCAATATAGATTTTATATGTTGGTGCATGAAAACTGTACTTTCATCAGAAGTAATTGCAGTGGTTATATAAAAACAAGCGATCGACAAATTTTTATTGCTTCTAAAAATTCGGTTTACAGTTTGGAAGGGTACGGAACAGACTACACAATGGGCTAATAGATGTGCAGTTCTAATTACTTGCAAAAAACAAAGGGAAGTCGTCGGATCAGTTTCTCTCACACTTTCCATTAGTTATTCTCTACTAGTCCTATTAACACTGACGGCAAGCGTGCCATTTCCTACCTTGTCTATTTACTGTACCAAAAAGACCCAACTGTAGTTTTGGTAGAGCGCCACTAAGTGTAGCCCATAACGTAGTCATCCAGTATTTGAGAATGACAACACTTGTATACTTGCAACAAACTGTACACATAATGTCCAACTTCTAAGCTTATCCCTTATTACATTTATCCAGCCCATGGATTGAGACTGCCAAATGAGGCATGATTTAATTTATTACCTCTTTACCACTAAATGCGCGCAACATTTCGTGGAAGTACCCACGTATAATGCTGAATGTACTTAGAAACCTACATCGTTTTAAGGTACATAGTTCAGGAGACATGACACCACTGACAGCTGCATGATAAACTGACGCATTACTTTTACCTTTTTAACTACTAACTGTACTAATAATAGGTTTTGCAGACAGTCACATGTACCACTGGATTTACGTGCAAAAAATACGTCATTGCACTGAACATGGTTCAGGATATGCGACGTAATAAACATTGAGATGCGGGGAAAAACGCTGCAGGGTGACGTTCGTTAGATGTACAGGTGAAATATATGTACAAACAGTCGTAAAATACAATTAAATATCTTTGAAATATATATTACATGTGCGTATGTTGGAAAAGCCACGGGTAGAAAGCTCATCTTAAATGGCTGTAAGCATTTCAGTATTACAATGGGGAAAGAAATACTGTAGGAGTAAGAATCAAGCCGTCTATTGGGGTATTACTGCGTGGAGGGAGGACTAGAGGAAAGGAGGAGATAGGCAACGGTAAGAGGAGGACATGAACAGAGATACGGGAGGGGAACATAGGAAGAGGGGAGAGAAGGAGAGAGAGATAGGAAAATGGAGGGGAAGGGCAGAGACAAGGGGAGGAAGAGGCATGTGGAGAAATGGGAGAGACCATGACAAGCAGGAGGAAAAACACAAAAGGGGAAGAAGAATGGACAGACAAGCGCGAGGAGGAGATGGACAGGGAGGAAATGGGTAAAGAACAGGGAGTTCAGGAGGTGGGAAGAGATGAGGCTGTAGAGATGGAAAGAGATTGAAGGTGGTGATGGACTAGAAGACTGGAATAAACACATACCCAGGCAATGCTGTGTACTCTGCTAGTTGTGAATAAATCTGGGAGCACTGCAAAATTATTCCAAGTGCAAGTATTCACAGTCCCGTAATATCGGTATTATTAGCTCTAACTGGCTGAACTCTTGAGAGTAGACTCGGACTACCACTGGAAGTCATTTTAAGTTTCGACAGAAGCAAGATATTCTGAGTCAGTTCTGACCAGCCACATTGAAGGACAATGTTTTTGCGTCTACTGTTGCGAAATCTAACTACGAAATAGCATGGATACATCACTGTCCATAGAATTACAAATCTAATTCCGCAACGTCCGGACGGCCGCTGCCGCCAAAAAAAATTCTACGAATTTACGTCTTTCAGCAAGTGAGAGATTACAGCAGTGTGAAATTAAAATTTATTTTTGCTTGCTATCTTAGAAATAGAAGTTTCAGAAGTAGCGCGCGAAACTGATCTAAATTTTCATTGCAACTGTGGAGTAAATTACTGGCATCCCTAAAAATTTTACATACTCATCACTGGAAAGTATACTCACGTTCCTGCAACAGTTCCACGGAGCCATATCGACAGGACCACGACGATGCCCGATCTGTAAGAAGGGCTCAGCTTTAGGATGCGAGCTAACAGAACTTTGTTCGTGTAGGCCAGACGGCTCCACGTCCACCTTCAGGACTCATGTGAAATGTTACTATCAGCCCCACCCCCACGTCTGCATGTAAATAGGCTTGTGTTCACTGATTATTCGTCATAAACATTGACGAGAACTACTTACCTGCCAATAGCTAATTTTCTGTTAGATGGGTGGCGAGTAGACCAAGAGACCTTTCACAACCGTTGATGGCAAGTGTAAAGTACTGCTCCGAGAAATTTAGAGGGGGGGTTTCTGTTGAGAATTCATGAACAGTACAGGAAACTAGCTTCGTCCATAGAAATCTATTAACTTGTCATCTGTTGATGCCAGTCATCCTGAGTTGAACAGCCCAGATTGTCTCAGTACAGTAGCCGCTAAGCCAGCAAGTGGACAGCTGATCGCAGGTAATATATCACTGGGCAATTTTCCAAGAACGACCTAATGCGGTCCACTGCCTCTTGTTGAGCAGGTATCGAGATTTAAGTTTACTTACACTTAACGATAATTAAAACGCTACAGGTAAGCAAGTTACAATACAACCAACAACACTATCCCATACTTTCAGTTATTACAGAACTCTCAGGGCTTTTAAGTACGATGCATAATACACCGTTGTGCAGTGAAACATGGCCTAACTGGGCTGGCGACCGCTGAATCATTTGTTACATTGCTGTATAGGCACTATGTGAAGCCTACTGTACATGTGAAATCCGCCTCAGTCATAGGTGAATGGTAATCGTGACAGTCTAGACGACCCAGGTTCAGATCCGGGCAATGCCAGTAACTTTCTCCTGGGAGGGAGGGCTAGAACGGTTTCCACTCAGCCTCGTGATGCCAGTTGAGGTGCCACTTTCGCAGTAATTGCGCCAAGCTCTGCAAAGACAGCCACGGCCAAGAGCGGTGTGGTAGCTCCACGCGCCTTTACAATACATTGAAATAATGCCAGAATTGGCCAGTACGGTCCAGACTGGCCAAGTCTACCTTACTTTATGTGTGTGACGTATTATCACATAACTGGAGCGTTCCGTCGAATACCTTCACGATCGATTTAAGTGGAGTTTCGTGTGGCATTTCACGAAATTGCGTCGTGTTAATTTGAATTATTTGGGAATGAACAAGGCCGCCTCCAGCTGTTGGCTAGGGCATATCACGCATTGCCACGTACGTGGGTGTGTTCTGTGCACAGTGGACACCACTCCATTGATGCGTCACGGCATTGCAGGAATTGTGGGCTTGAAGTTCAGCCATACTTAACTGCACGATAAGAATATTCTCGTATGTTGTATGAACACGAAGGGGGAGGGGGGGAAGGGGTATTGTGCCCTAGTACTGGGATTTCAAAGGGTCGGGTGAGACATTTTTCTTGTCCCTTTCCCTTTTAAATTCTAGCTTTAAGAGCATTTAATTCCACCCGTCAGCAGATACTAGTTTTCGACATGCTGAATTTATTGAACGTGGGCAACATTTAAAAGTACACTGGAGCATAAAATCTCAGTACATTGTAAATGTTTCACATTAAAATTTTACATCCATTGTATGTCCTTGCCACGCCTAGCGAAATAGGCGAGTTCTAGTATGCATTCTCTTAACATCTGGCTTAATTACGCTTACACACTCGTCCACGTAGTTCAGGCAGAAACTGGATAATGCCATGTTGTCAAGAGCATTACATTTTTGTTCCTTGCTTATACATTCCGTTCCGCTACCCCAGAGGCCACACCAGAAGCTTGGCCTGGAGAAGCCCTACTCTCCGATGCATCGACAGGCTCTTCTGGTCTGAAGTACTGGTAGACGATACCCGCAGCAACACCGCCTACGCACGGTCCCACCCAGTACACCTGCAAAAAAAAAAAAAAAAAACGGCCGAACCAATACTAAGCAAAGCTTAGTCGTCAACTCTTCATTCATTTCACACTTTTCATTTGATACATACCCAATGGTTTGTCCAAGACTCCGTAACGAAAGCAGGTCCGAACGAGCGTGCCGGATTCATACCAGCACCAGTGTACTGCATCTGCGAAAAATGAAGCTCATTTAGTCTTGCACGATACCTCTGATATTTCCTCGTTACATTTGAATCCCTCTGAATAGGGATTTACACCTTATTGAATTTTAGGCAGTCCTTTGTCAATTACAGGTGCGTCCTGTCGCTGCTTTTTCAGCTACCATCAGGGTTTGCTCTACTGATCTACGAAGTGAATTTTCTATCCCTGTTAATTTATGAGTAGTTTTCTACGAAACCGTAAATTCAACTACATCGTAAAGTAGTTTTGTCTTCCCGAGACCTAAGTTATGAAGCCGAACACACATTGTAACTCCGTGTTACTGAGTTTGGGACGATACCTTCACGTTTAGTCGGGCATATACTTAACCTAAATGATTCACTTCTTTCATTGTAGCAGTGCTTCTGGTGTGTGAAGATCTCTTTACAACTCACTGATGACAAAGTCAACTTATGTCTGGACAAGGTCGAGCCACAAGCTTTCTATAGGGCGTTAGCCCACATTCCAAATTTAAATCCATTTGCACAGTTTAAATAAATACTTAAGTCACTGATTACTTTCATACGAGGGTAGACCAAGTAGTAGTGCCCTGTATTAAGTTTAGTGATTGAGGCAACAGCGGAATTAGTACAGATTATAGCCTTAACTGTCCTCTACACACCTGCCTTTTTGCACTGTCGCCGATGCATTCGTGCCTATCTGCGACATTTCTGAACCAAGCCCTGCTTTTTCTTATGGCTCAGCTGTTACGTTTACGCAAGTCATTTGATCTTTAACAGCCTATGTTGCTTTCTTAAGACGTAACAGTCAAATGGGCTGTAGTGTTCAAGATTCACCACAGACCAGTTTCATTTTACGATCGCTTTATGCGAAGAACGACGTTTGGGGGCGTGCGTTATTGGCTCCCTAAGGTTCTGAAGTGTGGTTACACAATCTTCGCTGTTTATCGTCAACTCTAAAGCGTGTTTCTTGTTTATCATTACCAGTACGCCTTGGGTCCCCATCTAATCAATGTCTGCCGGCAGCTGTGCGGAATGTCTGAAGTTTTTCACCCAACGCCACACATTGTCCACGTGCGTTACAGCGTACCCGCACATTAACATCTTTGAATTCCTGTCAGGAAGAAGGACCCGTGTTATTCAAAGCAGGTATAGCCATGGGACACATATTGCTTTCAATGTTGGAAGAACTTTCTGAGAAAATTTTTAGGTGTAACCCTGTCAAATGATTATGATTTCAGTCCTCGCTTTAGAAACAATGCAACCTAGCTGCAGTCACTTGCACATATTCAATTCTCTTTACCAAGGCTTACCAATGTAATAAAATTTGCTAGATATGCAGCAGGATATTTAGAGAGTCACCCATGACATCATATTATCTCCTCTGTTGTGTATATTACACAAATAATGTTATGTTTTAAGTGTTTCCTTGCAGATCATCTTGATCTTAATTATATTATATCATACTAATGAGTTACTTATCTTTTTCACTTAACAAAATACAAATATCTGAAATGGTAAACTAAAAAAACACAAATGCCATGAATGTAAAATGTAAAATAAGAATTTAAAATGTAAAAGAAATGTGAGTAAAATAAAGAATTATAATGTTATTGAATTTTACATATTTAATTAGGTATGTTGGAAATACTCTGACAGCTTATTGTATACTGCTTATTTTCCAGACCAGTATTTCAAAAACCGGTTGTATTACACAGGGATGTATGTGGTTGAAAGCATCTTGGATTTCTGTTGTAACAAAAATTTCTATTTTTCAAAATTAATTAATGCTGGTGGGGTATTTTTTTGTAAATTTTCAAATTATTACAAAAAGTTGATTATACAGTTTTCAAGAACATTAATTACATATCAACTGTTATTTAAAAAAAAAAAAAATTTTCATTTTACATCATTTTGAAGATATTCCTTGTCAATCTAAAATTCCAAATAACATTTCATGGTCTGTTTCATTCCTTAAAAGTGAAACTGACCACAGACAAAAAATGTTTTGTAATATTTTGCCCCATCTATACACCCCACAACTTCCATCAAGATTGTTTATTGACACCTAGGAATGTTCCCTTGTTAGTGACTTTTTCAAGATGGCTTAGGCAAAGCTCACAATTTTGAGGCTCACTTTGTCACACAAGACAATGCAGAACAATGGTATTACCAAGTATGGCCTGTCCTTCACACTATCAGAGATCAGGTGGCACAGGAATCATTATCTTGGCTGGACAATAGTGTGACTTCCCCCGTAATAGCTAGTCAGTGGGCATAACCTTTAGTAATTAGACAGAAAGCTTCAGGGAAGTTATGCTTTACTACAGATTTTAAGGCAGCAGTAAATTCACAGGCTGTGATTGACTCTTTTCCCTTGTCACAGCTGGAGGAAAACTGGGAACAGGTCATTTCTTTTCAAGACTGATCTCCGCAATACTTATTAGCATATTTCCTTTGATGAACAGTCATGACAAATGTTTGTAATAAACACCAACATGGTGTTACTTAAGTATTTGAGGTTACAGTTCCTTATTGTTCGAATTATTTGGGTGACATAGTCATGTTGGGTCATACTCCCAACCAACATCTTTCCAATTTCAGGAAATTATTTGAAGTGCTCTCAGATGCTGCATCAAAGTGTAATGAAGACAAGTGCTCCTACTTCCAGACTGAGATTGAGTATTTTCTTACATGTTATCAACAGTCAGGGTCATTTGGTTCATTCCAAATGCTGTACAGATTGCAGCTCCATTATATCATCTCAATGAGAGAATGTTCTATTTGTGTGGACTAGAGACTGCAAGCCATATTTCAGAAAATGAAAAATATTTTACTGAGTGTAATTTTGATCATGGTAAGCCTGTTGTGCTGGCAGCTGACGTATCAACTTATAGGATTGGCACTGTTCACTCACACATAGCTGGATCATTGGAGAGGCCAATTACCTTTCCATCTGACCTCCTCAACAAAACAGTGCAACTATTTGCAGATTGATAAGGAAGTTCTTGCTATTGTGTATGAAGTGGCCTAATTCCATCAATACTTTTGTGGCAGAAAATATTCCAATTAGTAATGGATTCCAAGCCTCTCACCTCATTGTTCACCTCTTCAAAGCACAGTCCCTCCAAGCACAGTGCAAATGTTGTGGTAATCGACTCTGCTCTTTTCAAATTACCAGTACAAAGTCATGCACAGGCAAACAGCTAAGTGTTCTAATATGGACACTCTTTCTCACCTATCAGTCTGTTGTAATCCTCTGCACCAGTTGGCCACATTCAATTAAGCAGCCTTGTGATCCAGTGGGATGCCATTATTTTTCACATCTGTACACATTATTTATCCAACAGGGTGTTATCCTATTACATACAGAAAAATACCAATCCCTTGTGGTTGTGCCACATTTGCTTCATAAGGGAATTCTTCACCTTCTCGATCAGGAATGTTGGGGCATTGTATTTACTAAGCAGTTCACCTGACACCAATGCTCATCAATCAGCAGGACACACAAATAGAAAATTTGACTGCGCAATGTCTGGCAAGTGTGGCACTCCCAGCTGCTCCACAACAGAAGTTTTATGATTGGCCCAAGCCCAGTGTCCTTTGGAAATGTTTGCATATTGACCATTTGGGTCATTACTGGAATTCTCATAGGATTATTGTGTTAGATGCCTTTAGCAATTTTCTGTTAAGACTCTGATTTCTATTTTTTGTGCTGAGGGTCTACCAGAAGTGTTGGTTTTGGAAAATGGGCTGGAGTTCACATCAACAGTATTTCAGCAGTCTTTTGATGTCAATGGCATCACCCATGTGATGACAGAATCTTTCCACACTCAATCTAGTGCTAAAGCAGCCAAGCAATGGCAAATCATCAGTGGAACTTTTGCATGGACACTGACATTGGAAACTGCATGAGTTGCTGCATCCTTTGCAGTCATTGGCCAATCCTCCACAGTGTTTCCACAGTGTTCTAAGTTTGAGGTGAATGATTCAGTCTTTTTCAGAGTTATTGGGAGAGGCACTGGGAATGAGATGGCTTACAGAAGTCTTGGCCACTTTTTGTATGTCTTACAGGGTACCACCAGACTGCAGAAGTGTCATCAGTATCAGCTTCTTTTGTATGAGCTGTGTGATCATGCTGTTGGTTTTTAATTTGCAGATTTGGGACTCAGAAGGACACAGCAGCTTCAGCTGCCTTCACTTCCCTAGGATCCCATGCCGAGAGCACGGGACGGGGAGCTAATGGGCAATGACGCAGAGCCATTGCCATCCCCACAGTGCCAGCAGCCCTAACCGCAAGCGGTGCTGCCTTCCAGTAGGACACTGTGGACCCTACACTCACTGGTGCACCTCCACCAATGGAAGAAAATGTTCCAACCCTAGGTGTGGGTGTGCACCCTGTGGATGGCTTTATGGACGGTTTTTCTGGCCATTTGCAAGATGACTGTCAGGGTGCAGGAGAAAACTTGTCACTGGCTGCAGTTTCAGCTTCTGCCTCCTCAGGGGCACCTTAACCCAGACTCCCCTAGCACTGTCAACTCAGGCAGTAAAGGTACATGACAATGGCAAGGGGTTTTTGGGGGTGGGAAATGTGATGTCATACACTATTTCACTGTCAAAACCATGCTAAGTAGGCCACACCTAGAAGTTACTAGTAACTAATGTGAAGCCTCGCTAATCTGCAGCTGGCCTCAAGGCACACCCTCTGCAACATGCACTGCTAGCACCACCATAGAGCCAACTTATGAAAATTCAGCACTGACACCAGCCTAGTCAGTTCACCAAGTTCTCTCTGTGCATTTGAATCGTTAGTACTTAGCCTCTGTTTTTATTGTATACGATGAATTTCCCTGTTTCACAGAACTAATGGAATATAATTGGACTTACTGGACTAAAGTTAAGTAAACCAGAGTTACATATGTATGACACGTGCTTCTCGTTATTTCTGCTCTCTGTCTCAGCACCCACCTACTCCTTGGTATCCAACCTAGGCCAGCCCAAAAATACCAAGTATTTATTTTATGTAACTAATATGCAATTTGAATTACCTTTATATGATTTGAATTAGGCACACAATAGAAACACAACACAGACATACATTCTCTCATTTATAAAAGAATTGATGGGCTGTCATATTTTTATAATGTGGTGAAAAATAGGTGGGATTATTCAAGTGGGAGAATGACATTCCAATGAAAGTTGTTTTAATTTTAGCCAATTAGTATACCACTAAAACTATTGCAAAGTATTTTTTTATGAAAATCAAAGCATTGAACCCTGAGATGGATGTTTATATTGACCTCACTGTGTCCTGTCTGATGTAAAAATACAATTGGTGGACTGGAGCGATGATGCAACAATGAGTGGGACTACAGATAAGTACAGTTTTAACATTTTATTGTGATTCTAGGTAGTGACTTTCGGACTCATGAAATATATTTTTTTAGTATTGAACTAAAAAAATCGCACCAAAATGATTAAAGACGGGCTAATTTCAAAGATTGTGGGTTCTAATAATGTTTCAGAAGTTCCCAGAGGAAATGTGATGCTTGAATAGATTATGAAAGTGTTATACAGTACAATAGGTGAACTGAGCAAAAGAAAAATCAAAACTTGAATAAAGGAATGAACTAAGTAACAGCATTCAGCAGGTACTGAAACCAAAAGTCAAGTGAAAAAAGGATTGTGTAACCAAAAACCACAATCAATCAGTGAACTGATGATTGAAATTGCTGAGTCCAACAGTGAACTGAACTGTAAGGCAGCAGAAATAAATCAACAAATCAATAACGGAATTCAGCAAGTGACTACTAGTGAATTAAAAAACTGAGCTGCAAAATAACAGTGCTCAGGTCATGGAATTAAAAGAGAAACTTAACAAATTAAAATTATGCTGTAGAGTTGTGGTAAGAATGCCTTAGTGCTCAAGTGAATGTAGTTGAGTGTAAAATTGTAAATATGAGATCAAATCTTTTGTATGAAATTGTAAAAACCAAAAAATATTTTTAAATAGTTCACACTGCCATGAAACTGTAAAATCAAATTTTTAAATCAGAATTAACTTTAATTCAACAGAATCTAGAAGAGAAAATTGAAGCTTTTCAGTTTAAAATAAATAGTCTGATTTACGTAATCAGTATTAAAGTTGTAGATCTAGCAAGAATAGTTACTAGTGATGTAGATGCATTAAAAATTCAGTGCGATATTAGTAAGAAGCTTTGTTTCATTGTGAGAAAATACTTCTGTAAACAGTTTTGCCAGTAACTCTGATGGCAAGTGGGCTACTATACCTGTACATAGCTTTCCTGGACAATATAAACTGCACACAGTTGATTTTATAAAATTCTAATGTGGCAATTTTGACTCTAAAGTTACTGATAAAATTTAAGTTGTAAAGATGTTTATGGACAATAAGGGACTTCCATGGGAAAATCAGAATAGCCATGCAGATACATCCTACAGTGAACATCAAAAAATGTTGTAAACAAATTGTGGTCAAAATCAGAACAAGCTAGAATCAAAAGTGAGTTAGGGGTGGCCCAAGTTATAGGGAGCAAAATGGGAGTATGAAGGAATTTTTGTGAGACATTGGAACTTCGATGAGCTAACCAAAATTAACTCTTTAATGGAGATTATTTGAGAAAATTTGGTGGGTTAAGTGCACAGAGCAGAAAACTCAACAGAACAGTTTTAAAATATGTTGACATATTGGATTGAGCCTTAGAGAAAAACCAGACGGAATTTTAATCATGGAGGGGTTATTAGTTATCCGCATAGGGGTGGACTAAAAAATTTATTAGAGAAAATTATGAGAGTAGGGATGTAGGAACCTACAGGAATGAAAATAACAGAGCTGGAAAAAGAAGATCTTTTCTTTGGAATGAGAGCAATAGAAATGGGACCAGTGAATTTGAAATCCAAGGCAGGTCATAATAGATTGTAGAATACAAGAAGACAAGATAAAGGGGGAAAATTTCAGGGAAACTGATGGTCATCCTTTGGTAGCCTCTCTGACTGGAGAAAAATCTATGATCAAAATCAGGCTAATCATTACAGGAAAACATTTCAGAGGAGGAGAAATTCTAGATCTTAAGGGCAGAACAACAAAGGAGCATACCAGATGAACTGATTATAATTTGACATAGAATTTTGGAAAGCACTGAATATTAATCTGTCTGATGACAAAATGCACCATAGAACATATCATGCGGAATTAGAGATGAATGCAGAGGTGCTGATAAATTTGTATATTCGGTCAGGAAATGATATTTATGAATTGGAGGAAGTGACAAACACTAGTTTTGATGAGTGTGCCATAAATAAGATACTGAGTAACAAGGGAGTAAACTAATCTCACTGATCATTATGTTCTCAGGTGGGTCTATATCATGTACTGCAGGTATGAAGAGACTTTACAATATAATTTTAATGTGACTGATGTTGAGGTTGTTGATAAAACTAATGGTGATGATAGTGGTGAGATTAACTATAATGAAGAAATTGATGGATGATGGGATGGTTTATGTTGAAGTCAAAGAAAAAGCAGTAAATATAGTGATTTAGATAATAATGAAGGTAGCTGGGGAACTGAGCTTATTGATTGAGGGATCCATGAGAATTATATTTTGCCAGTCTGTATTAGTGCATCATTAATTATCACTGAGTGTAAAGGAGAAAATGAGAAGAATGTAAGACTTGCAGATTTGAGGGTGGTTTGGAATAATTATCAAGACAACAACAATAAAATTTGACCTTGTTTAAAAGAAGTTTGTGATAAGATACATCGAGACTGGTGGGTTGAAATGAATACTAGTTTGGATAATTTGAGAAAATACAAATGCATTATCAATATGGACAGTTACAATAAAAGGGAATCTGGTATGCCTGTGAATGCTCTGCACACAACAAATGAAGCACTCATACAACACATGGGGTGCAAAATAAGGGTTTTAATAAAACAAGATGATCTGTTTCACAAATAGCACAACAAAAATTAATTCAGGATGCAGGGAAGTTCCTACATTTACATTCAAACAGGTACATAGGAATATAACTCTTAGTGGATACTGACAGTCCATCAGTGAGTTTTCTGAAAAATCAAGAGACAAAATTAAACTTGTTCCCAAATTCATTAACAATAATACAATAGACATTGAAACAAGGGGAACTACTGGGACACATTGTAAACATGTGAGAAATCAGGTGCTCCTTTCATGTAAAATGCGGAAAGGAAAATTTATATTGGCATGAGTTGTAATACGGGGTTTGAGAAAAAGTATCTGTTGAACAAAGAATTAGTATTTACCAGCCCCAAAAGCAAAATTTCATTAAAGGCAAAATTGATTGTTCTGAAATTTTTTTCACTAGAACTTTAAAAATTTATGGAGTTACAAAAAAAGAAATATGCTTTGGGAATTCAGTAAATTTGAGAATTACTTATTTCATCATAAAATTACATTCTATTTTCACCACAAAGCTTTGAGTTATTTTCAAGAGGGCAAACAGATTAGGCAGGTGAGTATTATTTCTTTAGCAATTTCATTATACCATTAAATAAATGAGAGGAATGTGTAACTTAATATGCCAGTGCTCTGTCAAGACTAGTAGTGGAAGTTGATTCTGAACTTATCAGTGTGTAGTGTGAAAAGGAATTTAAGGTAATGTGTTTTAAAGGAATCAGAGAGGAAAAGGTGGTGCAAAGATAAGAAGGAACCAAAATCATTATCAAACTTGAAGGCTTTGTCTGGATTCCAATTGATTGTATTGCACAGATATGTAAATCTTAGAAATGACATAATGTATTATCAAATAAATTGGCAGAGAATTATTATTATGACTAGTATTATCTTATAATATTGTCTCTCTTAGCAGAGACACCCTATATGTATTCCATTCAAACTGTTGGTTCAAAATTAAATTTGGATCTTTAACATAATGCAAAACATGTCTAACTCTTCCATTACATCCTATCTTCAGAATTATCTGCTACATACTTTTGATCCTCTAAATGTGAAGCAAATTTGGATAGATTACTTTTGTTGGTGTTGCTATTCTACATAATGCAGAGAAAGATAGATATATAGATGTAACAGAAGAGAGAAAAAAATTTTTCACACTATGCTCAACATCCAAATTTCATTTTGGAAGAACAATTTCAACTGGAAAACAAAAAAATATATTGACAATATTTGTGATTAAAAAGATAATACTAGTGATAATGGCAGTGCTTTGCCATTTTATTTTACATATTCTTTGGATAATTGTGTAACTGACACTCCATGCATCTACCTTTGCACAACAAAAAATATTATTGATAAATATATATTTTGTCATTTGTTTTATATACATACAGAGGTGACAAAAGTCATGGGATACTTCCTAATATCATGTCAGATCCCCTTTGCCCTGGTGTAGTCCAGTAACTCTACATGGCATGGACTCAACAAGTCGTTGGGAGTGCTGTGCAGAAATATTGACCCATACTGCCTCCAGTTCTTGCACAAAATGCTGCACTAGCAATAGTTTGACAATTAGTCCATAATTGTCAAACTATTGCCAGTGCAGGATTTCATGCAAGAACTGACCTCTTCATTATGTCCCATAAATGTTCAATGACATTCATGATGGGCAATATGTGTGGTCAAATCACTCTCTCAAATTGTCCAGAATTCTCTTCAAGACAGTCACAAACAGTTGTAGCCTGGTGACATGGCACATTGTTATCCATACAAATTTAATTATTCTTTGGGAACATGAAGTCCACAAATGGCTGAAAATGGTCTCCAAGTAGCAGAACATGACTATTCCGACTCAACAGTCAGTTCAGTTGGACCAGAGGACCCAGTCCATTCCATGCAAATACTGCCCACCCGCTACAAAGCCACCACCATCTTGCACAGTGCCTTGTTGAAAACTTGGATCCATAGCTTTATGGGGTCTGTGATACACTTGAAACCTACCATCAGCTCTTGCAGACTGAAACTGGGATTCATTTGACCAGACTACAGTTTTCCAGTTATCTAGGGTCCATTCAATATGGTCGAATCCCAGGAGAGGCACTGCAGGCAATGTTGTGCTGTGAGCAAAGGCACTTGCTTTGGTTATTTGCAACCCAAGGCCAATTAATATCAAGTTTCACTGCACTCTCTTAACACATATTTTTGTCATATGTCCCACGTTGATTTCTGTGGTTATTCACATAGTGCTGCTGCTTGTCTGTTAGCACTGACAACTTTACACAAATTCCACTGCCCTTGTACATTATGTGAAGGCCATCGGCCATTGCGTTGTCTTTGGTAAGAAGTAATGTCTGAAATTTGTGATTTCCAGCACCCTGTTGACACTTTTGATCACAGAATATTGAATTTCTTAATGTTTTCCAAAATGGAATGTCCCTACTGTTAAGAAGAAATAGGCCTGACACTAACAACTGGAAATTGATTGACATATCAATTTATTGATGTATTAATAAAAAGCCCCTGCCTCTCCCTCAGCCAGCTAGTCTAACCTTGCATACGTCTCTGGACACATCGCCTCGCCTTAGACAGCTTATTTACTTTCTTGTTCTGTGTACGAGTGGATGTGGTTGTTAGGTTTTCTTGTGACTCCGTTGTTTCAGTCTTGTTGTTGTTCATTCTGTCTTTCATTGGCCATGTCTGTCCTCTCCCGTGTGTTGTTGTTTGCGGGCCACTCTGTGGGTTCCACCACGCTTTCCGTCACTTCAACCCTGCGACCATTCCAGTCACCATTACAACAAAATTACAACTACATTTGGAAAAGACAGGAGAATAAATATTTCTACAATCGCAATGGAAGAGTTAGAAAGAAACTAGCAATGTGTGACAGATGCCATAGAGCGAAACTCAGCAAACAAAGATGCAGGGGGCGTATTGCAGAACATGATATCTAAGAAACAGATTGACCTAGTGAGTGTACATATTTATGGACTGTTACCAAAAGCATAAAGGGATGTCTGTTATGTTTTTGTTGTGGTAGATCTATTCTCAAAATTTACAATGTTAAATTCACTTATAAAAGAAATCAGTAAAAATATTATTTGAAGAATTATTTTCTGAATGTGGGTACTCTCAAAAGAATTCTTTCTGACAATAGGATGTGATTCACTTCAATAACTTGAAAAAAATTCAAGAGGGGAAAGAGGAAAATCATATATTAATTTTGGTACATCACCCTTGAAGCAGTCCTGCCAGATATATATGAGGAAAATTGGGAGGGTATGCAGAACATATTTGAACAAAAACTGTTCAGAGAGGATGGAGTGTGTTAACTGTTTTGAGGATGTTTGAAATTGTTTACAACAAATCTTCCTCATTAGTTATGTGATCTACCCATGTAATCTTCAGCATTCTTCTGTAGCACCACATTTTGAAAGCTTCTATTCTCTTCTTGTCCAAACTATTTATCATCCATGTTTCACTTCCATCCATGGCTACACTCCATACAAACACTTTCAGAAAACACTTCCTGACACTTAAATCTATACTTGGTGCTAACAAATTTCTCTTCTTCAGAAACGCTTTCCTTGCCATTGCCATTCTACATTTTATATCCTCTCTACTTCTACATTCATCAGTTATTTTGCTCCCCAAATAGCAAAACTCCTTTATTACTTTAAGTGTCTCATTTCCTAATCTAATTCCCTCAGCATCACCCGATTTAATTCGACTACATTCCATTATCCTCGTTTTGCTTTTGTTAATGTTCATCTTATATACTTCTGTCAAGACACTGTCTATTCCATTCAACTGCTCTTCCAAGTCCCTTGCTGTCTCTGACAGTATGACAATGTCAAAGTTTTTATTTCTTCTCCATGGATTTTAATACCTACTCCAAAATTTTCTTTTGTTTCCTTTACTGCTTGCTCAATATACAGATTGAATAACATCGCAGAGAGGCTGCAACCCTGTCTCACTCCCTTCCCAACCACTGCTTCCCTTTCATGTCCCTCGACTCTTATAACTGCCATCTGGTTTCTGTACAAATTGTAAATAGCATTTCGCTCCCTGTATTTTACCACTGCCACCTTCAGAATTTGAAAGAGAATATTCCAGTCAACATTGTCAAAAGCTTTCTCTAAGTCTACAAATGCTACAAATGTAGGTTTGCCTTTCCTTAATCTTTCTTCTAAGATAAGTCATAAGGTCAGTATTGCATCACGTGTTCCAAACTGATCTTCCCCGAGGTCGGATTCTACTAGTTTTTCCATTCGTCTGTAAAGAATTTGTATTAGTATTTTGCAGCTATGGCTTATTAAACTGATTGTTCAGTAATTTTCACATCTGTCTACACCTGCTTTCTTTGGGATTGGAATTATTATATCCTTTTTGAAGTCTAACGGTATTTCACCTGTCTCATACATCTTGCTCACCAGGTGGTAGAGTTTTGTCAGGACTGGCTCTCCCAAGGCTGTCAGTAGTTCTAATGGAATGTTGTCTACACCCGGAGATTTGTTGTGACTCAGGTCTTTCAGTGCTCTGTCAAACTCTTCACGTAGTATCATATCTCTCATTTCATCTTCATCTACATCCTCTTCCATTTCCATAATATTGCCCTCAAGTACATCACCCTTGTATAGACCCTCTATATACTCCTTCCACCTTTCTGCCTTCCCTTCTTTGCTTAGAACTGGGTTTCCATCTGAGCTCTTGATGTCATACAAATGGTTCTCTTATCTCCAAAGGACTCTTTAATTTTCCTGTAGGCAGTATCTATCTTACCCCTTGTGAGATAAGCCTCTACATCCTTACATTTGTCCTCTAGCCATCCCTGCTTAGCCATTTTGCACTTCCTTTTTGGCTGCTTCATTTATTGCATTTTTATATTTTCTCCTTTCATCAATTAAATTCAATATTTCTTCTGTTACCCAAGGATTTCTACTAGCCCTCGTCTTTTTACCTACTTGATCCTCTGCTGCCTTCACTACTTCATCCCTCAAAGCTACCCATTCTTCTTCTACTGTATTTATTTCCCCCATTTCTGTCAATTGTACCCTTATGCTCTCCCTGAAACTCTGTACAACCTCTGGTTCTTTCAGTTTATCCAGGTCCCATCTCTTTAAATTCCCACCTTTTTGCAGTTTCCTCAGTTTTAATCTACAGGTCATAACCAATAGATTGTGGTCAGAATCCACATCTGCCCCTGGAAATGTCTTACAAATTAAAACCTGTTTCCTAAATCTCTGTCTTACCATTATATAATCTATCTGATACCTTTTAGTATCTACAAGGTTCTTCCATGTATACAACCTCCTTTCATGATTCTTAAACCAAGTGTTAGCTATGACTGAGTTGTGCACTGTGCAAAATTCTACCAGGCGGCTTCCTGTTTCTTTTCTTAGCCCCAATCCATCACCCATGGCTATTAAATTTTCATCTCCCTTCACTATCTGAATAATTTCTTTTATTTCATCATACATTTCTTGAATTTTTTCGTCATCTGCAGAGCTAGTTGGCATATAAACTTGTACTACTGTAGTAGATGTGGGCTTTTTATCTATCTTGGCCACAATAATGCGTTCACTATGCTGTTTGTAGTAGCTTACCCGCATTCCTATTTTCCTATTCATTATTAAACCTACTCCTGCATTACCCCTATTTGATTTTGTGCTTATAACCCTGTAGTCACCCGACCATAGGTCTTGTTCCTCCTGCCACCGAACTTCACTAATTCCCACTATATCTAACTTTAACCTGTCCATTTCCTTTTTTAAATTTTCTAACCTACCTGCCCGATTAAGGTATCTGATGTTCCACGCTCCGATCTGTAGAACGCCAGTTTTCTTTCTCCCGATAACGACATCCTCTTGAGTAGTCCCCATCTGGAGATCCGAATGGGGGACTATTTTACCTCCAGAATACTTTACTCAAGAGGACGCCATCATCATTTAATCATACAGTAAACCTGCATGCCCTCAGGAAAAATTACGACCGTAGTTTCCTCTTGAAATCAGCCGTTCGCAGTACCAGCACAGCAAGGCCATTTTGGTTATTGTTACAAGGCCAGATCAGTTAATCATCCAGACTGTTGCCCTTGCAACTACTGAAAAGGCTGCTGAACCACACGTTTGTCTGTCCTCTCAACAGATACCCCTCCATTGTGGTTGTACCTACAGTACGGCTATCTGTATCGCTGAGGCACGCAAGCCTCCCCACCAACAGCAAAGTCCATGGGGGAATATTGCCTTACATTAGTTAAAAGATTTTGCAAGCATTATGTCACACACTCTACTGTCGTCTACAGAGTGAGTCAGGAGGAAATGTACATGCTGTGAGGGATGATAGTATCAGCGACTGTGAACAAAAACCATCATATGAACATATGTCCTGTTCTTAATAGTTATAGTTTCTGCGGAAACTAATGAAAACAGGGGGGAATTAGCTAAATGTGTGTGATAGTAAATGAATGATATGCTCTAATGTTCTGTTTAATTTTGTGTATTTTCTCACAAAAATGTTCTGTAAATATACCATAAACTGCAATGCACCTGGCAGACTTGCAGACAGCTGTTGTGTTGCTGATCTGAACTCATCTGTATGGTTCTTAACTTGAGCACAAGCATGTAAAATAAGCGTGAGAAAATCATTTCACAATACTCCCCATGTGTGAAAACCTGAGGCATTTTTGGCACAATCACACATACTGTTTTGACAGTACATGTAGCAACACTGTATTACACTGGTGCAACTAGTGTAGTACTGAAATGTGAGGTAAATAGCTTGTGCACTTCCAGGACTCATCACCCCACTATGCACATGTGAAGTGCATAGTGAGTGGTTGGTAAAGATGATACTATGTAGCCTAATGTTGCTTCGGTTGCATTCCGATGTTAGTGCTAGTGATAAAGTACATGCAGCTGATGCCTATGTTTTGAAACAGCTGTACATCAGATAGAAGGAGGCATATGATCTTTTGAAGTGTTTTATTCAGCATCACCAGTACTGTCACCCTTCAAATCATGTAGTTTTCACTCACCCTGTGTAATGTCCTATCAGTCATTTTTCATGTAATATGAAATTACTTGGTACCTTTGTTGACGTTATTCCTGACATGTGTCTATATTACATTTTGCAGATCATCGAGTTGTCGAATAGGACATAAAATGTTACACTACTGGTGATAGAATTTATACTATTCTGTGAAGATTAATGAACTGACTAAAGATTATTCAATGATATATTAGTATTTTTTGCCTAAATTATTTAGTTATTTGCTTTTTTGCAAAATGATTGATGTTACACTATGATTACTTAATTCTTTTATCTTAATTATTACCTATACTGAAAAATATGTAGCATCTTATGCTGTGTGATAGTTTCAATAAATGTGATGATAATGATGAATTGATAATGATTTCTGCAATGTAATGATTAATACTAGGTAACGTGAACTGGCATGTTATGGCAATTTTGTTTTCATCAAAACTGTCACTAACACAAGTGCAAGTAAAGACTATGAAGAAAGTAATATCCATGTGATACACTGTTTAAAGAATGATGACTTCCATGTGACAGTTGACATTCATGAAGAATCAGCTCTGTATACACTGCACTTCATGACCATAATGGAATCATAGCAGGGTGGTGGATTTTAGGAAGGATCTTGAAGCTCAATTCCAAATATGTTACAAATGTCTGCAAAGACCTGGTCTCTGTTCAAGTATCTGCAAGAGTGAGTGCCATGAAAGGATTTCATGAACTGACTAATGATTATTCAATAATTTATTGCTATTCCATATCCCAGAACTATAAAAATCAATTAAGCTCCTGTCACCAAGGTAGATACATTCAGTACCTATGTTTTTGACTACAGAGTGTTAGCTACATGAATGAAGATGTGCGAGTAAGAATCAGAGCAACCTGGATGCGGTTCAGTGACTTCCTTGGTGTTCTTTGTGATAAGTAGATGCCAGTCCACCTAAAATCAAAGATATACTGCACAATGATGAGGCCAGTTGTATTATATAGTACAGAGTGTTGGCCTGCACCTATAAGTGCTGAGCAGGTCATGGATATGACAATGAGATCATTAGGCATTTCTCTGTGTGACCATACCAACAGTTCAACATTTCAACAACTAGCAGGAGTGACTCCAATCAATGGAAGATGGAAGAATGTAAACTTCATTGATATGGATACTTCATGAGGAAGCTGCCCCATTCAGTCATCAACTCAGCATTAGATTGTAAGAAATGGCTTGTGTTGACCAAAAAACCAGACTCTGTTCCGATGAAAAGGTGCCAGTAAGAAGAAAAAGGCATTAGAGGAAGACAGTTAATATGAATACAACTCTGTGATGATTCTAAGGAAATATGTACATAAATTAGTGTGCATAAGGAACAAAGTAGGTTTGTGTAAATTAAAGACGCAATGTAAGAGCATAATTTTTTTAGAGCTGTTTAAGAAACAGAGTGGGAAAGAGCGTTAACTTTTGTGAAGTTTTGATGTAATGAATGTTTATACTACTATCAAATTATAGCAATAAAGTGAGAAGTAATTATGATGTACTGCAGTGAAACATTTGAGAAGTAATTATGATGTACTGCAGTGAAACATTCATTTGAAATGAAGGTTTTTGTGAAATGAGGTAATGATGAAGCTGAGTTACAGTTTTTAGTGAGTAGTATTTATTATAATGATACTATTTATTTATTTAGCCATCCATGGACATTTTAAAATGTATGATGATGTTGTTGTTGTTGTTGATGATGATGATGATGATGATGATGATGATGATGTATTAGAGATTATTTGTGAGAAGTGATGATGTAATATTAAAAGTAGGATAATGAAGTTATAGTTATGGCTATGTTACCTTAAAATGTAGTAAAGCATATACATGAAATTGTAACAGAGTATTAAAATGTGGAAAAAATGTATTGCCTGTATGATGAAGATGCAATTATGTTTGAAGTACTGTATCATCTTGGTTTCAAGCAAAGGCAGACCGTATAACAAATAATTGTTTGCTAACTAGTCTGATTATGGGAACGTGATAATTTTAAACATAAGTAGTAAGAAAGAAAGTGAAATATGTATAAACATGTCATTATAATTAATAATAATTAATTGGAAATTGCATATAAGAATGTACAAAAGAAATTGAAAACTGGTGCTATAAGAAATGTGGAGAATCCTGTTTGGAATCAAGCTAATGCAAGTAATATTGTAACCACTTCTCATTTAAAATAGCCTGCACATGTTTATATCAGTTTGTATATGATAGTATCAAGTTACTTAATATTAAGAACAAAGGATATATGCTCTTGATTATGTATTATGTATTTAATTTCTTTCAGTTCTATGGTCGTTAGTGTAGTGTTGAAATCCTTATTAATTTACTGTTTTGTAAATATCTAAAGAAAATATTTGTCCTTTTTCTATTTATATGTATAACGTTGTGACACATTATTTCATATTTTCTTCTTTCTTGTATCTATGCACCTACATTACCACATACTTTTGCACAAATTCTGCACAGTGGTTAGCACACTGGACTCGCATTCGGGAGGACGATGGTTCAATCCCACGTCTGGCCATCCTGATTTAGGTTTTCCTTGATTTCCCTAAACTGCTCCAGGCAAATGCCAGTATGGTTCCTTTGAAAGGGCACAGCCGACTTCTTTCCTTGTCCTTTCCTAATCCAATGAGACCGATGACCTTGCTGTTTGGTCTCTTCCCCCAAACAACCCAACCCACAAATACCGTATATTTTATGTGCTTATTAATATATGTGACAGGCTTATGTTCTCATAGCAGTACATGATGAAAAGCAAAATGTTTAGTGTTAAATGATAATTTTAGTTTCCTTTAGACAAGTTTTTGTACTTATAGCCTGCTTGAGCCTTGACTTGCTGCTTACACAGTTTTTGCCCTATCATATTGCATTTTTCTGCAGTTATGAACTATTTCAGAGAATGTTGACTATGATCTTTATATGATAGTGTGGTACAACATGGAAATGTATGGTGAAACTAGAATGTT
This sequence comes from Schistocerca gregaria, assembly GCF_023897955.1. Classification (NCBI taxonomy): domain Eukaryota; kingdom Metazoa; phylum Arthropoda; class Insecta; order Orthoptera; family Acrididae; genus Schistocerca; species Schistocerca gregaria. The sequence goes on along the minus strand of NW_026062020.1, from coordinate 785,970 downwards.
GAAAATGATTACAGTAGCCAAAAATATGGACATAAGAATGAAACAAATTAGTCTTAAATAAAAAAGCAAAAATTTTGAATATGAAATACTTTAGAAATAGACATATTTCAGGTTATAAAAGGAGACAAGATCCAGTCAAGACATTATAGTACACAGTCAAAACTAAAACACTATGTTTCTATGTAGGATGCAAAATACTATAGTAACTGCATTTTTTCTATCATAATTTTCCAATTAACTTGAAAATTTATTGAGGATTTATTTTCTGAGAAACTTCAGAAAGGCATAAACACATTTTACAGTTTTTTGATTTGAACATTAGTGATGTTTCAATTGATTGTTAGGTGAATCATTATTATGCTGTAATTTCACTATTTGTAGTCTTCTTCTATTTTTGTAACAACAAGAACATTATGGTAAACATATGATTACAAATTGTCAGTACAAGAGACTACTTTACATAATGGTTCCTCAATATTTAATATGTTGTGTAATAGTTTGCAGAATATATACTGTTATGTTGCTGTTTTTGTGGTCTTCAGTTCTGAGACTGGTTTGATGCAGCTCTCCACACAACTCTGTCCTGTGCAAGCTTCTTCATCTCCCAGTGCCTACTGCAACCTACATCCTTCTGAAACTGCTTAGTGTATTTTTCGCTAGGTCTCACTCTACGATTTTTACCCTCCACACTGCCCTCCAATACTAAATTTGTGATCCCTTGATGCCTCAGAACATGTCCTACCAACCAATCCCTTCTTCTAGTCAAGTTGTGCCACAAACTCCTCTTCTCCCCAATCCTATTCAGTACCTCCTGATTCGTTATGTGATCTACCCATCTAATCTTCAGCATTCTTCTGTAGCACCACATTTCGAAAGCTTCTATTCCCTTCTTGTCCAAACTATTTATTGTCCATGTTTCGCTTCCATACATGGCTACACTCCATACATATACTTTCAGAAACTAGTTCCTGACTCTTAAGTCTATACCCGATAATAACAAATTTCTCTTCTTTAGAAACGCTTTTCTTGACATTGCCAGTCTACATTTTATATCCTCTCTACTTCGGCCATCATCAGTTACTTTGCTCCCCAAATAGCAAAATTCCTTTACTGCTTTAAGTGTCTTATTTCCTAATCTAATTCCCTCAGCATCACCCGACTTAATTCGACTACATTCCATTATTCTCGTTTTGCTTTTGTTGATGTTCATCTTATATCCTCCTTTCAAGACACTGTCCATTCCGTTCAACTGCTCTTCCAAGTCCCTTGGTGTCTCTGACAGAATTACAATGTCATCGGCGAACCTCAAAGTTTTTATTTCTTCTCCATGGATTTTAATACCTACTACGAATTTTCCTTTTGTTTCCTTTACTGCTTGCTCAATATACAGATTGAATAACATCGGGGAGAGGCTACAACCCTGTCTCACTCCCTTCCCAACCACTGCTTCCCTTTCATGTCCCTTGACTCTTATAACTGCCATCTGGTTTCTGTACAAATTGTAAATAGCACTTCGCTCCCTGTATTTTACCCCTGCCACCTTCAGAATTTGAAAGAGAATATTCCAGTCAACATTGTCAAAAGCTTTCTCTAAGTCTACAAATGCTAGAAATGTAGGTTTGCCTTTCCTTAATCTTTCTTCTAAGATAAGTCGTAAGGTCAGTATTGCCTCACGTGTTCCAGTATTTCTACGGAATCCAAACTGATCTTCCCGAAGGTTGGATTCTACCAGTTTTTCCATTCGTCTGTAAAGAATTTGCGTTAGTATTTTGCAGCCGTGACTTATTACACTGATAGTTTGCTAATTTTCACATCTGTCAATGCCTGCTTTCTTTGGGATTGGAATTATTTTATTCTTCTTGAAGTCTGAGGGTATTTGTCCTGTCTCATACATTTTGCTCACCAGATGGTAGAGTTTTGTCAGGACTGGCTCTCCCAAGGCCGTCAGTAGTTCTAATGGAATTTTGTCTACTCCCGGGGCCTTGTTTCGACTCAGGTCTTTCAGTACTCTGTCAAACTCTTCACGCAGTATCGTATCTCCCATTTCATCTTCATCTACACCCTCTTCCGTTTCCATAATATTGTCCTCAAGTACATCGCCCTTGTATAGACCCCCTATATACTCTTTCCACCTTTCTGCTTTCCATTCTTTGCTTAGAACTGGGTTTCCATCTGAGCTCTTGATATTCATACAAGTTCTCTTTTCTCCAAAGCTCTCTTTAATTTTCCTCTAGGCAGTATCTACCCTACCTCTAGTGAGATAAGGCTCTATATCCTTACATTTGTCCTCTAGCCATGAATTCTTAGCCACTTTGCACTTGCTGTCGATCTCATTTTTTAGATGTTTTTATTCCTTTTTGCCTGCTTCATTTACTGCATTTTTATATTTTCTCCTTTTGTCAAATAAATTCAGTATTTCTTCTGTCACCCAAGGACATCTATTCGCCCTCGTCTTTTTACCTACTTGATCCTCTGTTGCCTTCACTACTTCATCCCTCAAAGCTACCCGTTCTTCTTCTGCTGCGTTTCTTTCCCCCATTCTTGTCATTTGTTCCCTTATGCTCTCCCTGAAACTCTGTACACCCTCTGGTTTATTCAGTTTATCCAGGTCCCATCTCCTTAAATTGCCACCTTTTTGCAGTTTCTTCAGTTTTAATCTACAGTTCATAACCAATAGATTGTGGTCAGAGTCCACATCTGGCCCTGGAAATGTCTTACAATTTAAAACCTGTTTCCTAAACCTCTGTCTTACCGTTACATAATCTATCTAATACCTTTTAGTATCTTCAGGGTTCTTCCATGTATACAACCTTCTTCGATGATTCTTGAACAACATGTTAGCTATGATAAAGTAATGCTCTGCGCAAAATTTTACCAGGCGGCTTCCTCTTTCATTTCTTAGCCCCAATCCATATTCACCTACTACGTTTCCTTTTCTCCCATTTCCTACTACCAAATTCGTCACCCATGACTACTATCTGAATAATTTCTTTTATTTCATCATACATTTCTTCAAGTTCTTCATCATCTGCAGAGCTAGTGGGCATATAGACTTGTACTACTGTCGTAGGTGTGTGCTTCATGTCTATCTTGGCCACAACAATGCATTTGCTGTGCTGTTTGTAGTAGCTTACCCACATTCCTATTTTCCTATTCATTATTAAATCTACTCCTGCATGACCCCTATTTGATTTTGTATTTGTAACCCTGTATTCACCTGACTAAAAGTCTAATTCCTCCTGCCACTGAACTTCACTAATTCCCACTATATCCAACTTTAACCTATCCATTTCCCTTTTTAAATTTTCTAACCTACCTGCCCAATTAAGGGATCTGATATTCCACGCTCCGATCCCTGGAACGCCAGTTCTCTTTCTCCTGATAACGGCGTCCTCCTGAGTAGTCCCTGTCCAGGGATCCGAATGGGGGACTATTTTAGCTCCAGAATATTTTCCCCAAGAGGACTACATCACCATTTATTCATACAGTAAAGCTGCATGCCCTCAGGAAAAATTACGGCTGTAGTTTCCCCTTGCTTTTAGCCGTTCGCAGTACCAGCACAGCAAGGCCGTTTTGGTTAGTGTTACAAGGCCAGATCAGTCAATCATCCAGACTGTTGCCCCTGCAACAACTGAAAAGGCTGCTGCCCCTCTTCAGGAACCACACGTTTGTCTGGCCTCTCAGCAGATACCCCTCCGTTGTGGTTGCACCTACGGCTTGGCTATCTGTATCTCTAAGGTACACAAGCCTCCCCACCAACGGCAAGGTCTATGGTTAATGGGGGGGATTTTGCCATGACGAAGTCAAAAACTATTTTAATGCTTAACTAATAATTTTCTTCTGTATTATAGCTAGGTCATTTAGTAATCTGTGCATTGTGTAATAAGTTTTAATTCTTGCTAGCAGTCATTAATCCCTTTTCTTAAATTGCAGCATGGAATGGGAACCACTCTTGTTACAAAATGCAAACAACAAAAGGAAGGAAAGAAGATTAGGGTTTAATGTTCTGTTGGCATTGAGGTCATTACAGAAGAAGCACAATTTCAAGTTGTTTCAGGGATGGGAAAGGAAATTAGTAATGATTTTTTAAAGGAGCATCGAATGGTTTAGGGAAATAACAAACCTAAATATGGAGAGTCAGATGCAGATTTGAACCACCATCTTCCTGCATGAAAGATCATTCTGCTAACCACTCCATCACCTCTCTTGGTACAAACAAGAATCCTTGCTATGAAATACTTGGGAGAAATTGTTTCTATGCTTTTTTAAAAAAAATTGTTACACTTTGTGCCTTTTTCCCATTCATGCTCAAGCATAATTCTTATGCAACATTTTTCATGGGGTGATGAGGAGGGGATGAGAGTTGGGGGAGGGGGGCTGCAATGGGGGAGTGCAATGTGGCAGACCAAGACACACTATACTGAAGTGACTGATGTCACATATAGCATACACACTAATCCAAATTTTTGTCTCATTACACAAGTGTTAAAATTCTTGGATATGCTTATACATATATCTTATTTACTAGTACATTTTCTACAAATTTATGTCATATAACATAATTGTTTTTATTTGATTTACAAGAATTCATGTTGTCAGTCATGTAAATAATTTTTTTTCCATCCACACATAATCTGTGGTGAAGCTAGTTACATTAGCAGAGCTCGCATAATGATATAATACACAGAAGTCTTACCATTTCTGATCATAAATTAATTAATTCATTTATCAAAACCTAACAACCACATATTGTTAGCACTGTCTATTCTAGACATTTCAGATATAATTCTTAAATGTTTTCATGTCTATAGTAGTCTACCTGTTCTCATATTTTGTGGAACTGGATAGAGAAAAAATCTACTCACCAAGCAGTGGTAGGAGAACTCATACATATAAAGGTCAAGGTAATTTGAAAGCTTTTGGAGGCAGAGGCTCCTTCTTCTTGCAGAAGAGGCGAAAGGGAAGGAAAAAATATGAAGATAAAGAGTTAGCAAGACTTAAGAAATGTGGAGATTTTGGAAAAGTTGCCCAGAACCATGGATCAGGGAATATTGCCGGATGGAATGAGAAGGAAAGACTGATTGTTGGGGATTGCATCAGACAACATTTGAAAACCAGAGATGTTGGAGTTGGATGATAGGGTAATAAGCAAACCAGAGATTACTGACAAAACATCATGCAAGAGTTAATAAGTGCAGATAGTTAAGTGCATTGTACATTGCAGATGAGGGGTTGTGGGAGAAATAGACTGGTCAGAAAATAAAAGATGTAGAAAACTAAAAGGGACTGAAGAAAGGAATAGTTAATGGGAAGAAATGCTGGCATAAAGGACAATAACATAAATTAAGGGCAAGGGGGTGACAAGAACCAAGGACATATTGTAATGTCATTTCTCACTTGAAGAACTCTAAAACACTAGTGCCTGGGAAAAAAATCCAGACCCATGTGCTGAAACAGCCACCAAACTGACGTCTCAAATGTTATATCGTAGAGCATGCTCTGCAACAGGATATTGTGTATTACCAGTTCACACCCTCTGTTTATGTCCATTTACCTGACTGATAAGTTGGTGGTAGTTGTACCAATGTAAAAGAATGAACATTGTTTACCTAACAGCTGGTACATGAGATTTCATTTTACACATGGCCCTCTCTTTGATAGTGTATGTTCTGCCAGTTACAGGAGTGGTATAGATGGAGGTAAGAAGGTGCATAGAGCAAGTCTTCCAGAGAGGATGGTCACACGGGTAGACGTCATAGATCAGGGAAATTAGAGCAAAAGAAGCTTAGGGTCTGACCAGTATATGACAAAGATTGTGAGGGAGGAGGGTGTGGCGAGGAGACAATGAAAAATTATTCTAGGTTTGGTACGCAAAATATTGGGCAGAATGGCCCTCATTTCAGGGCATGATTTTAATGATTTTAGGAAGTCATAGCCATGTCAAAGTAGCTGATTAATTCATCCAAGATGCAAATTTTAATTGTTATGATGTTTGTTGTGGCATTGGTTCAAGCAGGCCACAAGTTCACAAGCTGGCAGCTAGTTACAAAAATCCAGTGGCAGGCACTGGAATACTGCTTCTTCAGCATCCTGCACTCCACAGCCTGCCTTACAACAGGCCACTATCCTGCTCCACATACAATGTCTCAGGTAGCACTTGTCATGTGGGCATCACAAGTGGCTATATTTATCACAACAACAGTGACTGGACAAGAATAACCAAAGATCCATGTGCTGGGAATTGCACTGGGGGTGTGCCTCTCATTAACTGACATTAGGCCTGCCCTTTTATGATTCCAGACTGGGATTTTGATTTTACCACCATCAGTGCTAAGTTTTCTTCAACTTTAGTCCTGAGTTTGACTCCAGCCTCAGCACAAATGTAGTCTCCAAACCTTCCAACTGCCTCCTCATTCCACAACAGCTAATAGATGCAGTTACAGGTCAGCTAGCACCAGCTAGCCTCACAGTCTATGGCATCAATCTTGGTCCACTCTGGTGGAGCTTTTCAGTGCACACCTGGACCTAGCTCTCCATCATCTCCCAAGTTGTTGGGGTCAAATTGGCTATGTAGAGAGTGGCTTCCTATATCCCTGCTGGCCAATATCACTGCCTTCCATGGTGAGGGGTGGGGGGGGGGGGGGGGGGGGGGGGGAACGTGCTGATGCCACCTACTCTGTAAGTCAGGTCCTGCCAGATGCCATTAGCACTGCTGACATTGCATTCCAGCACATCAGTATCTGCCAGCTATTGGCACTGGCCAACTTTGCTGTTTAGGAAGAGTTGCCAGTAAAGTTATTTAACATCTGAGAGCATTCTTTGGCTTTGTCACCCTTTATTGCTCTTTCCCTGGGTACATGATATCCAGACAACCAAATGACCATCCCACTCCCTGTGAGTGACTATATAGCAATCAATAGCCCAGGCCACTACATTTTGATGTCATAAGTGTTACTGGTGTCAAGCAAGCAACATCATGAGGCATAAATCTGCAACAACACTTCTACATGGTGAATTCATTTCAGTATTTTGCAGACTTGTGGTTTTGGTGTTGGTTCCTTTTCTTATGAGTATTATCCTTGTATTGTAGGCTCAGGCTTTGCAGTGTCAGAAACAGGGGTAGAGGAGGTTACAACCATAAAGACCATTCTGACCTTATTAAACGAAATGGTACAGATGCAAGGAGGCAATAAAGAATTATGCAAGCAGTCAGAGGTATTGAGGATAGATAGGAGGAAACAGCCATCATCCGTTTTGTCAGCATCTGTCCTAAAAGCTATTACCACTAGCTTAGTTGCTCACTTTTCCGGTAATGCAGAGGAGGGTGCTTTGTCATTTGTGGGTAAAAGATTCATTTTCACTAAGCTGGGATGTTGGTCAGAGGAAGACGTTTTGCAAACTGCATTTGGTAGAAATTATGGAAAGCACTAAAGTTTGATAGTCTAAAGGCAGGTTGTTACAAGAATATGGAAGGAAGAACAGCTGTAGGAATTTTAGGGAAAAGTTAATCAATGTATTCAGAAGCAGGGTCAGTCTATTGTGAACTTTGTGGACAGGATTAAGAAATTAAATGTCAACTTGTCTAAGTTAACAGAGAGAGACAACACCAATGGGGTCCTCCTGTAAGAGGAACAGATGGTACTGAATGTATTTTTGTGAGGGTTACCTTACAAGGTATGAAGGAAAGTACAGACAAAATTCCCACAGAAATTAAGTGGAGCCATAGTAGCTGCAACAGCATTGAAAGAAATGAACGTAGTGACCCAAGCCTGAAATAAAAGAGGAATTATTTCTGTTGAAGTCAAGTGCTAGTGTTGTGAGTGATCAGGCCACATATGACAAGAATGCCATCAACCACAGTGTAAGAAATGTAAGTGAAGAGGGCATGAGACTGTAGGCAAAAACCAAGTAAGGGACATGAGATAGTGGGACATTGGATAGTGTAATGTAACGGACTACTGAAGAGTGCGATACCACCCTTATAGGGTCAGTGCTCCAATTTCATTTCTATGATTTTTTTATTTAATATTATTGTATGTAGTATTTAATTTTGCCCAAATATTTTTATTATATTATTCTATAATGTGAACTTTATTTGTATATTTCTGGAGAATATGTTGGCACCAGTGTGAGCCAAAGACATTCGTGTGTGAAAGGTAGAGAGTTGGACATTGTTAAGGGGACTGTTGGTGTGAGTTAGTTGGACTGTTGTGGGGGGAGAGTGGTTTTGTGAGGTGGACTGTTGATGGGAGTACGGAAGGAAATCTGTCGTCTTATATAGAGAGTATCATAAATAGTATGTGACATGAAGTTGGAAAATATTGTGAAATAGTTAAATTAATAAAAATGAAGAATCAATAGTAAAACAAAAAGCGAGTACCAGTTTTCATTAGCACACAAAGACCCGGACCTAATATTAACAATGTTAGATGGATGGAACGCACCATGGCGAGAATCAAGGCAATGAGATCAAATTCAGCATCTAAAGGTAAGGTATTTTAATTAGTTTTAGTATTCTGTGATGTATCATTCTTTTGTCTAAATATTAAGCTTAACATCGTCTGTTGTAGATACAGACCACCCAAGCTGGCGGGGTGTCGTCAATTGATCATCATAATCTGAGGGTTTGAAATAGCATTTAAATGAATTGAAATTTTGTCACTTGATATTTGATTCTCACCCCGGACGAAAGAGGGTACATTACAATTGGGGGCTCTTGTCCGGGATCCATTGCATTATTGGACTGATACTCGTTTTATGTTAACAGGTATGGACTAATAATGCATTAGAAAGAAGAGGAGATCGATCTAAATGAAAGGAAATATAATCTACTGACAAATGGAAGTAACAACCCAACAAGAGTAAGAAAAGTAAATAATAACGGACGTGGGACCACGCGGAAAAACGAGATAAGTACACCTATTAAGTTATTTGTATTGTTGACATTTTGGGCGTTTTGTCGGAGCAAGAGTTTCTTAATTCGATTAAAAATGACCGTGGGAGACGAGTTGGAACAAAATCAGCAGGGGGATAAAAAGTCAATCGAAAGTGTTCAAGCAAGTGCTAGTACAGAAATGGCAGGTAAAAAATCGGAAGGAAAGGTTGAAGAATTAGATATGTCCGCTATGTTGCAATTACTGTTAACATAGAATGCTGAACAATTCGATACTTTGAACAAACGGTTTAGTTGTGTGAATAAGCAGTGTTCTGAACAATTTAGTTTCTTGAATAATGTAATTACAGAAAACCCGGAAAGTATGGAAAAGAAAGTGTCTGATTTAGAAGAGAAGCTTTTAAAAGAAAATAGGCAATTGGCTAAGGGATTCTTTAATGAATGTTCAACTATCAGATCGGAAATGAAAGAGACGAAAACCAGTTTGGAGGAGCGGACAGACGAAATTGAAGATAGGGTAGACAATGTGGAAGATAAACTCAATAAAGTCGAATTAACAATCAAACGGGAAGTGGAAGAAACCGCGAAGTATTTTGAATCATTTTCGAGTGAGAGAAAAATTAAAGATAGCGAAATGATTACCAGAATTGACTTACATACGAAAAATGTCGATGACAAATTGTCATTGCTCGAAAACAAGGTAACAGAAAAAGTGAAAATTATTGAACATAATGTAGATTCTTGTAACAATGTAATAAAAGACAATGAGCATTAGGTAGTTCGACTACAGTAACAATCAAATGAAATTCGGGATGATTTAGCTATGAAATCGGTAGCGACTTCATTTAACGGATTTTGGCCAGGTACAAACTTGCGTAATTTTCCGGGAGACGGAAAATTACACCCAGTTGATTTCATTATGAACTGTCGTGACAATTTTTCGTTCGAAATGAGTGACACTGTTAAGATCAAATTTGTTAAAAAATTCTTATATGGAGAAGCATTGTCGTGGGCTAATGTAACCGCCAGTTCTGATTTAACCTATAGTCAATTCGAAAAAAGTTTTTTGAACAAATTTTTCTCAGCGTCTGTTCAGGCCAAAATCAAAAGCGATTTTCTTAATGGCCCTAATTATAAAGAATGTGATGGTACAATGAGGGAATTTTGCGAGAAACAGCTAAGAAAGTTGGCGCATTTAGACAGACCTTTTGATGAACTAACGCAAATAGACGCTCTAAATAGGAGGTTACCAAATAGATTTCAGTGGGACTTGGTATATGGGCCAGATGATTCAGTTCAACAATTTTTGAATTACGTGGAGAAATTGGATCGTGCATTAGAAAGAAGCAAAAGATTTAATGAGCATCATTATGAACAAAATCATGGAGGGTGGAACCAAAATTCTAATAATGCGAATAATGGTAGGCGAAATAATCATAATAGGAATAATCAGCAGGATCGTCAAGGTAATTTTCAGGGAGATTTCAATAGAGGAGAGAATAGCAACTGGAGTCAGCATGAGAATAAGGGAGGTAATTATTATGGTGGGAACAGAAATAGACAATGGGAAAATCCAGATAGAAGACAAGATGGGAATGTGCAAGGCCGGTTAAACTAAGAGCCGTCCCAATGAGGGCCTGTCAGTTTGGGATGAACAGATATAATGCTAGAAATCAGGCAAAGTGGAATCAGAATAGGTATGGCCAAAATGATTACAGAAAAAGACATGGTAATAACATGACAAGAGCACCAGAAATTGATAAGAGACCATTTGATAAACAGTTTTGGCAACAAGTCAGTGAGAAGGCTATGAGCACAGATAATTCTAGACACATTAGTAATGAAGATTCAGAGAATAGTGGGGAGATAATGAATAATTTGTTTAGGGAGGAAGAAAGGGATGTGAGGGGGAATGTAGGTGGTTGTTCCTATGTTAATAATAGTTATGATACCTTCGGAATAAATGTATTAATGTATTCTGATGAAATTGCAGTAAATCGAGATCTGAGTGATGTAAGAACTTCTGTGGGTGAGAATGTCAATCAAGTATTGAATAATAAGGTTTTAGAATTAGAAGAAGTAGAGTGTGATGTTGATGTGAGAAGTCGTGCTGAAGTAGCTAAGGTTAGGGAAGTTGAGTCAAATGGTGAGATGTTAAATGATGCTGAGGAAGAGGCAGTTGATGATAGTGATGATATGGAATATAGAAGTGAGATAAGAGTATTTGTTGTGATTAAGAATGATGCAGATGTAGTTATGAAGCAGGAGGGTAATAGTGTTAGAGAAAATAATCATTCAGTACAAGAGGATCAGGCTGCAGTCACCAGTAATCGAGGGGATAGACAGGGATGACGTTAATATTGCGAATGAAGAGAAGGTAATTATTATCTTAGGAAACCAGGGACAAGAGTTCATTTGTAGATTGTGCGACAGCCTTGATGAGACTAATAAACATAATATGTTTTGGATACAATTGTTATCCATCTGTGAGAAGGTATATCCTATTTGGTGGGAAAAAGCAAAAACAGGTATCAAATGTAAAGAATTGCCTATTATTACTGATAATAATTATGTGTCTAATTATGTTTGTGTTGAGAATCCTAGTTGGCTTCTGCACAATGTGCAGACTGAAAATAGTTTAGCTTATGTCAAAAAAAATGAAGATCTGAATTTTAAAAGCGTAGAAGATGACTTGATGCATGAAGATGTTGGTGAGCAGGAGAGTGAAATTGTACAAAGTCCATACATTCAAATTTGTATTAATGATTGGACAGGTTATTGTTTGATTGATACTGGAAGCCCGATATCAGGAATCAGCGAAAAATTGAGGGATAGGATAAATAAAAACCATGAATTTGCAGCATTACCAGTAGTTGGGGTTAAAATTAGGGGAGTGACAGGAAGATTCAGTAAAACAGTAAAATGTCAAATTCTTTTGCCTTTCAAAGTTGGAGATGTGGTCTTTGATCAGGGTTGTCATTCTGGACCTGAGTGAGGACATAATTCTAGGTATGGATTGAATAGTAAAAGTGGATATGGGATTTAATTGGAAAAACAAAACTGTCAAATGTAGGGAACCAACAGATAAAAATAAGTTGTATACAGAGAGTTTCATTGAGAAGAATAGTAATAATCATAATCAGATTAGGGGGGTGGATTATTTAGATGATGGGAGATGCACTGATCCTTTTGAAAAACAGACTTCTACTGACGACAACGATTATCAAAGCATAGTAGAAAATAAGATTGCTGAAGCAGTGAGTTTAACTAGGGAACAACAATCTGATCTCATGGAACTTTTATGGGAATATTCTGATGTGTTTAGTGACAGACCAGGCAGAGTGAAAGGGTATGAATGTAAGCTTCTACTCAAATCGCATGATCCATTTTTCATTAAACCTTATGGGATTCCATTAAGCAGGAGGAAAGCTGTAGAGAGGGAGTTGGAAAAGATGCAGACTTGGGGGGTTATTCAGAGGTGTAAGAGCGAATATAATAATCCTATCATAGCCATTGCCAAGAAGGATAATAGTGTAAGACTTGTCCTAGATTCTAGGTTCCTCAATAAATTAGGGAAACTGATCATCTTGAAAACATTGATGAATTACTACACAAGTTTGAACATGTAAAGTTTATGTCTAGCCTCGATCTGACCTCTGGATTGCATCAAATACCATTAGGAAGGGAATCTCAGAAATACACAGCATTCTTATATAATGGAAAATGTTATACCTTTAGTGTAGTACCATTTGGGCTGAATGTATCTGTTGCAGAGTTTATCAGAGCTTTAAATTATGTGTTGGGAAAGGAATTGTTACACAAATTAACTACACATGTAGATGATATTTTGGTGTCCAGTAAAAGTTGGGAAGAACACATAGGGTTACTTAAGGAAATTTGTGAGGAGTTTAGAAAAGGAGGAATGTCACTGAAGTTATCAAAACGTAAATTTGCAGTGAAACAATTAAAATTTTTGGGGAACATTATATCTGACAATGGAATTAAGCAAGATGATGAGAAAATCGAAGCAATTGCAAAGTTTCCACCACCTAGGAATAAGAAACAGCTAAAGTCATTTCTCAGACTGTGTGGATTCTATAGGAAGTATTGTGCTACTCAGGCTCTTAACGCACCTTGTTTAGGGAATTTTGTTAATAAGAATACTATATGGGATTGGAATAAAGATTGTCAGATTGCTTTTGAAGAGATTAAACACCAGTTGGTAAATAGTAAAATCTTATGTAGGCCAGATTTTGGGTTGCCTTTCTGTATTATGACTGACAGTAGTAACTATGGTTTAGGGGCACACCTTTTCCAAGTGAGAAGTCAGAATGGGGTGGAAGAACATAGATCTATTGCTTTTGCCAGCAGGAAATTGCAGAAACACGAGAGGCAGTACACCATCACAGAAAAGGAACTATTAGCCATTCATTGTGCGTTCTCCAAATTTACGAATTATTTATTGGGTCACGAGGTGATAGTCTTTTCAGATCATAAAGCACTATCCTACTTACAAGAATGTAAATTATACCATAGTAGAATCACGAGATGGGCACTTTTTCTTCAGCAGTTTAACTACACCATCAAATATATTAAAGATGATGAAAATTGCATAGCAGATGCTCCTTCAAGGCATCCTTTGGGAGAATCTATTGGTGAAAATGGTGATGAAAGAGGGAATGAATTTAAAATTATGTATTTAAAAGGGATAAATGAGGAGAAAGATGTCGTGAAAATCTGCAGTGACGTTAGACGGTTTCAGAATCATGATAAAGAGTGGAAACTGGTGAAAAGTTATATTGGAAAGAAGGGAAAAGAAAAAGTACGGCAGTATTACAAAGTTCATAGGGGAATATTATTTCGGAGGATGAAGGAAGATAGTGAGGTATGGAAGTTATGTTGGCCATATGAATTTGTCAAATTACTTGTAAAATATACCCATGAAAGTTATGGTCATTGTGGGGCAGCAAAATGTATACAAAAGATTCAAGAAAACATGTACTTTTTACAATATGGCGAGGACTGTGAGGAAAATCTTGTCCACTTGTGACTTGTGTCAGAGAGTCAAGGTAACCAATCAAATGAGTAGAGCTCAGATGCAAAATATACTTCCGAAACAGCAGCTTGATGTTGTAGCAGTTGACTTGTATGGGCGACTGCCAACCACTAGAGGAGGGTTTATGTATGTTTTTGTAGTGGTGGACTTATTTTCCAAATTTATTAAGTTGTACCCATTGAGGAATGCTACTAGCAAAAAAATTATCTCATGTTATACTTGTGACTATTTTAAATGTGTAGGTGTACCCAAGGCAATTCTTAGTGACAACAGATCACAGTTTACATCCAAAAGTTGGGAAACATTTATATATAGAGTGGAGATCAACCACAAACTTATTTCAGCTTATCACCCATCCAGCAACCCAGCCGAAAGATACATGCATGAAATTGGGAGATTATTTAGGACTTACTGTCATACTCACCACAACACTTGGATACATTACATTAGCAAACTCGAAGATGTGATGAACAGCTTACAGCACAGTTCAACAGGATTCTCTCCACATGAGATACTTTATGATAAAAAGCCACCAAATCTTATTAGTGAATTGTTTGAGTTTCCAGCATGTAACAGCTTGTCAAAAGAAGAAAGAGAGGAGATTGTAAGGAACAACATGAAAAAGCAACGGGAAATTAGGAAAAGTAGACATGATAAGAGGGGGAAAATGTGCGAGTTTAATGTGGGAGATTTAGTCCTAGTGAAAACAGTAGAAAAGTCAAAATCATTGTGTGGGGAACTTAAGAAATTCTTTGATATTTATATAGGACCATTTGTGATATCTGAGAACCCACATCCAAATGCCTATAGGTTGATCTATCCTGAAACTAGAAAACTTTTTGGTCTACGTAACATCACGGAGTTGAAGCATTATAAAAGTCCAAGCTAAGTTTACAGTGTCATAATTTTGAAAACTTGGGATTCTGTCTTGATTTGTATCTTTGCTGTTTAATCTTGCATTTTGCTTTGTATATATTTATGGTTATTACAATGAATATCTTATGCTCTTGCCTTGCACGATGAGTGCAAAACTTAAATGTTTCTTTATACTCATGTGATTTGAAAATATAAATTTTTAATCTTAGTATCATTGTGTTAGTGTAAGTTGATGAGGCCATACTTCATCTGTTTGAATTTGGCTATGTTGTGCTCAAAAGAGCTTATTCATTTAGACATTACGCTTAATGTCTTTGTCATTGATATTTATTATACACAGTGTAAACGGTTTGTAACATTTTGTTACTGAAGATCCTTTATGAACCAGACTTTATGAGTAACTGACCAACACACTCTTATGCTAAGTATTTGTGTTGGGGACAGAAGTTTTCATGTTTCTATTCTTGTTTATGCTTATGGAGTTTTAACTTTTTTATTATCATTTTTATTGCATAACTTTGTCTTGTCCAATAACTATGGACTTTTAACGCAGTATTGGGCCATGTTGCTTCAAGACAGATCACTCGTCTTATCTTGTTTGAAAACATGTGCACAGTGCACATAAGTAGATACCTGGACAGGCATTTACTCTTGAACCAGTGAAACAATTATCATTTCTGTGAGAAACTTACCTGAACTATAGTTTTAGAACACTTATATATGCTATACATTGTTTTTCTTGTTGAGGCATAACTCACAAAATATGAGTTCTTAAGTATAATAATTTGTACCATTGCCTGTTGTGAGGCTTATCTACTATTACCTCAAGTATATATGGATTTAATAGGATACCATACACTTTAGAAATGTACATTCTGATTTACTGATACCTAACATAAAAACACAATGATAGGACTGGAGAGAAATAACAGTAGATGAAAGTTTTCAGTGGTAAACTTTTATTCGTGTATCCTTTTTATGTAATATTTAAATTTCTTTATGCCTTGCGTTATTACTTAGTCTAAATTCCGCAGGTGTGACGTTTCTTCTGTACCACTGAGACATCTCATTCGAAACTTACCTTGCCACTGACAATGTTGTGTCTGTAATACACAAACACCTACGTAATTCTGTCAAGATTTGATTCTGAGATATGTGAAATAACTGTGAAAGCAGTATGTATATGATAAAACTGTACACTCTAAATGACATTAGAAATCTGGAATTAATCACTTACTGAAGATATACATTGAAACTGCAGATATCAAAATGCTGACTATTTCACTTACTTATGCACAAAGCTATGAAACTTTGGTTTTGTTGCGTGGTCAGCTTAGTAGGGGTTAATGAAATGGGGAGTAGACGTCATGTCTTATGACATAGGCAACTACACTAACCACAAATTTACACTTGTGAAGTGACTTATATGCTACGATATGGATATGTGACTGCGAGAAGTTATGACCAGAGTAACCTGTCTTTACTACAAACTGTGTGAGTTGAAGTATGAGAATAAAAAGCTGCAATTCATCTTGAGTGAACCAGCGTTCATACTCTAATAGTGATGGTGATCCTGTTTTGCCACAGTTGGGTATACTATGTGGTTCTCATGGAGACACATAGACACTGTGCGCCTTGGTACTGGTTGGACTTCTGCACACTGTTTAGTCTTGCGTCATGTGCATATGGCCAAGATTGATTGAAGGCTGAATATTGGTGGCAGAAGGTGGATGATTCTGCAATATAATTAACTAATCTACATGTTTTATGTGACAAAGGAACTGGGTATGGAGAGAGGACTACACACTGTACATATATGTACACTTTACATGATTACACATTGCCTATGCCATGAGTAGAGGGAATTTTCATGTATATGTATTTATATTTTCTTTGAATTTTAGGATTAGAAGTGTGTTTGCTATTTTATTATCTTATATTGAAAAACTGACCTGACCAAGCAATTGCTAGCTTCTTTTCTGATCAGTTGAGAAAACAACAACACTTTTATGTGGATGGAGCTCTGTATCTCTGCAGATTTATGTTTTACTGACTAACTCTGAAAAAAATTGATCTTGTATAGACACAGAATATGAGATAAGGGTAGGTTGGATGAGTGTCAGCATGGAGTGAATTAGGATTAGAGGATAAAGTACATGCAGGAACTGACAAACACAAAACTTTGTGTAGTATTTACATGTATTCACTTTATTACCATTTAATTTATATTTGTGAGAAAAGTATTTTCCCACTACATTTGACGGGGTTTACAGATTCCCATTGCAATGCCACCTCTGAATTTTTACATTTGAATTATTTTATACATATGTACAAGTGAAGCATGATACCACTGATGATGGCTGGGTTAACATGATCCCATTGCACTGCCATTTCTAAACTCTCACTTTTTAGCTATTTTACATTACATTATGGAAAACATATTGATATGAGGACGCTGAGACGCTTATTTAACTGAGATTGTTCAGATGATACTCTTTTCATCAAAAAAAAAAAAAAATATATTAGCCACATATTTCTCAGTAGATGTCTGAACTAATTTGAAAATATCCTTTTTAGCTGATGTTAAAACCAAGTCGATATAAGACCACATTTATCTCTTTTATGTCTTACTTTTAGTGTCTAATATATTTGTACAATCATTATATAAATATGTAAGTGAACTCTGGTAATCAAACCCAGTATGGCAGGGAAGAGGCATCCTTGGTGGGATACCAATGTATTTATATGTGACTAATTAAGTGTTGTATGATTTGAGGAAAATTACCATGATATAATTTGACAGATGAGGTGATTAAGGGGACAAATTCAAGAGGAGAAGACCAGCAGAAAGAGATGAGAAGACAACTATTGAAGATTACATTAATTAAAAAAAAAAAAAAAAAGTGGTTCGTTGCTTTGCGTATCTGTCGAGATCTCTTGCAAAATACTTTTGCATGAAATCTCGAGGGGTGTGTGTAATGTAATGGACTACTGAAGAGTGCGATACCACCCTTATAGGGTCAGTGCTCCAATTTCATTTCTATGATTTTTTTATTTAATATTATTGTATGTAGTGTTTAATTTTGCAAAAAATATTTTTTATTATATTATTCTATAATGTGAACTTTATTTGTATATTTCTGGAGAATATGTTGGCACCAGTGTGAGCCAGAGACATTCATGTGTGAAAGGTAGAGAGTCGGACATTGTTAAGGGGACTGTTGGTGTGAGTTAGTTGGACTGTTGTGGGGAGAGCGTGATTTTGTGAGGTGGACTGTTGATGGGAGTACGGAAGGAAGTCTGTCATCTTATATAGAGAGTATCATAAATAGTATGTGATATGAAGTTGGAAAATATTATGAAATAGTTAAATTAATAAAAATGAAGAATCAATAGTAAAACAAAAAGCGAGTACCAGTTTTCATTAGCACACAAAGACCCGGACCTAATATTAACAATGTTAGATGGATGGAACGCACCATGGCGAGAATCAAGACAATGAGACCAAATTCAGCATCTAAAGGTAAGGTATTTTAATTAGTTTTAGTATTCTGTGATGTATCATTCATACGAAGCCCATACCTACTACAGTAGTACAAGTTTACATGCCAACTAGCTCTGCAGATGACGAAGAAGTTGAAGAAATGTATGATGAAATAAAAGAAATTATTCAGATAGTGAAGGGAGACGAAAATGTAATAGTCATGGATGACTGGAATTCGGTAGTAGGAAAAGGGAGAGAAGGAAACGTAGTAGGTGAATATGGATTGGTGCTAAGAAATGAAAGAGGAAGCCGCCTGGTAGAATTTTGCACAGAGCACAACTTAATCATAGCTAACACTTGGTTTCAGAATCATGAAAGGAGGTTGTATACATGGAAGAACCCTGGAGATACTAAAAGGTATCAGATAGATTATATAATGGGTAGACAGAGATTTAGGAACCAGGTTTTAAATTGTAAGACATTTCCAGGGGCAGATGTAGTCTCTGATCACAATCTATTGGTTATGAACTGTAGATTAAAACTGAAGAAACTGCAAAAAGGTGGGAATTTAAGGAGATGGGACCTGGATAAACTGAAAGAACCAGAGGTTGTACAGAGTTTCAGGGAGAGCATAAGGGAACAATTGACAGAAACAGGGGAAAGAAATACAGTATAAGAAGAATGGGTAGCTTTGAGGGATGAAGTAGTGAAGGCAGCAGAGGATCAAGTAGGTAAAAAGACGAGGGCTAGTAGAAATCCTTGGGTAACAGAAGAAATATTGAATTTAATTGATGAAAGGAGAAAATATAAAAATGCAGTAAATGAAGCATACATACGTCTCAAAAGTGAGATCGACAGGAAGTGCAAAATGGCTAAGCAGGGATGGCTAGAGGACAAATGTAAGGATGTAGAGGCTTATCTCACTAGGGGTAAGATAGATACTGCCTACAGGAAAATTAAAGAGACCTTATGAGATAAAAGAACCACTTGTATGACATCAAGAGATCAGATGGAAACCCAGTTCTAAGCAAAGACGGGAAAAGCAGAAAGGTGGAAGGAGTATATAGAGGTTCTATACAAGGGCGATGTACTTCAGGACAATATTATGGAAATAGAAGAGGATGTAGATGAAGATGAAATGGGAGATATGATACTGCGTGAAGAGTTTGACGAAGCACTGAAAGACCTGAGTCGAAACAAGGCCCCCAGAGTAGACAACATTCCATTGGAACTACTGACGGCCTTGGGAGAGCCAGTCCTGACAAAACTATACCATCTGGTGAACAAGATGTATGAAACAGGCGAAATACCCTCAGACTTCAAGAAGAATATAATAATTCCAATCCTAAAGAAATCAGGTGTTGACAGTTGTGAAAATTACCGAACTATCAGTTTAATAAGCCACAGCTGCAAAATACTAACTCGAATTCTTTACAGACGAATGGAAAAACTAGTAGAATCCGACCTCGGGGAATATCAGTTTGGATTCCGTAGAAATACTGGAACACGTGAGGCAATACTGACCTTACAACTTATCTTAGGAGAAAGATTAAGGAAAGGCAAACCTACGTTTCTGGCGTTTGTAGACTTAGAGAAAGCTTTTGACAATGTTGACTGGAATACTGTCTTTCAAATTCTAAAGGTGGCCGAGGTAAAATACAGGGAGCGAAATCCTATTTACAATTTGTACAGAAACCAGATGGCAGTTATAAGAGTCAAGGGACATGAAAGGGAAGCAGTGGTTGGGAAGGGAGTGAGACAGGGTTGTAGCCTATCCCTGATGTAATTCGATCTGTATATTGAGCAAGCAGTAAAGGAAACAAAAGAAAAATTCTGAGTAGGTATTAAAATCCATGGAGAAGAAATAAAAACTTTGAGGTTCGCCGATGACATTGTAATTCGGTCAGAGACAGCAAAGGACTTGGAAGAGCAGTTGAACGGAATGGACAGTGTCTTGAAAGGAGTATGTAAGATGAACATCAACAAAAGCAAAACGAGAATAATGGAATGTAGTAGAATTAAGTCGGGTGATGCTGAGGGAATTAGATTAGGAAATGAGACTCTTAAAATAGTAAAGGAGTTTTGCTATTTAGGGAGCAAAGTAACTGATGATGGTCGTAGTAGAGAGGCTATAAAATGTAGACTGGCAATGGCAAGGTAAGCGTTTCTGAAGAAGAGAAATTTGTTAACATCGAGTATAGATTTAAGTGTCAGGAAGTTGTTTCTGAAAGTATTTGTATGGAGTGTAGCCATGTATGGAAGTGAAACATGGACGATAAATAGTTTGGACAAGAAGAGAATAGAAGCTTTCGAAATGTGGTTCTACAGAAGAATGCTGAAGATTAGATGGGTAGATCACATAACTAATGAGGAAGTATTGAATAGGATTGGGGAGAAGAGGAGTTTGTGGCACAACTTGACCAGAAGAAGCGATCGGTTGGTAGGACATGTTCTGAGGCATCGAGGGATCACCAATTTAGTATTGGAGGGCAGCATGGAGGGTAAAAATTGTAGAGGATGACCAAGAGATGAATACACTAAGCAGATTCAGAAGGATGTAGGTTGCAGTAGGTACTGGGAGATGAAGAAGCTTGCCCAGGATAGAGTAGTGTGGAGAGCTGCATCAAACCAGTCTCAGATCTGAAGACCACAACAACAGCAACATAGCAGTATATATAGGTGATGGTTACTGTGAAGTGCTAGGATTAGATTGCTTGATTAAACATTTTACTGAAATTAACCTTGATCAGCACATGGTAGAACTTGATGGGACCTAACTCCATCGGGGGCAACCACTAGGAGGACTACACTTGTGCAAGTTACATCCCTAAAGCTGGGAGAACAATTAAACTGTGTGTGCAGGCTCTAAAGATGAATCTGTATGATGCTGCACCAAAAGGAATGGTGACACTGTGATGGATGAAAATGGGAACACAAAACGCATCCCTAGTGCAAGGGGAACCATTTAAACTGTCTGCACAGTCACTAAAGATCTGTTAGCTTTATAGTGCACCACAAAGTATGGAAAAAATATGATGGATGGGAGTAGAACTTAACTGGTATGGTAGAGCCACTAAAGGAAAATGAGGAGCTAGATAAGGCACAATGATTCATACAGAGAAGTGTGCTACATGTACAGGAATTAGATGACAAGCAGGTACTGTAGGAGGGGTGGTACTTATTACATGTAATTAATTGCAAGGGAGAGTGAATGGACCCCAGAATATTCAAATCCATACAGGATATGCTGATGACACAGATGGAAAAGAATTTGCAGTCTTCTTTATGTTGTTGTTGTTGTTGTTGTTGTTGTTGTTGTGGTATTCAGTCCAGAGACTGGTTTGATGCAGTTCTCCATGCTACTCTATCCTCTTCAACCTTCTTCATCTCCGAGTAACTACTGCAACCTAAATCCTTCTGAATCTTCTTAGTATATTCATCTCTTGACCCACCTCTACGATTTTTACCACTCACACTTCCCTCCAATACTAAATTGGTGATCCCTTGATGCCTCAGAGCATGTCCTACCAATCGATCCCTTCTTTCAGACAGGTTGAGCCACAATTTCCTCTTCTCCCCAATTCTATTCAGTACCTTCCCATCAGTTACATGATCTACCCATCTAATCTTCAACATTCTTCTGTAGCACCACATCTCAAAAGCTTCCATTCTCTTCTTGTCTAAGCTATTTATTGCCCATGTTTCTCTTCCATACATGGCTACACTCTATTCAAATACTTTCAGAAAAGATTTCCTGACACTAAAAACTATACACATTGTTAACAAATTTCTCTTCTTCAGAAATTCTTTCCTTGCCATAGCCAGTCTACATTTCATATCTTCTCTACTTTGACCATCATCAGTTATTTTGTTCCCCAAATAGCAAAACTCATTTACTAATTTAAGTGTCTCATTTCCTAATCTAATTCTCTTAGTGTCATCTTATTTAGTTTTACTACATTCCATTACCCTAGTTTTGCTTTTGTTGATGTTAATCTTATATCCCCCTTTTAAGACACCATTCATTCTGTTCAACTGCTCTTCCAGATAATTTGCTGTCTGTGACAGAATTACAATGTCATCAGTAAACCTCAAAGTTTTTATTTCTTCTACTCCAATTTGTTTTTGGTTTCTTTACTGCTTGCTTAGTGTACAGACTGAACAACATTGGGGATAGGCTACAACCCTGTCTTACTCCCTTCTCAACCACTGCTTCCCTTAAATGCCCCTCAACCCTTACAACTACCATCTGGTTTCTGTACAAATTGTAAATAGCCTTTTGCTGCCTGTATTTTACCTCTGGCACTTCCAGAATTTGAAAGAGAATATTCCAGTCAACAGTGTCAAAAGCTTTTGTGAAGCCTACAAATGCTAGAAACATTTGTTTGCCTTTTCTTGATCTATCTTCTAATATAAGTCATAGGGTCAGTACTGCCTCATGTGTTCCAACATTTCTACAGAATCAAAATTGATATTTCCTGAGGTCAGCTTCTGCCACTATTTACATTTGTTGGTAAAGAATTTGTGTTAGGATTTTGCAACTGTGACTTGTTAAACTGACAGTTTGGTAATTTTCACACCTGTCAACACATACTTTCTTTGGGATTGGAATTATTATATTCTTCCTAAAGTCTGAGGGTATTTGGCGTGTCTCATACATCTTGCTCACCAGATGGAAGAGTTTTGTCATGTCTGGCTCTCCCAAAGATATAAGTAGTTCTAATGGAATGTTGTCTATTCCTGGGGCCTTGTTTCGACTTAGGTCTTTCAGTGCTCTTTCAAATTCTTCATGCAGTATCATACCTCCCCTTTCATCTTCATATATGTCCTCTTCCAGTTCCATAATATTGCCCTCAGGTGCATCACCCTTGTATAGACCCTGTATGTACTCCATCCACCTTTCTTCTTTCCCTTTTTTGCTTAGGACTGATTTTCCATCTGAGCTCTTGATGTTCATACAGGTAGTTCTCTTTAATTTTCATGTAGGCAATATCTACCTTACCCCTAGTGACATATGCCTCTACATCCTTACATCTGTCCTCTAGCCATCCTCGGTTAGGCATTTTGCATTTCATGTTGATCTCATTTTTGAGATGTTTTTATTCCTTTTTGTCTCGTTCATTTACTGCATTTTTATACTTTCTCCTTTCATCAACTAAATTCAATATCTCTTCTGTTACCCAAGGATTTCTACTATCCCTCATCGTTTTGCTTACTTGTTCCTCTGCTGCCTTCACTGTTCCATCTCTCAAAGCTACCCATTCTTCTTCTGCTGTATTTCTTTCCCCTGTATTTCTCAGTCATTTATTTATGCTCTCTCTGAAACTGTCTACAACCTCTGGTTCTTTCAGTTTATCCAGGTCCCATCTCCTTAAATTTCTACCTTTGTGCTGTTTCTTCAGCTTTAATCTACAGTTCATAATCCAAAAATTGTGTTCAGAGTCCACATCTGGCCCTGGAAACATTTTACAATTTAATACCCACTTCCTAAATCTTTGTCTTACCATGATATAATCTATCTGAAATCTTCCAGTGTCTCCAGGCCTCTTCCACATATAAAGCCTTCTTTCATGATTCTTAAACCAAATTATAGCTATGATTAAATTATGCTCTGCGCAAAATTCTACCAGGTGGTTTCCTCTTTCATTCCTTACCCCCATTCCAAATTCACCTACTACTTTTCCTTCTCTTCCTTTCCCTACTATTGAATTCCAATCCCCATGACTAATAAATTTTTGTCTCCCTTAAATATCTGAATAATTTCTTTCATTGCATCATACATTTCTTCAATCTCTTTATCATCTGCAGAGCTAGTTGGCATATAAATTTGTACTTCTGTGGTAGATGTGGGCTTCATATTTGTCTTGTCTTCAATAACGCATTCACTATGCTGTTCATAGTAGCTTATTTGCACTCCTATTTTTGATACATTATTAAACCTTCTCCTACATTACCTCTATTTGATTTTGTATTTATAAGTCTGTATTCAGCTGACCAGAAGTCTTGTTCCTCTTGCTACTGAACTTCACTAATTCCCACTATATCTGACTTTAACCTATCCATTTCCCTTTGTAAATGTTCTAACTTATCTGCCTGTCTTCTCTGGGGGAGTTTGAGGAAGCTGCACAGACAGTAAATCTTGTATTAAAGAAAGGATACATTGCAGTGGCTGGCAGAGTATTGAGAAATGTTTAGTAGAATGAAAGAACTGTTAAGAACTGGACCAATTTCGTATATACAAACTATGAGAAGCAGTATGCACTCTCATGCAACATGAGAAATTATGTGCTCAGTTGTGTATTGAACCAAGATATGAAGAGGACCGGAATTCAACCAATTATCCATCACAACAGCTGAGTAAAGTGGAAAATAATCATTCTAAAACTGATAAGGAAATGCAGGGTCCCATATATGGTGTAACACACTTTTGCCATTATTTATATTGAAATCTGAAGGAACTGTTAACAATTGGACTGCTACTACTTTTCTCAAACTATGAGAAAGAGTTTGCACTCCCAGTCAAGGCAAGAATTTATGTGCTCAGGTGTATGTTCGTACAGGATGTGTATGGGGCAAAACATCTAGTTGCCTGTGCATCACAAAAGCTGAGTAAAGTGGAAAAAAGCAATTCTATTATCGAGAAGGAAATTCTCCATCTGAAATGTGGTGTAACATACTTTTGACATTTTTTTTACATGGGAGGAGATGCAAAGTCATTACAGATATTGTACAATGGGTATCCACAGCCTCCAGATGCTTAACAAATGTTAACATGGTCCATAGTAGGCTGTAATGTGATTTTTATTTAACCTTGTGATTAGCTGATTTCAACTACTTATCATTGTCAAGCACTTGTAAAACTCAAATGGATAAGAACTACATTGTATGCATGCATTGCTTGTATATACACACCTCACATTAAGAATTCTAACTCAACCATGTGGTTGTAAGAAATTTGTGCAGTAATTTTTTATCTTACTATGACGTGTGTAAAGTATTAGTTACACTGTGATGCATGCAATCAATGTAGTGCTTTTCCATGTTGGTTTTACAACTGCTTGACAATGACAAGTAGTCAAAATTTGCTAATCACTCTATTAGGTAAAAATCAAATTATAGCCTACTACAGACCATGTTTACATTTATTAAGCATCTGGAGGCTGTGGATTCCAAAATCAAATGGTTCAAATGGCTCTGAGCACTTTGGGACTTAACATCTGAGGTGATCAGTCCCCTGGAACTTAGAACTACTTAAACCTAACTAATCTAAGGACATAACACACA
Organism: Schistocerca gregaria; assembly: GCF_023897955.1. Taxonomy (NCBI): domain Eukaryota; kingdom Metazoa; phylum Arthropoda; class Insecta; order Orthoptera; family Acrididae; genus Schistocerca; species Schistocerca gregaria. Next base: position 760,377 of record NW_026062020.1, on the reverse strand, counting down.
TCCATGCCTGAGGCAGGATTCAAACCTGCGACCGCAGTGGTCGCATGGTTCCAGACTGAAGTGCCTAGAACCACTTGGCCACACCGGTCGGCTTGGAACCCCACAAATACAAAATTTTACATTATTTGTTATGACTTTGTATCTCCTCCCATATAAAAATGTCAAAAGTATGTTACACTGTACATCAGATGGAGAATGTCCTTCTCAGTTATAGAGTGGCTTTTTTTTCCCACTTTACTCAGCTTTCATGATGCACAGGCAACAAGATATTCTGCCCCATACACCTATACAACAATGTCCATATTTCACAATTGTGTAGTTTATCTGTACCTAATACATCTGGTACCAAGGAATTCATAGGCAGTGAATTAATTTTGATGGTCAGAGGATGCCTTCTCAACTTGGCTTACTGAAACCCAGAGGGGCAGGAGTGGTGAATTAGTGCAAGAGTTTGCAAAAATGTTATTATGGGGGACATGGTACCAGGTGCAGAAAGTAAATATGAGGGCTTGAGAATGGTAAGAGCAAATGGGGCAATTAAATGCCGATAACCCAAATACCATGTGGAGCTGTGGGCTATGTTGACAACTTTTTATACCCTGAACAGGAAGACTAAAAATGTCTACACACGTTATCAGTATGTGTACCAAGTAGTACAGATGATTTGACCAGTATATGCAAAATTACAGCTACCTATGTGGGTAACAGTCATCCATGTTGGGTGCACACCAGATGCTTTGCTACCATTATTGGCATCAGTCCAGGGGGGCAGAGGCGGGGAGGGGGGGGGGGGGGGGGGGGTAGAAAGATAAAATAGTACAACAGATTGATAAAGCCACTCATATACAGTCTGCATATACTTCGCTGTTTACATTAAGCTGTAGACCTTATATGTGCAAAAAGAGATAGTCTATTAAGATTTTGGGGAGGGGGTTTATTAGGTGCAGTTTTTTTGAAAGGTTTTCATATACTTACAGTTTTATTTATACATCTACATATTTTTGAATGTACCAGAGTTATGGAACATAGGTGTGGCTACACCCCTCTATGGTTGCTGGTTGACAGTCAAATGATGTTAACAGATGACAGATAAAATGTTGCTCGAACAGTCCACGACTATACTGCCAGTTCATAGTGTCCAACAGGCACACTATGAACCAGCGGTATACCCATGGACTGCTCAAGCAACAAATACACCAGGAGAAACCGAAGAATCAGGTACAATGTTAATGTGAAGGTTAGAATGTGTGAACAGACTTCATTCTTGTGGTATGTTGGCAGTTATTGGAGGTTATCATAAGGTTTGTTTCTTTTAAGTTGATTAGAGCAGTTATAATTATGGAGTAGTGGGTTATCCTGAATGGAACTCAATGCAACATTTTAGGGACTGTCTCTTCAGCTTCCTGAAAGTAATATCAGGGACTACAACATTTGCATCATATGCTCTGCTGTACCTGCCCAACAGTCCTCTTGGGGTCTTACCAGCAAAAGATCTAACCTTCTTCAATAAAATCCTTGACACTGCCATAATAAATTCTTTAGATAAATTAATAGAAGCACAGAATGGTTGCATTAATGGAGAATAATTGTTCCACAATATTCAACAGTACCACAATGGATACCCCATTGAAGCATGGTCACAGGAATCTCATCCTCAGTGACGTTCATAATCTTGGATACCATTTGACTATGCCATGTCCACTATCACCAGAGAACTAACCACCCTCCTGAATTTCCACTACATTACGTGCCCAACTAATGAATCAACCACTTTATAGGAAGTGATTGTGGTGCATCCAAAGACACTAAACCATGAGCAGTGATTGTAAACAAGAAGACTAAAAAGTAAACTGTACATAATAGGTGTGGGATAATAGAAATTTAGATACAGTAGACTCACATAATCATTGCAAGTTCACAGGTTTAGCAACAGACTGGAATTTGGAGGAATGAATTATTCATGGGTGGGGAGGAAGGGGGGGTTGAGTCGTTGCAGCATTAGTTCAAGTGGGCCACCAGTTACATAAATCAAGAGGCAGGCACTGTAATGCTGCTTGCTCAGTACCCTGCACTTTGCAACCTACCTTACACCAGGCAGAACTGTCCCACATACAATACCTGTGGCAGCACTTTTCAGGTGGATGTGACAACAAGCTGCACTTTTTGTCACAACAATGTTGCCTGAACTAGAACATCAGGGCCTTGAGACCAACAAAAGACACTTATACTGGTGCTTCCACTGGGCATGTGTTTCTCACCATCCGACATTAGACCTTCCCTGTTCTAATATAAACTGGACTTCTGATGTGTTGTTCCGCACTTCTAGTTTGGCCTTGACTTTGACTCCGCCCTCAGCACTGAGCTAGTGTGATACTCTTAAGCCCTGAACTGGGTCCACTTCTGTGGTGACATTCTGCACACAACAGTGTTTAGCACAGCTGCCTCTGGAAATACTGGTTCTGTCTTGGAGCATGCTGTCTTCAGGATGGCTGGTAGCACTTCCTGCTTCTCTGCAGTGGGCTATACTGACATCTGCCTAGTCTGCAAGTTCACCCCAGCTGTCTGCTGCCAACACAGCTGACATCACATTCCATTGCCTTGCCAACTTTGCTGTATAGAATGAGGTGCCAATAAAGTTGTCTATTGTTTTAGCACAGTCCCTGGCTACACTGTTTCGATAGACCTGGCATCGCCCATTCCTTGAAGTCACCCATACTTGTCATTGTGATGGCCAGGTGGCCATTTTGGAATATTTGGATGACTACATAGCATTCAGCAACCCAGACTGCTACCTGTTATAAATGCTTGGATGCATGAGCCCTTGAGAGAGTTATGGTGAGCTGTTGTTGTTGTTGTTACTGCTGTTGTGACTTTGTATGCATCAGTTTTGACTTTGTATTTTGAAACACTGTTAGGTGTTAATATAACAAGCAGTCAACAACTAAACAAAATGTCTGTATTTTTCTTAGAATGTCTTAGAAATAATTTGCTACACAGCTAAAACTTAGGATACATTCTTTTATAGCATTGTGGGTATCCATGTAATTGTTGACAGATGTGAGCTAAGTATAGCAAATATTTATTATATGTTATTGTTATCCAACTTGCCGGCCGCGGTGGTCTCGCGGTTCTAGGCGCACAGTCCGGAACCGTGCGACTGCTACGGTCGCAGGTTCGAATCCTGCCTCGGGCATGGATGTGTCTGATGTCCTTAGGTTAGTTAGGTTTAAGTAGTTCTAAGTTCTAGGAGACTAATGACCACAGCAGTTGAGTCCCATAGTTCTCAGAGCCATTTGAACCATTTTTTTTATTATCCAACTTAATTATCTGTTATATGCTTCAGATTAGTCATGTAATAGAAGCACAACTCAGACTTGTAATTGTTATGTTTATAAAAGACCTAATAGGATACCATAATGACAAAGCTACTAATGTGAATAATGTAAATAAAATCAAAATTTCTTACTCTGGTTCAGTGTGATGGCCATTACTCAGGAATACACAATTTCAATAACATGTAAGCAGCCCTAGAAAGTTAATAAAGAACGTATTAACAAGTATGAGAAATATAAAGAATATACTAGTTGTCTACTACTTCTATTACACTGACAAGTTTCTGAACCACATCTACATCTACATCTGTACTCTGCAAACCACTGTGAAGTGTATGGCAGAAGGTATGTCCCACTATACCAGTCATTAGGGTTTCTTCCCATTCCATTCGTGTATGAAGCCCAGAAAGAATGATTTTTTAAATTTATCTATGTGCGGTGTAATTTTACCTAGCCTTGTCCTCATGATCCTTACACGAACAATATTCAGTGGCTTGTAGTATATTACTAGAGTCATCATTTAAAACCAGTTGTTGAAATTTTATATGTAGGCTTTGTCAGGATAGTGTATGTCTATCCTCAAGATTCTACTAGTTCAGTTTCTTCAGCATCTCTGTGACACTCTCTACCAAGTGTCAAATAAACATGTGACCAATCGTGCTCCCTTCTCAGTATATGTTCAATATCCCCTGTCTGTCCTGTTTGGTACAGGTCACTCATACATGAGCAATATTCTAGGATTCGTCAAATGAGTGACTTGTAAGTAATCTCCTTTGTAGCCTCACTCATATTTTATCAATAAACTGAAGTCTACAACCTGCTTTACCCACAAATTAGCCTGTTCCATTTCCTTTTCCTAGAAAGTGTTACCTCAAGGTATTTCCAACTGTGGCTCAGGGATACTACAGTTATAGGATACTACATTTTTGTTTTGTTTTGTGAAGTGCCCAATATTATATTTCTGATCATTGAAAGCAAGTTGCTAATCTTTGGACTATTTTGAAATCTTATCAAGATCTGACTGAACATTTACGCAGTCTCTTTAAGATGGTAGTTCATTGTAGATGACCGCATTATCTGCAAAAAGTCTGAGGTTACTGTTAATATTGTCTGCAAAGTCATTAATATAACACATGAACAGCAAGGGTCCCAACACACTTCCCTGGGGCACACCCAAAGTCATTTATAGGTCTCTCAATGTCTCTACAGCCAAGATAACTTGCTGCATCCTCCCTACCAAAAAAATCATCAGTCCATTCACTAATTGTGCTTGCTACCCAATTCAATTGTACTTTTAACAGTAAGTGTAGATGCAGAACTGCACCAAATGCTTTTTGTAAATCAAGAGATACTGCGTGTACCTGACTGCCGTGATCCAAAGCTTTCAGTATGGCATCTTAGAGAAGTGTGAGTTGGGTTCCGCATAATTGATATTTCCCATGCTGGTTGGCATGGAGGAGGCCATTGTGTTCAAGATTCATTGTTATGTTTGAGTTTGGGATATGTTCTAAGTTAGTACAACAAATCTATGTCAAGGACTCTGGCTGGCAGATTTGTGGACCACTTCTACCATCCTTCATGTAAGTGTGTGTGCTTGCTTCCACCTACTGGACAAGGTGTTTTATTTGAGGAATTACCATAGATTGTAGTTAGAAGAGAGGCTAGTTCAGCTACAAATTCAGTATACAATCTAACAGGGGTTCCATCATGCCCTGGAAATTTGTTCAATTTTAATGATTTCAGCTATTTATCAATGGCACTGACAGTTATATCAATTTCACTTATCTTTGGAGTGTTACAATAATTAATTCTGAATAATTCTTCTGGGTTTCCCTTTGTAAAGGAATTAATTTTTATGTGAAAACCAGTTTACAATTTTTGACAAATCTTTAAAGGTCAATTCACTTAAGAACTTTGGAAGAAAGATTATCATACCAGTTCTTTTGTATAGGCCTGCATTTAATATTTTTTTCAGCCTCCTTAGCTGAGTGGTCAGCACATCTGAGTGGCATTCAGGGGGCCTCGATTTGATATCTGGCTGGGCTGGAGATTTTCTCAACTTGGGGACTGGGTGTTGTATTGTCCTCATCATCATTTCATCTTCATTGACACACAAGTCACCCAATCTGGTGTCAACTGAAAAGACTTGCAACTTGGTGGCTGAAATTCCCCAGGTGGGGCCTCCAGGTCATCAATTCAATAAATCATTTCTCTTTTTTTCATTATATTTATTTTCCTTTTCCTGGTGTGTTCCATAGGCTCTCTTCACAATGAATATTGGAAATAGAATTCCATGTAATCTGTCCTAACACAAAATATGGAATATGATTATCATTGTAGAAAGCGACATTTACTACTAAGACTTTTGAACTCTTGGGGTACGTTTAACTGAAAATTTTAAAATGTTTGTGCAATCTGCTAAAAAATAATTAAAAACAATAAATATTGTTTCAAAATTTCAAACTATAAAGTAACCAACTAGATTACAATATTTCAAGAAGGTGGGCATAAAATACCCCCGTCTTTCCTGCTCACCATGGTATTGCAAGGGGTAATGCATGTGCATAGGAAAAACAGTCCTGTAATGTAAGAACTTTACATATTACGATATTAGACCAAGATGCAGTTGTGTTCAATTACATTTTTTATAATAATACATCTATTTTAGCATGATTGCCATCTCCAAGTTGCCGATGGAAGACTTATAGTTTGGTACAATATTTCAAGTTTTGAAACAGATAATTTAACACAGTACAGAACTATGCCTTGCTACATACATCATATGGCCTTTGATGTTGGTGGAGCTACAGTATGTGTTAACCTTTTTCTGGAGCCATTAATAGTGAAGTTGACAAGTTACAAACCTTTATTTCATAATGATGTTACTTGAGAGCAGTACTGACAATTGAGGCATTGATATTATATGGCCACTGGCTGTTTGCTTCTATTGTATTCTGTGGGTTGTATGTTTGTCCTCACCAGCTATATTATGTTGTTTATATGATTTCTGTTTATATGGTTCTATGCTCATATGTAATTCAATCCCACTGTTTTTTTTTAATTGGTTATACCAGATAGTGTTGCAGTGTATGAGAAATATGACCATTTTGCGGTGTTGTTTTATTCTTAGACATATGCTTCCCATTCATTATTTTTAATTTCATGATCTCTGATGTCTTTGTAGATTTTGTTTTTTTTACTCATTTCATGTTTGGGCAGATAATGTCAATGAAATTCTCTATATAATCAATTTTGAATCAATCTATTTTCTTGAGGGTAATTTAGTGTGTGTGAATATATTTTGATCTCTTCAAGAACACTCATTAGTGGTCCACTAATGCAAATTTAGAGAATAGGCATTTTCAGCTGACAGCAGAATGGTTCTACTGCCACCAACATACATTTTGCTTAATTACCAAAAAGATAAGATAACAGAAATTATGGCTCATGTGGAGGCATATAGATAGTATTTTCCCCCACTCCATTTGTGAGTGGAATAGGAAAAGAAATAACTAGTAGTGGTACATGGTACCTTTCGCCATAATCGAAATGGTGGCTTGTGGAGTATGCATATAGATGTAGATGTAAATGTACACGTATATATGTTTGTGAAAGGTAAGTTTATCCATACCTTAATATGAGGGACAGTAAAATGAAAAGCAAACGTTCACCACGATGAGACCACGAAATGGTTCTGTTGAAACATAATCAACACACACATTAATGTATTTATCCTACTGAGAGATGAGATGATCAATTCCTTGTTCATAGAATGCAATCGGCCACTGTCAGAGCCACAACTGCACCCACTCTTGCACTTCCTTGTTGACTGAAAATGATGTCACACATGTCTTTCTTCACGTCTCCAAAGATGCAAAATAAGCCACAATGGAAGTACAGACATTAATTGTGAGTGGGCATTATTTAAGTCAACAGTGAAAGTTGAAAATTTGTACCAGACCAGCATTTGAACCCAGGTCTCCTACTTACTAAGGCAGATGCTCTGACTATTTTGCCATCTGGACACAGTGGTCATCACAGCTACATGAACTACCAAAGTTACGTCCAAAAGAACAGACACCACATATATATAATTGAGACAAAGAGGCCAATGATCTCTTTAGTGTAGATGCACAGCAGGCCCGAACTCTTACAGGAATTGGCAAAATGTTGTAAGTAGTGAGGATAATGGATAGGGGGCACTGCATTAGTAGTGTGTGGATAAGTTGATAATTTGGGTTTGATTCAGGTGACCTAGGGTAATCTGTGGAGCTGTAATGATGACTACATCTGGATGGCTTAGTAGTCAGACCATATGCCTAGTAAGCAGGAGACTCAGGTTTGAATCTTGGTCCAGCACAAATTTTAAACTTTCCTCAGTGATTTAAATCAATGCCTACTTGCCGCCAATATCAGTAATTTCTTTGTGTCTTAATTCATAGTGGCTGCTGGATCGAAATGGTGTCTGTTCTTTTGGACATGTCCAAAAGAACAGGCACCACATTTATATAAAATAATGTGGAAATCAGATGATAATAGATCCAAGCTGTGTGTAGGATGCTACTGTGTTTCCAACCAAATCTCTGAAGTGTAGCCTTCACCTGATTGTCAGTATGGGGAGTGGGTGATATGGTGCAACAGGATGATTCATGTCCAGTGGCATTCCTAGATGTTTCTGCAAAGTGTGTTTATAGTGCTGAACATTAGTTGTGCTTTCACACTTGTGGAACTCAACAACCAGAGGAAGCAAATTGTTGTACGGTAATTCTCAACCCCCAAAACTGCCAATCAGCTATGCTTCAGCAATTTGCTTGGGAAACACTGAGATGTCCTCTGTACAGCCCAAATCTTTCATTGTGTGACTTTTCATATCTTTGATGGCCTGAAGAAAGACGTGTGGACATTGCTTCCAATCTACTGAAGAGAAAGAGAGGGTTCAGTTGTTCACCTTTAAGTGGTCAACTGCATTCTGTGAAACAGGAACTGATTATCTCCTCCTCGGCGAGATAAATATCTTAATATGTATGGTGATTACTTTTGAATGGAATGATTGCATGGTCCCACTGTGGCAGGTATTCAATTTTCATTTGACTGCCCTTATAATATGTCAAAACATTAACAAACCTGGAAAAGAATATGTGTGTTATTAAGATAATAACTATAAACATCTGAATTTCATTTCAGAACATTATCACATTGTAATATATCTCTTGAAAGCTGCATATGCAATGACTTGTGCTCAGTCCAGACATTAGCCATTATTTTGAAGTCATGTGCATTACAAGACATCTCCACTTTTTAAGATGTAAAGTTTTTACTCAGGTTATTGTCGTGATGTTGGTTTTATTATCATCTTCAGAACCATAATAATATCTGCAGGATGGTCTAGTACATATAAAATCGACTGATGTAAGAATTGTGAAAAATCTGCTAAATCTCAAATAGTGAAATGAAGTAAAGTAATTGAAATTTTAAACATCTGTATTCTGAAGCTCTTCACACATTAATATGACACAAATTTTACTAATAACACAAAAAATATGTCTGTTTTCTGCAGTCTCATAAAATGACTAGACCACAATTCATCACAGCTTCCCACCAAGGATGTACATAATGAAGATGTACAAAGATACCATACAAAGAACAGAGTTTACAGTTTCATCAGAGACAGTTGCAGGTACACATTTAGCAAAACTTAATAGAGTTGAATTTACAAACTTTTATGTTAGAACTGCAACATTGTTCTAAGAGATAGAATATCCACATCTAACCATGAAACAATAATTTGAGTTGACATAATTTTTATATGAACTCCTCTCTGTGTAAATGAGGATATTGATACCTATTTGTATCATAGGATTCACTATATGTCTTGGGCTAGCTTACATTACAACATTTGGCCTCCATATTGCAACATTACAAACTATTACTTACTGTGCTCCAAAGGAGTAGATTTCACTCACAGCAGCAACTATCTCACAGTATTATGGACACAAAAACTGATTACTCTGTCACTATAAAATATACTCTACTGGTCTTCTTTTTCTGTTTTATAGCTCATCATATAATTCTTCATTCCATATACCACAACATACATGCTGCTACCTCACACCCTTTAACTGGGTGACATCCCACAGTATTGTGTCAGTATGATTCCGCTTCTAAATCAGTACACCTACTGCTAATACATTCATAATATCTTTATTTGATGGACAAATCACCATCAGTAGTTTCACATGCACTCACTCCCTGAGACATTCTGGAGGGGTCTGAAATTTAATCCAAGACATTTGTAAAAATTCTAAATTTGTAAAAATTCTTACACCATTACATCTCTTTGCTGCCCAGTGACCTTGGCTACATAGGCAGTTTCTAAGAGTGACAGTCCAGTAAGTCATGGAGGATAACTTATGTGATGTACGGAAAGTAGGAGACATCTACTGGTAGAATAGTAGTCATGATGCAAGGTCATGTGTTGTGCCTTCACTCCTCTGTCAATTTTAGTGTTGTTCATGAAAGACACAGTTGCCAGTTGGAGTTCTAATTTAGCACACAGTTTTCATATATTAGGAAATTATGAGATGACACTTCAATGTTGAGTAAATGATACAGTCAACAGTATGGTCTTGATTATTGTTGTAACTTCAAGTTGAACAAATATATTTCAAGGAAGACGCAATACATGAAAGTCACAGATCAAGTAAACAGAGTAAGACGTGTGTACCTTTAACAGTCAAATCATAACTGAGTCCGAGTCTAGTGGCCGCTGGCTGGCTGGCTGGCCGCTTAGGTGGCACTGCTGCTGCATGGCTGGCAGACAGCGCTCCATGTTGAGGACACGCGTAACTGCGCGGCGGCACTTAGAAAGATCGGCGAGTCACAACACTTTTCCCCCCTTTGAAGTTTTTGTGCAGGTCTTGATGGAGGTGGCCTGTAGATTGCTAATGTCCATAGGTGTTGTTTGACTGGCCGTAAAGTCTTGAGGAGGAGGCTTCCCATACGGATGGAAGTGTCGCTGATGATAACGGGTCGAGATGACAGGAGACGTGGGGGTCAAATCTGCTGGGACCCCATGCACCAATCTGCCCATTGCGGCAAGTCCAGTTGTTATAACAAGAGACATGGGCGATGTGTCTGCTTCTGTAGGGAAAGGAGGCAAGTAGAGTTGCTCCGAAGATAATGGTCATCTGGTTCCTGCATGGGCACGTCTCCTGGTGGCGTTAGTTCTTGTGCTGGCACTGATATGATGGTGAGAGGACTGCGTTGTGAGTAATGAGACATTCCAGTATCCCAAGCATGAGGTAGAGCCAAAGGTGGTGTAGTGGCATCCGGAATAGGCGTTGCCAGTACAAGAGGCCGAAGCTGGTCCGAATGACGCACTGCAACACCCTTGTCCATCTGGATTTCATACAGGCGTTGGCCACGGTGTCATAAGATGCGGCCAGGACTTCATTTTGGTTGCCTGCCTTATCCCCGTACCCATAAAAGGTCATCGGCGGTGAACCGGCCAAGCAAAGGCACCCGCGGCAATGAGGTAGAAGACCGCAGAAGATGAAGTAGCATGTGGGGCTGTTGGCCATGTAAGAGCTCAGCCCCGTGGTCGCCCATGGGGGTGAAGCAGTAAGAAGCCAGAAATTGGAGAAGTACATCATCAGCAGCAGAAGAAGTCAGGAGTTTCCTCATCTGAGCCTTAAACTTGCGGACCAGTTTTTCAGCCTCACCGTTTGGCTGTGGATGGAACAGAGGGGCCATGAGATGCATGACGCCGTGACGGGCACAAAAATCTGCAAAATCGGAAGAGCCAAATTGGGGACCATTATCAGTAACAAGAGTAGAGGGAAGGCCTTCCAAAGAGAAAATGTGAGCTAGAGTATTGGTGGTTGCCACGGTGGTAGGCGACGTGCAACGGACAATGAAAGGAAAGTTAGAGTATGTGTCAATAATGAGAAGCCAATAAGCACCTAAAAAAGGTCCAATGAATTCCACATGAATACACTCCCAGGGCTTCTCGGGCAAAGGCCACAGTGACAAAGATGACTTCAGGGCAGCAGCCTGTGACGCACAAGGGCCGCAGGCAGCGACCATGTGTGCGGTTTCAGAGTCAATGCCAGGCCAGTACACATGATGGCACACCAGAGATTTTGTGTGAGAGACACCCCAGTGCCCTTGGTGAAGGAGGTGCAAGACCGAAGCATGCAAGGACGCAGGTACCACAACACGCGGTGAAGCATTTTCGGTGGAAAGGAGGATAACACCATCCCTAGCCGTGAGGCAGTAACGCAAAGCGTAGTAGTTCTGCAACGGATAAGAAATCTTAGCGGAGAGACAATCTGGCCAACCCTTCTGAGTACAGTGTAAAACCCGGGAGAGGTTAGGGTCAGAACCCGTAGCAGCCGCCAGTCGGTCCCCAATGATGGGGAACCCGTCCACAACCCGCTGCTTGGCAACATCCAGGTGGAAACACAAAAGTTCATCCCTATCAAATGCCAGGTCAGGACCCATGGGAAGGCAAGGCAGTACATCAGCATTTGCATGTTGAGCCATCGGCTGGAAATGAATCTCATAATTGAAACGAGACAAGTAAAGAGCCCAATGCTTGGGATGGAGTACAGCCTTGTCGGGAAGTGACGTTGATGGATGAAACAAGGAAACAAGTGGCTTGTGATCCATAACAAGATGAAATTTGGATCCATAGAGAAAACACCAAACTTATGAAGAGCATAAATAATGGCCAAACCTTTTTTTTCAATTTGAGAATACTTTTTTTAGGAGGCATAAGCAATGGGTGGTTCAGAACCATCAGAAAAATGGTGCACAAGAACCGACCCTATATTGAGAGGCGTCCGTGGTAAGAACAAGATGTTGGCCAGGTCAATAAGTAGCCATGCTCGCGGCCTGATTTAGCATAGTCTTCAATTTCTGGAAAGCAGCATTGCATGACGTGGACCAGTGAAGAGGAACGTTTTTATGCAACAGGCGATTCAACAGCTGAGCCACCGAAGCAGCAGAAGGTAAAAACTTGTGATAGTATGCTATTTTCCCCATGAAGGCCTGCAGTTCCTTAACAGATGTAGGGCAAGGAAGGGCGTCAATTGCAGCGACAGTTTGCTGAAGCGGGCGAATACTATCCTGAGAGAGTTGAAACCCCAAGTACATGATAGAGGCCTGAAAAAATTTTGATTTCTGAAGATTACACTTAAGACCGGCAGTCTGTAAGATATGAAAAAGTGTGCGGAGATTTTGAAGATGTTCGTCAGTGGTGGAGCCAGTGACAACAAGATCGGCGAGTCAAAACAATTATGTCATGTGATACTGACAACACAGTTGTCTGTCTGGTCTCTTGCTTCTTATATTTTAAACCACTAGGTATTATTACAACTGGTTACTACTGTATATGACATTACAGAGTTCTTTAATTATTTTATATGTCTGGAATGTCCTCAGGCTCTGGTGGTTCATCTTGTGTGGTTTCTATTTATGCAAAAGCTATTTTTCTGTTTTGTTAGTTTTCGTCCAAAACCACTACCCTTTCATTATTTATATATACAGTACATTTATATTAGAATGGATTTGCTGTCATGCATGATAAACCACAATGACATGACTGTGTCACAAGCTACATGTTGCACTTTTACAAATCTCATGAAAATATGGACTTTATTAGATTCATCTTTGTCTGTCTACAATATTAAATGTTTTTCATAAATGAAATTTGATTCTCTCTCTAGATTAAATTCACCAAGTTCCAATAATGTTTTAATCAATATTATGATGATATATCTTATTCTTTTTACCAAAAAATATTGCCACCTGACAATGAGATATTGTTTACTACATCACATTTGTTGCTTACTCTCACTGCATTATCACTCCATTAATCAATGCTTCCTGACTTATCAATACATACAGTGTGAATACTCTTAAGTAATTCAGCTATTATATTTGTGTCAAATGCCCTGTCAATACCATTTCATGTTTCTCTTTTTGTAAGATGCATCACTTTGCAGTCATCAGTTGCCTCAGTGCCTTTTGTTTCACAGATATTTCTTTTGTGCTCTCTCTAGGCTCTCCATTTTACCTATTTTTGTGTCTTATCTCTCACAATACACAGTGTATGGTATCTTTCAAATGTACACATTCCTTTTCCTCAAAGCATAATTTTAAAGTGCGGTAAGTTTCATATCCAAAGAAGCATGTATGGGTATATTTACTGGTACTACAAGAATGGAGAAGAGAAATTACGAACTGGAGATTAAGAGGAAAGTTCTCAGTTTAGAAAGGATAAAACACCCTATTGTTCAGTGTATACATCAAAGAAGCAATTATTATGTAAATACAATAAAAAGAAACTTCCACATGGAAAAAATATATCAAAAACAAAGATTCCAAGACTTACCAAGCGGGAAAGTGCCGGTAGATAGGCACAATAAATAAAACACACAAACACACACACAGAATTTCTAGCTTTTGCAACTGACGGTTGCTTCTTCAGGAAAGAGGGGAGGAGAGGGAAAGACGAAAGGATGTGGGTTTTAAGGGAGAGGGTAAGGAGTCATTCCAATCCCGGGAGTGGAAAGACTTACCTTAGGGGTAGGGTGTGCGAGTGAACACCTGTCCTTTTTTCCCCCTATCTACTGGCACTTTCCCGCTTGGTAAGTCTTGGAATCTTTGTTTTTAATATATAGAAGCAATGATTAAATTCAATTAAAGTTTCAAGAGTGGGTTGAAATTATGGGTGCAAGGATGTCAGTGATAAGATTCACAGATTACATTTCTGTTCTCAGGGAAAGTGAGGAAGGACTGTCTGATGAGGAAAGTAACAAGGAGTAGCACAAATGAGATTAGCTTCAAACTTAATGTTAAAACTGGGAGCCAAAATGCAAACAAGATGAAGGAACTTTGCTACCTTGGCAGCAAACACACTATGGGTGAAGCAAGGAGAACATAAAAAGCAGACTAACATAGACAGAGAGGGCATTCCTGGCCAAACAAAGTCTACCAGTATCAAAGATTGGCCTCAGTTTGAGAAGGAAATTTTTGATAATGTATGTCTGGAGCACAGCTTTCTATAAAAGGGAATCATGAACTGTCGGAACATTGGAAACAGGAGTCAAAGCATTTGAGGTGTAGTGTTATAGAAAGGTGTTGAAAATTAGGTACACTAATAAGCTGAGACTCTCTGCAGATTTGGCAAGTAGAGTAAAATTTAAGAAATATTGACAAGAACAAGGAGTGGGATGATAGAATATGTGTTAAGAAATCAAGGCATAACTTCCATGGCACTTAAGGAATCTGTGGAGGATAAAACCTATATAGTACAGACAAATTTTGATTTCACCTGGGCAAATTTGCTTCACAAGTGATTATAAAGGTATTCAACCCAAAAAATATTACCGTTTAAAATATCCAAAATGAGACAGAATTGGACCATTGAAAAGCACCTAAACATCAAATTAAAAATGGTGGTCATTTGTCAGAATTGTTTTATTTGTACTAAAAGGTTAAATGTTTTACAATGTATCATTTTAATGGATGCAATATTTAAATATCATTTCATTTTTTTCTGCTGGACAATACTGTAGTATTTGAAAAAAATTTCAAAGATGTTCAATAGGCACTCACTCTAGCACAGAAGGCCATAATTGCAGCCAGTAAACTCCAGGGAAGTGATGTTGTCATAAGTGCTGGAAAGAGTGTACATGTGTCATGTCAAAAACACATGCTGATAGGAAAAACATTGCTATATGGAGTAAACAACAATCAACAAGCAATACATGCATCTGAAAGAGAAGTGTCCATTTAGCTGAAAGACTATTTTGTGCCCCAACTGACTGCTTGTTTTGTGGAACTATTGTGGATGTTTCTTCAAAATACAAACTGAAATTGGATCAAGTTAAAGTATGAACATCCATATTTTCTGAAACCATCAAAAAATGCTATAAGAAACATTGTGATGCCTGGCCTTATGTGGTAAAGGGACACATAGAATGTTTTCTTTCAAACTTATTTGCTGTCAGCTGCATCTACCACCACACATGCTGTGCACCTGTTGGCTACATTATTTAAAGTAGTCAGTGTTGAACTTCGACCCCCATTTTTCAGCCATTGTATCAATGCAGTACACCGACACCGAGGACAATCAATGAAGAAATAAAGCAGATGAATGTCACATATGGTGCCTTTGTGGGTGAGGACTATTTTATGTGGGCACAATAAACTAGGACTCATGAACTTTGAACATTGAACTCAAGAGCGGTTTACAGTGCAGTGATTTAAAGGAGTTGCAACTACCAATCAGTGCTTGGGTTTCATGGCTTCAGTAGGACAGCAGTCAATCAGTGAGCCAGTTCTATGGAAGCAGCTATTGAATACAGGTGCAGCCAATCAGCACAACCAACTGGGATAAACAAGATGCCTTGCCAAGAAAATTACAACTCGGAGCAGCTGTGCAGACGATGAATCGAGATGACAATCACAGCAGACAAGTGAATAAGAATAAGGTAATTTCATAGCAAAAGCCGTTTCATATTAAGTGATACATAATGAGTGGCCTTAACGAACAAGACAGTGTGATGGGAGACAAGGCACAACGGGGGCGAGGTTCAGTTGAAAATAGTGGTTATAAATTAGACATGAATGTAACTTTGAATTATGGGGATGAAAGTCCTATTGTAAAAGAGATGATAAAAGCATCATCTACTTTGTATGATGATTTGAGGGAAATGGATGAAAACAATACTGAAGTGGATGATATCATTAAGGTTAAGGGGGAGGAATCTAGTAGCGAATGTCAGCAAGGGCAACAGGTTATGGCAGATGGAAAATTGTAAGTGATGTTAAGGCAAATTATGAATAGTATGTGTACAAAAGAAGACATTAGTGGAGTGGAAAATAGTATGAAACAAGACATTAGTAGGGTCAAAAATAGTATGAAATGAGACATTAATAGAGTGGTGAAGAAAGCTGATAGCATTAGAACTGGCATGGTTAGCTTAAAGGATGAACTGAAGAAATAAATTAAAAAGGGGATTCAGGAAGTCAGCTCTAATCATTCAGAATTAAATAACAAGGTTGGGGAAGTAGCTAAAGATTGTGATGATAAGATAAAGGAAGTAGCATATAACACTAATGAGAAATTAACATTAATGAGTAGTAAACATGTAGAAGAGAGAAAGAAGTTTTGTGAAGACTATAGTAGGATGGTGAAGGCTTCCGAAAAACAGTGTAAAGAAAAATGGAGGAGTTTCAAAATCAAAAGCATAGAGTGTATAACATCCCAAACAGTCCTTCATTTGTTAGTTGTAAGAAATTTAATGATTTTGAACCATAATGGGAAGTGCATACACTGGATTTCTTTAGGGAATTTAATGATTTGCCTGAAATGTGGAATGACAAAGAGAAAATGTCATCTGTGAGAGGCTTTTTGAAAGGGGATGCTTATGGATGGGCAGCTCAGGTAGCTGATAGCTGTACTTCATGACAAAGCTTTGAGGAAGCATTTTTAGATGAATATTGGTCCAAAGAGAAGCAGCTGAGAATTTTGAGTGAATTTTGAGGAGAAGACAGATTTGACTCTAATTTGGAGAAAGAGCTAGGTAGTGAATCAATAATTGTGTTTTAGAAGCTAAGTTGCCTCAGAAAGTTAGAGAATTACTTGTACCTGCCTCTAGGGGTAATATTAGTGATTCCTTGAACTATGTTGATAAAGTGGAGATGGTGAAGCCCTCAGTGGAAGACTGTAGGAGGAATTTTGATGACAATAATCATTCAGGGAGAGAATTTCAGGTAAATAGGATGAACAGGACTAATTAGAGTAGAAATTCAAGGAATGTTTGGGTGGAGATAGTCAGCCTGGGCACAGAAATGGTAGTAGAAATTCAAGTAACAGAGATGGAGGAGATGATTTTAATTCTGTATCAAACCATTTAAACTAGATAACACTCCACTTTTGACTCACACTAGAGCAGGTAGTGATGAAGAGCGATGTGTATATAAGTGTACTGTAATTACAGGTAAGGGTAATGTAAATGACAGTAGTAAGACAAGTGTAATTCCTAATTCTAGTGAGATGTTGAATGATGGTGGGGATAGCAATGTTTTTCCCATAAAAGGAGAGGATGAACTTGCTATAATGTGCATTCAACGAGAAGCAAAACCTACAAGCAAATAGGGTGTTCAACATTCTGTGTTGTATTCATTATGTAGCGATAATACTTACCCCAGCTGTCTGTCTCAATTTTCATGTTTCCTGAAGCAGTCAAACTCTTCTCTTACAGCTATCTGTAGTTTATAAGTGAATCAGAAGCAATCTTACACTTTCATGTGATTTTGTACAGTAGGATACGTTAGTATAGGGATATGTTAGAAAACGTTTCTTCAGTGTTGTATATATACATATTATGTTGTGTTAGTTATAAGTAATGTAATCATAGGAGGATGGAAGAAAGTAAATTGGTACCATAGTTAAAGAACTTCTGTCAGACAAATAGGTAAGGTAAACAGAAAGTGAAAGGTGTCAGCATTATGTAGAGAGAAGGTGCAGATTATCTGAAACTGTAACTAACATCTGAAGTAATCAGCTCATGGGTTTGCCTTAGCATAAGGATCTGTTACTTGGAGCTGGCAGGGGTGGCTGAGCGGTTCTAGGTGCTACAGTCTGGAACTGCATGACCGCTATGGTCACAGGTTCAAATCCAGCCTCTGGCATAGATGTGTGTGATGTCCTTAGCTTAGTTAGGTTTAAGTAGTTCTAAGTTCTAGGGGACTTATGACCTCAGCTGTTGAGTCCCACAGTGCTCAGAGCCATTTGAACAATTTTTTTGTTACTTGGAGTGTTTTTCAGTAGATTCAATTTTTGATTAGATAAGCAGGGAAGTTGTTTATTTATTACATAATGAAGCAATAATGAAACAATAAAACAATGAATAATGTTAGAGTCTTAATGTTGGGGAGACTGTCTTTGCAGTAAGAGTATTTTTTGAGAATGCCCTCCACTAACTAACGAGGTAGGAAATGTAAGTATAGTAATGGATCTGACAGACAAGACTGAGTATTGAAAAAGATAACTGTGTACCAAAAAATGTCATGTAACTGTATTGGTGACCTAGTTTTGAACTAGGTAACATTGGGTATGTGTATATTGTGCAATTCATGACACTGCAGCTGGCAATGAGAGCTTACCATAAAAGGCAATATTTTAGTGCATTACAAGTCATATAATGCTGCATTATCAGATGTATAAGTTATCTGTAAACTTCTGTTTGTGTTTTGAGGAATTATGAGCTTAAAGTGGTAATACTGGAACATAGAAAACAGGTTTTGCTGATTAACTGATAACTGTGGTGCTCGACTGATGTGAATATTTTGGAAGGTCAACTACTCGGTAATATTTTGTGATTTCATGAAGGTTTAATTTTCTTTTTGATTAAGAATGGTGCTCAGAATTTGAGTGAAGAACTGGGGCAATGATTTAGTGTTACTTCCATCCCCTTCATTTTGATTTGAGTAGTTATTAAGTTATGTGATGGAGACTCTATTCTTTTTTCATAACATAATGATTAGTAAATCTATGCTACTGCACATCTTGAGATGTTGCTATTTTGCAAATGGGAAAGAGACAGAAATCTTTCAAGGTTAACCAGTTTCAGACAGTTATCACTTAGAGTAATGTTTTGTAGTGAAATGTGCACTTGATTTTAAAATTTTACTAGTTCATACTTTTCATACTATAGTCAATTTTTGTACTAATTATTGTGATGTTATAAGGGCTATGTAATGTATTTATTTCTGAACTAATGACCATTATTTACCATTAGCATTAAAAATTTTTTCATTATATTTAGAAGTACTAAAGTAGGATATTTTGACTAATTTTTTCATGTACTGTGGTGGAGGAGAATGACCTCCAAGGGAGCTGATAGCAGTGCATTTAATTACTAACTGCTACTTGGACCTGTTGAAGGCATGGACAACTTGGTGAGAAAGTGTGTTAAAGCTCATTAAAAGAGTGAATGTACTGGTGAAAAATATTTAACATTGAGCAAGTGAAATTTTCTGCCTGAAAAGTGAACTGCAATGTGCAGTGTGATCTAGAGTTTTGCAACCCATGAGGATTTATTCTTTTAAGCAAGACAGGACTTGTATAAAGTGATATGGATATTAGAATGTTATCTTTGTTTATCCGAAAAGGACATCACTTATGATGAAGATGCCAAATTTTTATTAAAAGTATAACTTGTGGATATTTTGTGCAAATGTTCAATACATTGTATGTAAATATTTTGTATGGTGATTTTCCATATGGCCAGTTCATATAAGTATAAATTTGAAAAAAAGATATATGTACTGTAGTTTTGATAAGATTTCTTATGTAATATTTTTTGTGTGTAGATTGTCAGCCCAATTTCTGGGGTCACTTGTGGTCATTGAATTGCCCAGTTAGCTATTTGCAACATCCACCTGACCAAGCTAATGAGGGGGTGATGTGACGAAGCAAGCTGTGATATTTTTACTTCCCCTGGTTTTGCCGTATGCCTCCTTAAAATTCATTTTCTTCATGTCTGCTTAATTACCATTAACACACATGAGTATAATCTGTATTTCCATAAAAGAGAAAGGTTGGACTCATTTTTAAACAATATAACATCAGATCTAATTTTGTGCTTAGTTTTATGTATGTAATTGAGTTTCTAATTTATTTTGACTATTCCTAGTTAGTATCTTTTGTTATAGGGTGAAATCAGTAATTGTCTCGTAACTCAAATTCTATTGTGGACTTATAAACAAATATAAATTCTGTACTAATTATAAATATTTGTAGGAACAACTAATAGGACTTTCAAAGTATTAATCTGGCTCTATTGGAAAACATGTTAGCAAAGCCAACCCTTAATTAATTCCAAAGGAATTACCAGTTTCGTCAAAAGTATTGTTTGTGTAATTATATCTGTTAATTTCATCATTTAAACAAATAATTTGGTGTAACCCCTGTAGTAGAAGAAACTGTTAAAAGGAAGGAATTTTTATATGTATCAGTTAATTTAATGAGTTAAGTTCTAATTGTAATTTCTGTAAACTAAACATCAAACAATGTGTAATTTAATTGTGATACATAAGGGCCCCATTTTTGCTCCTGAGACAGTCAGTCCAGGGCCAAGTTTCAGACAATTAACTCGTATTGGTTAGATCAACAATGATGCATTCACTTAACTGTGAAATAAGTGTAATATGCCATTTGCTGAAACAGTGAAAGTGTGTGTTCAGAATGTACCATATTATGCAGCATGAATTGTGTGGTTAGGTTTTTACTGCTCATAGATGTACAACAGTAAACTATTGTAGCAGTATGGTGATGTTTGCTTGCAACCAATTAATGAGACTTATCAAAAGTTAAAAAGCAGTACACAGGCCATATAACTGTGTATCATTTAGGGGTTGTGAACAGTGAAAGTAAAGAACTGTGAAACATAAATGTGCACCTGTCTGCTACATCATTTAAAGCAGTCAGTGTTGAACTTCAACACCCCATTTTTGAGCTAGTTTAGTGTCACAGTACATTGACACCAAGGACAATCAAAAATGAAATAAAGCAGGCAAATGTCACAAGATGTTATTAAAAATGATCCATTGTTCTTGCAAGACAAAATGCAGAACAGTGCACTGTGGATGTAAGCAGAATGAGCTGTCTTGTCCAGCCTCCTGAGGAGAGTACCAGATCAGTGGCTATGAGAATGATATTGTAATTCAAAACAATTACTGTGATTCAGATACCACTTATTTAATTCTTAAGGAACATGTTCATATTCTTCTACTATGAAATAAAATCATTTATACTTTTCACCAAAAAATTTAAATTATTTATTTTTTATTTGAATATAATTTAGATGTTGTTTAAAAATGTGCACTGATATTTAAATGGTTCCTTTGTTACCCTAAATATTAGAAAATTTCTTTAAACTAAGTAATCAATAGTTCAAAAAACCAAGTTTTTATTTAAATTTTTCAGTACTTTTATGTGGTCCAATTTTTTCTGATTTTGGATATGTTATAAAGCAACAGTAGTTCAGTTGAATACCATTTCAAACACTTGTAAAGCAATTTTGCACGGGTTGTTGGCTAATATTCTTAATTTGATCTAACTAATAAGGAAAGACAGAGATAGGAATGTGTTCAGAAAACAATTGAGGATTTTGGGTGTAAGTGCTACTCTGAAATGAGGAGGTGGAAATAGGAGATTAATATATGGCATTCCTTATCAAATTATGCAGAAGAGTGAAGAAAAATAAATAAACAAATGAACTGATAACAAATTCAAAGATTATTATTAGTTTTCTCTCTGCCTCTCTGGGAAACCAGTCAACTGGCTCCTAGAAACCAAATCATCCATACATCACACATATCTTCTTTTGTAGCAAACTGTCAAACAACACTGAGCTGGGTAGCACAGTAGTTAGCACACTGAACTCGCATTCGGAGGATTGCAGTTCAAACCTGCAGCTGGTCATCCTGATATAGGTTTCCATGATTTCCCTAAGTTGCTTAAGGCAAATAACAGGATGGTTCATTCAAAAGGGCATGGCCACCTTTCTTCTCCATCCTTCTCTAATCCGAGCTAGTGTTCTGTCTCTAATAACCTTGTTCCTGAGGGGACATTAACACTAATCTGTTCCTCCTCTTCCTGTCAAACGGGTACAACACATTAATCTCAGTTTCACTTTCCGTATACACAGTCCACACATTTTGTTTTTCCAGTTCACTTAATATATAAACACATTTTTACTTATAATCCAAAGAGAGTGTTGTGTAAAAAGTCTTTTCCTACAGGGGCTGCCATATGTGGCAAACCTTTACTAGTAAACAGGTAACATTAAGAGAGTAAATTATTAAAATCTTTTAGAAGTTCCACAGTACTTTCAACTTATATATTTGAAAAAAAAAAGACAGTTACTGAGAAGCTCAAGTCATAAAGCAAAGTCATAGTTAATAACACACATACAAAGCTGAAGTGAGGGGTAAAGAACTTTGCTCAGTTACAGAAAAAAACACAACATATTCTCTCACTTAAGTGGTTACAGTCAAAAGTATAGTGAGACATTTAGAAAAGGTAAATGCAAAGCAAAAACACTGACAAATTACATGATTTTCTCAAGGCCAGGAGGATAAATAGTTTGGGAAATACAGTAGTACAGAAAGGGACAAATATAATGACCCTAAAATAAAGTTATAACACTCAAGTGTAACAACATGTAATTAACTTACAACTAACAGACTGAAAATACACAATGCAATACTTTTCAGGCATTACAAACAATTTAACAATCAATTACAAGAAAAATGTTTTTTATTCCAGTCTTTGATCACAATACCAATTCTTTTGACGATGACCAGTTTCAGTCCATAATGACCATCCTCAGATCTTTTTTACACTATGTCTTAAAGTGATAAGGCCATAATGGCATCATCATAAACTTATGACAGTACTGGATCACTGTTTGTATACACGACCATGTCGCAGTTGGTGGAATTATAAGATAGCACAAACATCAGGACAGAGGAAATACTGATTTTCCTCAATGTATAGTGTGCTACAACTCAAAGTAAAACCATTCACATTTCAAGTTATGCAATATTTTCAGAAGTTGATAGTATAGCAGACTGCACAACTGGACAAAGGATTATAAACATTACAAACTAATTTCCTGATGGAATTTTTTTTAATTGTCTTAATATTGCCAAAGTGGCCCCTGTTCACAAGTAACAACATAGGGAAAATTTAGAAAACTGTAGACCATTGTCCAGAAATCAAAGAGTGAATAATTTGTGAGTGGTTAGTAACGTTCTTGCACAAAACACATGCAAATAAACATATTATACAACAGATCCCATTTAATCAAGTCCAATATGATTTCATCAAGAATAAATCTGCTGCCAAATTTTAATAAAAGTCTGAAACATTTTTTTTAAATCATAACTTCCACTCAGTAACTGAGTTTTAGATCATATTATATGCACATAGCTTTATACAAGAAAGTACAAGATCTGCTAAAGCAAGTAAGGCAAACTCTCTTGTAGATACAGTCAACATTTATTTATTGCAATTTGATTGTTAATATTTATAATTTTTGTGACTTTAAGTGTGCATGCCTGTGTGTGTGTGTGTGTGTGTGTGTGTGTGTGTGTGTGTGTGTGTGTGTGTGTGTGGACACGCACACATTGATGCATTCCTACACTTCATTTACAAATGAGGTACCCCATAAATGAAAAACTTTAGATGAATAAATAAATTAAATGATGTTAAGTTGTGTAACTTTTCTTGTTAGCCATCATGCTCAACAAAGGTGTGCTTACACATAATTCACACATTCACATATCAATTGCTGCTCGACCACCATTGGCAGCCCAAGATATAACAATGGCAACAAGTTGGCAAGGTATGATGTGGCAAAGTCAGTGGACCATTTTTGACAGTGGCAGGTGTTAGTATTCAGTGGGAGGTGCCGTTCGACAACTTTTGGCCACCTGATATGTGGTAATGGTGACAGGCCAGAAAGGAACAATGTAATGAAGGTGATGGACCAGTGGTGTGGGCAGCTATTATCAGCAGGTCGATGGGAGGCAGTGCTGTGACAGCAGTGTGTTACTTATAGTGAGAAATTTAACTTACACAAGAATAGTTGATTTTGACCCATCAACAGTGCTGTCACTATCTTGCTCTCTTCTCCCTTTAATCAGTTTTGTACAGTATAATGTGTCAACAACCATTTTGTGCTTTACTGTGGATAGTTGCAGGTTTTACAATACGAATATATAGTTATCTAGTGCTGATCAACAGGTATTTCCCTTCTGGAGGCACCAGCTCCATGCTAAGCTGCAATCCTATTGATAGCAGCACTGTGAATGCAGATTATTTCTTCATCCACAGTCATGTGATTACATGTGCATATCCATCCACCTGCCTATATAGGATGCGGCATGTCAGCCAGCAGGCACATGGGTCCACTCTGGACAATTTTGCTACCTGCATCCCAAACTCTTATCAGCCACTGATGCTTTATGATGTTAACACTGGCTCAGAGGCTTCACTGATGCTGCCTCTCATATCAGATGCCAGTCATGCTAACACTGCAGCATCTCACTAGGCAACAGCAACATTCTTGCAACAGCATCAGCACTGGGCACCAACTGTATCCATGCCACAGTATCCTGTGGAGTGCCAGAAGTGCTCACGCCATAGCTTTGACAGTAACTTGGTTCTTGCAAGGCTCCTACAAGCGCTGTTAGGACTGGCTGGTTGACACCCTACCTAACAGATCTGAAGGAGTGTTCTCTACTGTAGTTCCAGATGTCACATATTTTAACCTTGTTTTGGTTGTCCAATAAACCATTACTGACATCTACCGGGGACACTGTGTTTATGTCATGTGCCCTTGCCACCATGCAAGGGCCCAAAAGTTGCTAACATAGTTGTCCTATCAATGTTCCCCAGTGTCTATGTCTGGCACCATCGCTTCCAAATGCTGTCACCAACTGCGACCAGGCCATGGACCTTCCACTCCAGCTCACTGGCCCCTCCCATTGATAACCCATCAGTCAACTGTAACCGGGCCAAGTCTGTCAGTGGTAGTGTCCACAGCAGTCACTATCAGTCAATCTTGCCTCCTGATGGCTGCTGATGCCTTACCGATATCTCACTGGCACGTCTGCTTGCAGTCGAGCTCGTCAGCATCCCAATCTATGTCTGACTGGCTGTTGTCATCCAGCCAGATCGAGCTTACAGAGCCTCAATATCTCTCATTTTTTCTGAAGGCCCAGGAATCCATTTTCGCCCTTCTGATGCTCTTCCACTTCATCTCCAGTGCTTCCCTGCACAAAACTCATTATCTGCCGTATCAGGTGCATTGTATTTTTCCTGCTGACGCCGATCTTCTGGGTTCCTGGGCAATGGGCTGTCCTCCTTCCATGGTATTCATTCTGCTGGTTGCTCCTTCATGTTGCACCTCTGGTGACATCTTTCTCTTTTCCGCTGCTATGGGCTTCTGTCTCTGCCATTTCCTTTTCATGTGTTTCTTTGTGCTCCCTGCTTTCTGGATGGCCATCGCATTTGGGTGGTCACAGTCAGTCGAGCTCCTGCCGCCAACACTCTTTCAGTTTGGTCTTTTCTCACGTGCATTTCATTGCTCACAGCTCACCCTCCATCCAGAGCCTTGTCTCCACGCTCTAAGCGTGCTCTTTCCCCTTTTAGTCTCTTTCAAATTCAAGGAGGAGCAGTAGTCTACCTGGCCATATCTCCTACTCAGTACAAAAAGAAAATGTTCAAATGAGGGCGAAATCTTATGGGGCTTAACTGCTAAGGTCATCAGTCCTTAGCCTTACACACTACTTAACCTAAATTATCCTAAGGACAAACACACACACCCATGCCCGAGGGAGGACTCGAACCTCTGCCGGGGCCAACCACACAGTCCCTGACTGCAGCGCCCTACACTGCTCGGCTACTCAGTACACCCACTGACAATACACTCACGTCCTGTGGGTTGTCTAGTTGCTGCGCAACAGACATTTCTGTTCTGAACATGCTAGGTCTCCGCAATGCTGCACACACCCCGCTGATAGCACCACTATGTTCACAAATCATTTTTTCATGCACGATCGTATGATCATACGTGCATATCCTTCCACCTGCCTACAGAGCACATAGTATGATGGCCAACAGACATGCGCCTTCTCCTCTGGTTAGTTATAACAGCCGCGTCTGTGGCCTATCAACTGAGCCAACTCGCACACCACTCTGGACTTAATGCCAGCTGCATTCCATGGCCAATCTCTCAGAGCCACATTGCGCCTCAGTGTCCATTGGCATCATTGTATCCTGGGGACCACCATCACCGGTTGAGACCCTCCTCCCTTGAGCCTCCAGCACCTGCTGATGTTGAAGCTGCCTAATCAGCTGCACAGACACTGCCGCTGATGAAATGATCGTGTGGCATTGTGGCTAGGAGGCCTCACCTGAAGAAGTTCAGCTGCCGAGTTGCAAGCCTTTTTTCAGGTGACGTCACATTGAGCGACTTTCATGGCAGTGATGATGGAATGAAGATGACACCCAGTCCACGATCAGAGAAAATCTCCAACCCGGCTAGAAACTGAAGTCGAGGCTGCAGCTAAGCAGGCGGACACTACCGCTAATGCCAGGAACCAACAGAGACAACATTGCAGTGTCTCACTGGGTGCCAGCTGTGTCCTCACTGCAGCATTTCACCTGGCACCAGCCACACTCCCATTGCAGCATCATCGCTGCCCACGCCAAAATATCATGCTGGATGCCAGCTGTGACTGTATCACAGCACTGCCATTTGACGGCCACGTATGCGCCACATCGCCAACGCCATTAGGTCTGAACATACCAGGTCTCCACAATGCTGCACACACCCCACTGATAGCAGCACTATGAGTCTACGTGCATATCCTTCCACCTGCCTACAGAGCACATGGTATCATCATGCCTGCCAGATACGGAGGAGCATTCTGTGCTGTATTTCCAGATGTCATATACTAGCTTTTGCTATAAACCATTATGGATTTCTGTCAGGAAACGACTGTTTATTTTATGTTCCCTTGCGGCTGCGCAGGGGCACAAAATTTTTTATTAAAGCAGTCAGGACCTGTTTCCATCGCGTAACACGTAGCATGCTAGCTTGTGATATGAAAAGGTGAGCCAGACTAACCAGGCCCACATCGATCCACATGGCAGTTTAACGAATGAGGCTGATGCACTGATCAGCCTGAATGTGACTTAGGTGATGCCCCAGGTTGGTTAGGCAAATGCGCTGGACTTCGATTTCCGACTCAGAAAATACAATACAGAAACAGTTAAATACACTGCACATCACAATTAATGGATCACATTTTCTAAACCCTGCAACTGTCTTCCAATGGGGACCATAAGTTTGAAATTTGATTCAAAGGTGCCTACGACCTTCCTCTGTAATGATGCAAAAACCTGGCGCCCTGCGAAGTCACACACGGCTTCGGTGACGCTTCAGACTGCAAGGCGTCAACACATGCGGAGAACCGCCCCGAGCTCATAACTTCAAGTGAGACGTAAGGACATTTAAAGCTGTCACATTTGCACCAAAATTCATCAGAGTCTTGTCCAACGCCATCGTGGACATGTCACGCGATGGGAAGGCCGTCACACCCCCATTAGCCATATTTCACCCTTTCTTATGACGCCTCTGTGGTGAAGGTCATAACTGTAACACCCAGCGTTTAAATCACACTGTTTTGTTGTGGGTGGCCGAGGAAAATATTTCAGAGACGCAGAGACGCCGCCGTTGAGAATCGACACAAAAAGTCCTTAGGAGGTGACAAAAGGGACGTCAATGAAACAACCACTTCCCTTGGGACGTTGATTCCCACATATTTCGCGTTCTAAAATTACATTTAGCAGTGCGATGAGCTACCTTTGACACTGCTGACACCACCCAGACGACTGTGTCTACGATTCAATTCGTCTCTAAGGTCACCTTTGGTCTACAACCACACTAAACGTGATCGCATCCGTTTGGAGTAGACTGTGATCGTAATTTTTACCCTGGTGTGGGGAGTAGAGCCATTAGGTAACGTTTACGGCAATTCGACAAAATTTGAACGTCATCCCAAGGAGCGAAGTACGTTTATGCGTTTTCGGCCTTCCTGTTTTGCTGTCTCCTGTGGTGTGGTCACTGGGGAGAAAGCGGGAGGTTGCGACGTTGACACATGCGCGAGTAAAACTTCAAACAGTCCCTTAACAACCACCCAATCCTTCAACATCATTGCTGGCACCTGCACAACTCTGTTGAGCATGTTAAAAATGTACATGTACAAAGACAGGCCATCCGATGATATCTAAGTGCCGGCAGTATAGGCAATTCTTTCGGCACACATTCAATTCATATACTGCCAGCAAACGCTAGTGCATCGGAATAGCGTTACTTAGTTGCTTTGTTTCGATGGACAAGGAAATAAATTTCAGGAGAAATAAAGGTACATATTCTGATTTCAACGATTTATTTTATTTTTAAAATGAATATTCAGTAGCAGATGACACTACTTCTAGCAGTAATAACAGTATAGCCTCAGCGGATCACAAAATCAATATAGTCCTGAGGGATGTTGGTCCCCACCTATACCTATGTGGGGATACATGTGCCTTAACCTTTATCTCATGTAATCCCATTCTAGTGTGAGCTGTTGACAAGCCTCTGAATCACCATGATAACCCCTGCACTCGGGTGATCTTCGATGACCCAGGCAGTGTGAGGCCGAGTATAGCCATACAGCAATGTTAAGTGGAGCCCAAAGGGTGGACCCTCCAGAATGATTTGCGGCTCCACTACATCATTGCAGTAGTGCTGCACATTGAAAGTTGGAAGTGACAAGTCGACGAGGAGCGTTTTTCTGTTGAGTCTAATTACTCCCCAAACTATGACAGATCTGCCCCAAAATGCAGTCTGAGGAAAAACGGCATCCGGTATGATTCTTCGCTCCTCATCGTGACGCCAGACACTGGTGCTGCCGTCATGACTTTCCACTGAGAAGCGTGACTCATTCATGAAGAACACCTGACGCCAACGTTCCGCACCCCACTGCACGTGCTGTCTGGCAAACTCCAACTTGGCAACAGGATGTGCACGTGTAAAGATGGACACCCTCATTGACATGTGTGGATGAATGTGCATGTCTCGCGGCTGTAGCCAGACTGTGCCTACACTACTCGACCAGAAGCAGCAGCATGGCGATTGGCTATGACACGCCAAATACGTCCGCAATGTACTGTTGTGCCTGCCATCTCGAGACAGAACAACGGCGGATGACAGCTGTCTTCATAAATATTTCTCTAAAACAAAATAGACATTCCGAGTCCTCTACGCTGAGTGAAAGGAACACGCCGTTATTCTAAGATTCCTTACTATACACTGACAACGATGACGACAGTACGCGAAAGAAGCACACTGCATTGTGTGAGAGCAGTCTACAGACTGATCTGCTTGTCCATCAAATTAAAATGGCTGAGTTGCGTTACCCCTCTGCACTAGCAATTGCTGACTGCATACCTCCGGCGTTTAGGTATCACCCTGAACGGCCATTCTCTGTACGGGTAGATTTTTAATGTGACCAACAAAGTTGCGCAGGTAGCACCAAGGATATTGGCGAACGAACTGTGAGGGACCGTTTGCTGTTTTATTGATGCAAGTGTAAATGTCCTCCCCCCCCCCCCTCCCCTTCCCCTGTTATGAAGCCACAGGAGAGTGCAAAACATGAGAGCTGAAAAAGCATGAACTCACTTTGCTGCTTCGGATCGCGTTCAGATTTAGTCGAATCGTCGTAAACGGTCCCTAGTGATTCCACCCTGTACACCAGGGTAAAAATTGCGATAACATTGCCCTCCGAAGCGATGCGATCACGTTCATTGGGGTCCTTAGAGAAGGGTGGTTGAATCCTCTGGTTGCTGTCAGCAGCATCAAAGGTTGCCAAGAACGTCGTTCTGTAGCTTATCGCACAGCGAACTGTCATTTTGTAACGTGAAATGCGTGAGAATCAACGCCCCAAGGGATGGGTGGTTTCATTGACACTGTTTATGCTTTCTCCTAAGGGGTTTTCGTGTCTGTTTTGAACGGCGGCGTCTCTGAATTTTTTTTCCTCTGCCGGCCACAAGAAAACCGTCTTCTGATCTCCATCACAGAGGCACCATAAGAAGGGCTGAATATGGTTCAGAGGGGTGTGACGACCTTCCCATGGTGTGGCATGTGCACAATGGCGTTGAGCAGAATAGTGGTGAAATTTGAGGCCAATACCATATCATTAATCCATCTTACACCTCACACGAACTTCTGAGTTATGGACTTCTGTTCGCATGTATCGACACCTTGGTGCTTGAATCGCCGCCGATTCCTAGGATGACTTCACAGGGCGCCACTCTTTTGCACCATTGGAGAAGAAAGTTGTAGGCACCGTTGAACCAAACTTCAAACTTGTGCGTCTCAATGGGAGACAAATTTGGAGTTTCGAAAACGTGATCCTTTAATTGTGTTGCGCAATGTACGATCGCACACAGAGCGAAGTTTACACAATTCGCAAAAAAGTGGTGCACACTATTTCCTTCCCTTAGGTTAACTGACAACTGCGGTGACAGGAATGGCATCTGGCCCCAACATTTAATCAAATAAATGTGCCACATCTTGAGTAAGGTAGATACAGTTCTAGACGAGATAATGCGAAGGAGAAGAATTAGAGAATTCGGAATTGTCAGTGCACCATTTAAAAATATTCAGAACGAACTCTCATAAGGCACTGACAATCAGTACTTTGCCAACCAAGGACGTGTGCCTTCGCTAAGGTCTAGACGCAGACTGACTACAGTTTCGGATGCAATAAGGAATGTGAATATTGGTGCATCACAGGTCATACTTGACGCTATTCCTTTTCTTTATATGTATGCATTTTATTTATTTTAAGCCAAATATACTTCGAGAAATATATCAATTGAAATGAAATTCGACAGTAGATTTTAGGAGGATTCCAGATATAAGCAATATACACTGTACGAAGAAAAAGTGAAGCACCTAGACGTGGAGAAGGAAACTTGGCAGAATGAGCCCTTTTATTAGTATGTTGTTGTATCTCGTAATTCAGCTTGCAAGTGCCATCGTTTTCTTTCCTAAAGCATGATGGCCCACAATTGTGTTAATTGGTCCTTGATGTCTTGGGTACTGGCACTGGGACGGAGTTGACGTCCGAGTTGGTCCCATACGTTCTATCAATGACGTTTGTGGGGATCTTGCTGGCCACAGAAGTTTCCTCAACATCCCACAGACAGTTCATAAACACGTGCCATATGTGGACGAACATTGTTATGATGAAAAGTGACACCACAATTACGTCGCGTGAGAGGTAACACATGAGCACATAGGATGTCCATGATGTATCGTTGTACTTCCAGAGTTCCCTCATTATCACCCATGATCTGAAGTCATACTCGATGGCTCCCCACATCACGACGCCAGGAATAACACTGTTGTGCCTATCCAAAACGTTGTAAATGTGAGACCTCTCCCCAGGTCGCCGTCATACTCGCCGACGATGGTCATCCGGGATCGCGCAGAGGCGCAATTCGTCGCTGCACACAATGCGATGCCATTCATCAGTAATCCATGCTTCATTGTCGTGGCACAAATCCAAAAGCTGTTGATTATGTTGTGATGTTAATGGCAGCTTATGCGTGGGACAGTAATTACCTACTCCGGCTGCCGTTTGTCTCTGACCAATAGTACAGGGTGACAGAATGCTGCAGGAGGTCCATTACCTGCTCTCGCATGGAAGGTGCAGCCATTAAGAGTTTACGTTGTGTTTGGTGGCCAGACGTGGTCAACTTGAATCTTGACAAGTATGCCTGCCCTCACTTTCCGATGCGGTCCAACATGAGGCACTTCTGCATCTGAATGCCCCTACAAATCCGGATATTCCACGATTCGACTATCAGGTCAAATGGAGACTTACAATTAGGCCTCTTTCAGTCTCTGTCGGGTGCTGATAACTTTACCTCAAACATGCACATGGCGTATCTCTGTCCTACATGCTGATGATTCGTAAACTGACGCCCTTCGTGACCTTTATATACCCACCCTGGCCTAGTAACAAAATAAACAGGAACAATACAAATGCAGAATGAGATTTTTACTCTGCAGCGGAGTGTGCGCTGATATGAAACTTCCTGGCAGATTAACTGTGTGCCGGACCCAGACTCCAACTCGGGACCTTTGCCTCTCCCGGGCAAGTGCTTTACCAACTGTTGGTAGAGCACTTTCCCGCGAAAGGCAAAGGTCTGGAGTTCAAGTCTCGGTCCGGCACACACTTTTAATCTGCCAGGAAGTTTCAATACAAATGCAGTCTGGTGGGCGTTCTACATGTCGTAAAGAATTGTAACTCTATTAATTTACATACCCAGCAATGATGTGTACATGTACGAAGTTACATCGACGTCCGACTGTGTCTTCTGGGTGCTTCGCCCTTTTTGACAAGCAGTTTGGTTGAACAAGGTGAATGCCATTATCATCTTCGTGGGATTGACGAGGAAACTTCACACATTCCCAGTTGTTACGAGCAGTCGTCGGAGCTGGACAGGTCTCACGATATTGCAGCTGTCACTGTTTATTGGTCAGATGTTCAACAATTACAGCCTCCCAGACGTGTGCACAGACTGAATACTATTGTAGTGTACGATGTCGAATCAGTTCGCACTGATACTGTTTGCATTCATGTAGAGCATTCATGTTGAGGTATGTCTACATCCCAGTAGTTAAGGGCCATGGCTTCAAACGCTGCGGTGAAACCACTAATGTCTTTCGTACTTAGCTCAACAATATGCAATGCAACATTAGAACGTGGTTAGTAGAACTAAGCGCATTCGATGTAGTGGCTAAGGTGCACCCTGCTTCTTATCGAATTTTCGTTATACCACTTTCCGGGAGTCGATAGATGGGATTGACATATCGCTGAAGGTATGGTTTTCAATCAGGAATCTAACGACCAACAGACTGGTGGCCAAAAGGTCTCTCTATCTTCTTCTTTAGACGGAGCTTGGCAAACATATCACTGGTCTTATTTTCTGCAGTTTTAACATTCCGTAAACAACTTCTGAGTCTCCATAGAAAAGAAGTCTGCATAGATGGCTGTCATGTGGGGGACCTGGGTTCGATTCTCGGTACTGCCAAGGATTTTTCCTTGGTAGGAAGACTGGTACGGGGTGCACTCAGCCTCATGATGCCAACAGAGGAGCTGCTTAAGTGAGAAGGAGCTGTTCAACGGTCTGGAACGCCGGCAAAACGGCCGCGAGAGCTGTGTGCTGACCATGTGCCTTTCCATACAGCATACGCATAACACCGCAAAGAAGAGGATGATTCGGCGACCGGTCGACATCCCTTGGGCCTTTAAGGCTGGACGAGGAGCTCGTTAGATTACACTTTGTTGGCCAAACTACGGAGTTATACAAGCATCAGTCTATATTACCTTCCATTATTCATCTAATGTCCGATAATAGCTCAAGATAAATGTAACCCATTGCACGATTTCGGATATGGAGTATCATATAGTCTATTAGGTCCGACGACGTAGCAGAGACCAAATTCCCTATGTTATGACGTATTGTAAACTCCGTTTGCGATTGCTAATCTGACTACCAGTTCAACATCTTACCATGTGTGTGTAAACATCAAACTGATTGTTACATTGTTTCACAGGGGAAGTGTTTCTCCAGTGTGACACCTATTTCTTAAATTGTTCGTCCAAGATAGTGAGGATCTTGTCAGACATGACGCCGACGTGTAAATTTCAATTGATAATGTTTTGGGAATAATTCACAGCGGAAATTATTGCTAGGCATAATTAAGAAAATCTGAGCGTTTAAATGCCGATATTAGTGTAACACATAGGATTACGGACAACTATTAAACAAAACGCTACCACCACGGTCGCTCCTGACAGGGACATTAACGATGCGAAGTAAAGTAGTGCAGCTAATAAACATACTTAATGAGACTTTTATTTAATAGCAAAATATGTCTTCTTTATTCTCAACAAACAGAAATCGACCTTTGCTGCCTTCCGGAACTGCTTCGGACTGATTGCCTTAGAAAAGATTAATGATGCCCACTCCTATCTTATATAACTAAACTGAACGACGTGCAAACTCAAAGGATCTGATATGCATCGTAACAGTAATTTAACGATCAGTTGCTCATAACAGGAACATGCAGTCACCGTGATTGTGGCTCACACAGAAGCTACTTTGTTCAATACTTACTGAATTATTTCTAAGAAAAACGCTGCAGTTTTTCACTTACTGCCTACAGAAGCAATTTATTAATTTAATACCAATTTTTAACTGAGGCAGCAAGTTTTTATACCTTCTAAGAATCTGATGTCGTTTAATCAAATGATTCAAATGGCTCTGAGCACTGTGGGACTTAACATCTGAGGTCATCAGTCCCGTAGAACTTAGAACTACTTAAACCTAACTAACCTAAGGACATCACACACATCCACGCCCGAGGCAGGATTCGAGCCTGCGACTATAGTGGTCGCGCGGTTCCAGACTGAAGTGCCTAGAACTGCTCGGATACACCGCCCGGCCGTTTAATCAAGTTGTGAGATGCTGGTATACGTGGTAGTTGCAGTAGGCAGC
Organism: Schistocerca gregaria; assembly: GCF_023897955.1. Taxonomy (NCBI): domain Eukaryota; kingdom Metazoa; phylum Arthropoda; class Insecta; order Orthoptera; family Acrididae; genus Schistocerca; species Schistocerca gregaria. The sequence goes on along the minus strand of NW_026062020.1, from coordinate 725,829 downwards.
TCAGAAGAATACCTACGATAGATGAGTTGGATTGCAGGGAAGCGATCCTTGCTCTCTCCCCGTTCCCACCGGCGGCTGTCAATAGTTTATGGTTTTGATCACCCGACAGATGTTGACATATCGGCAGAGGTCATTGTTGCCTAGTTGCGCCGTGTTTCATTTGTGCCTACCGGTATACCTTCTGTCCCTACAATATCTTCAGAGCGCAAGAGGGGACAGACGATTGATAGTGAAGGTAAAGGGAAAATAAGGAATATTGTAAAAGCCTGTGACCTAGAAGTTAGAATAGGGAATTTGAAATATATGCTGGAACAAAATAGTGTGCGAGCAGCCAAATATGCTGGGGTATCTGTAAGAACTATTACAAAAATTCGAAACGAGGATACTTTTCTTGGTGAATCTTCTCTTAGTACTCCTCATAAAAACTGTCTAAGATAGGAAGAACACAAGGAAGGAAATACTGACAGGCGGAAGTTAGTAGAGACGCGTGCTTCTGTAGAAAGTTCGATGTGCGAAGGGGAAGGGCGATAGCAGATTCCATATTTATGGATTTACGAAAATGATTTCACACAGTGCCTCACTGCATAGTGTTAACGGAGGTACGAGCATAGGAAATAGGCTCCAAGATATGTGAGTGGTTCAAATACTTCTTAAGTAATAGGTCCCAGCACTTGACCTCGACGGCGATTGTTTATCAGAGACAGAGCTATTACCAGGAGTGCCCCACGCAATTGTGATATTACCTATGTTATCGTCTGTATACATAAATGATCTGACGGTCAGTGTCGGCATCAATCTGCCGCTGTTTGATGATGCTGAGATGCACGGGAAGATGTCGTCGTTGAGTAACTGTAGAAGGATACAAGGTGAATTAGACCAAATTTCTAGTTGTTGTGATGAATGGCAGCTGGGTCTAAATGCGGAAAATTGTGAGTTAATCCGGATAAGTAGGAAGAACAATTCAGTAATGTTCGAACACAGCGTTAGTAGTATGCTGCATGAGATAGTCACTTCTATTAAATATCTAAGAGTAACGTTTCAAAGCGATATGAAATGGAACGAGCACGTACGTATGGAAGGCGAATGGTCGACTTCGGTTTATCGAGAGAATCTTAGTACAGTGTGTCCATCTGTGAAGGAGACCGCGCATAGGACCCTAATGCGACCCGTCTTCGAGTGCTGCTCGAGTGTTTGGGATCCCCGACAAGTAGGATTGAAGGAAGACATCGAAGCAATTCAGGGATGGGCAGCTAGATTCGTTACCGGTAGGTTCGAACAACACGTAAGTGTTACGGAGATGCTTCAGGAACTCAAATGGGAATCCCTGGAGGGAAGATGACGTTCGTTTCAAGGAACACAATTGAAAACATTTAGAAGCTCACTGCGGAACGATTCTGTAGCCTCCAACCTACATTTTACGTAAGGACCAAGAAGATAAGATAAGAGAAATTGGGACTAATATGGAGGCATGTAGATAGTCGTTTTTCCCTCGCTCTATTTACAAGTGGGACAGGAAGAAAAATGACTAGTAATGGTACAAGGTACCTTCTGCCACACACTGTGCAGCTGCTCCTGGAGTATGTCGTGCATGTAGATACGAGAGACTATACAGCAGGGATGTACAGACTTTCTAGTACCACGGGCCGCAAACCCCTCACTGTGACTACATTATGGTCGCAAAAAAGAATTACTTAAGTAGTTCTCATCATCAGTTTCACAAATATTCACTATTCTCAAAAGAATTAAGTTCTGCAATCGGCTGCTCTCTCCTTTCCCGAAAGGAATGGGACATCAGTAAAAAAATATCTACAAGAACGAACGGCAATGGGTCGCCATCACATCAAATGGGTGGGCGGGGGGGGGGGGGGGGGGGGGGGAGGCACATACAGTCTGCGCAGCCCTGTTTTCTACTTAGTGGAGAATAGTATCCCTAAGGCGCCAAATCTCCTCACAGCACTCAGAAAATAACATAATTTCCATGGTCTGTCGACACGTTAAAAAGACTGTTGTACGCCAAGTGATTCCGATGGAAAAGATGTGCTAGAAATAGCAACATTTCAATTGAGCGGGTGAGTATTGTCGCTTGGCCAGCGAAGTACTCCAGCGGCATCACAACTTCCCGTTCCCAGGACATAAAAATTGTTTGTTTGGATGACTCTTGGATGGACAATTGTTTTACATTTAACAAATGCTGACAGAGCTAAAATATAAGTATCACTTCAAATACCAGCTCATCAAATGTATTCATGTAAGTTCCAGGAGCGTAACTGACAATGGAGCAGAGCTGATTTCTAGAGGTGGGACACTCCAGTGGAGATTATGGAAAGCAAATGAATGTTACGGTACCAATTTCGAAAAATGGATACAGAAAAAAATTGCTCCCCAGTCTAGCGAAAGCTAGCATTATAACTGTTGATAATGCGCCTTATAATAGTGTCAAAGAAAACTAAGCACCGTCAAAATATGTTGTTCAAATAGAGACGATTAATATGTTGCAAAATGAAAGTGTATCACACAGCGAAAAATGAAGAAGTTCGAACTGTTGGAACTGATTCAAAAGCTTAAGAGGTCTGAAACGAGGTATTGGTTTGACGAATTGATGACAAGATACAGACATTCCTACGGATATCTCCAAACATGTGTGTACTGGTTGCTATAGAGATAGCCTGGGCGAAAATTAAAAGAGACGCACGGAAGCTGAATGTAATAGGGGACGCTTCCCTGGAGAAGCTACAAGAAGCGACTAAGAACGGGATGTGTTAACAGGTGACACCACAGATAATATTGTAAACGGTAAAATGATTTAATACAGTTAGTCAGTGTTATGTAAATAAATCAGCCACATAATGTTAATGAATTTATTTTACGGATATTTTTGGAACGACGCGCGATATTTTTCTGTACATTGCGTTCCGAATTGCAACCGCTTAATCGTCGCGCCTATTCTTCTCAGTTTCTTGTCAAATCTTCAGCCACCTCTCCATCTAATTTTTTTTGCATTTACATGTGTTAAAAAACATAAATTGTTTTATTTTTGAAGCGTTTCAATAACCGGTATTTATTATTACTTATTTCTGCTTATGCTTATACGTCCTAATGTTTTGGAAAAATTTACATTGGTGATATCCATATTTAAATTAATAATATCCACATTTTTTTTCCGCACTGTGTCCAAAAGATTATGTTATTTTCAAACAACTGACCATTAGTGGCTGACATTAATTACAAAAAATAGTACTGGTTCCATCTTCTCAAGTTTAAATTTCGCTAGTTGTAAATACCACCTTTGATGTTGTTATATCTTTGCATAATATTTGCCGTGGCCTGGTGTGAGGCGTAATCTAAGAACTAAGAAGTTACATAGCAGTGGGCGGAAAAAATTCGTTTCTATACGCTTCGTGGTAATAGGTAGCATTTGTACTGTGTGGATAAATTTGATTTGTTCTTGAGTTAGAGAGTAATTTTCAGTTAATGGTTGCACTTCTTTTAGTGATTGACAGACGGTCTATGATATCTCTTCGGTACAACAATCATTTCGTTGCATGAACAATTTTTTCCTCAACTCTGGTGTGTGGCAGTGACATAACTGAGCAAATGGTAAGTTCGTTATTAAATAATATAATTTTAATAGCTTAAAGGTTCTGGTGATTATTCGTAGTATTACCGAGCTTATTGTCGAACGGTGGTGTTTGCTTAACGGTGGTGTTTGCTCTTGCAAGGATGTTTCAAAGAGCAAGCTACTAGTTTTTACGATTCTGAATTTAATAATTCCGCTTGTTATCATTTGTCTAATTTGTAAACTGAATTCAATAATACCTCTTGTTATCATTCGTCTAATTTGTAAACAGTCAGTACAACACAACGTATACGATTTGAACTGCCGATATTGCTAGAGTGCGTGAAACATAACAGTGCAGTGTACTACTCACTGATACTACAGCCATCGAGATAATATTTCTATGAGAGAATGTTGCGTTGTTTGACTGTTATTTAAAAAATTTTCTTGATTGAACGTGATGTCATCAAAATTATTAGTAAAACCGTACTGATGTACTTCATTGAGATGTTTTGATTCTACATCTGATTCGATATGCCAAAAATACCTTACTAAGAATAATACGTATTTAAGATTCTAGATTATGTCTGTTGTAGCTATGGGAAAGCAGAAAGACAATGGCGACTATTTTTGAGTTCGTGGCTTTGATTGTGTTTATCGTTCCACCCAGCCATCTAAGTATCATTCAATGAGTAAATTAAAATTTCAGTTGCAAAATCTTTTCAAATTTAAAGTAAAAGAGTGGCTGCTGCAATATAAGTGGGTATTCCAGTAGAAATTTTATTAATAAGAAACTGTAACAGTCAAGAGCACGTGATACTTGCGTGTAAGTAGCAGTGCACCTATGGCTCGAAGAAGGCAACAGTCCGAGAATATGTCAGGCGGGCTGCAAGTTAGGCCCCTGATCTCTGCATATTAGTACTACACACAAAAGATCTTTCGTGATCACGCTTTAGGCGCGGTGGATATCACAATTTATTCATATGCTCTTTCAAGAATCGGCAATGGCGCCTTGAAGTAGGCAACACGTGTCCATGTCACGCGTGGAGGGTTGCTCGTCTTGCGCCTTCAGTAACTGCTGATAACAGTTTGTTTTTCATGCTTTCCTTTATTTGTGGTATCCCTTCGAAACTAACATTCGACGAGTGCCATTGATTTTTATTAATTATTATATCAACTTTCAGTTTAAGAAGAAAATTTTCATTATACAGTGCTCCATCGGCATTTTTCCCTGTGTTAGTTATGCCAACAAAGTTGTTTGAACACCAGTACATATACATTACTGCAATGATAAATAAGTTTTTTTAATCTGTTACTCGTCTACGCACGTGGACCAAACCTGAAGTATAAATTAGGAGATGTAAGCGTGAAGCGTTTACAACTGTCGATGAAACTGTGCACATTATTTGTTTCTAAGCTGATCCATAAACTAGAAAATAGCAATTCTTTAGAACCTAGCATTTTTGTCTCAGATGACGTCTCTATATTTACGTAGATTGTTAAAATTTTTCTTTCCGTTATTTTCACAAATTTGGACACGCAAACTCTGCGCCATGTTATTTATGTCATGTTCATGTTTAGAGTAATACACAGTATGACCATCTGGAAAGGTCAAGGATTTCAAAATGAAAATGTTACATGCTGGTGTTTATTCAGCAGTTCTTCTTCATCATGATTTATTGGTGTGGTACCGTGTGGTACGAAAGAGGCTATTACAGGTTTCCCTCTACAGATAAATGTAGCAACAAAGTAGGAGGCCAAATCTGGAAACATACCATAGCGGCGTGCATTATCTAAGTTGAATAGTTTTTCTGAAGCTGAAATAAGTCGATTAAGAATTGCCTATATCGCCTGTGGTCAAAATAAGAACAGGAAAACAGTTGAATAAGACAGTCTAAACATTCGTCAGGCAAAGGCACGATTGAAACAAAGAACCATTTTGGAAACTTTGTCGACTTCATCGTCTGTTGGGAACTGTAACGCTTCTCATTTTAAAGGTAGTTCTTGTTTTATGCTACGTCTTTTACAAAATTTCTGTTCGTATTGTCTTTCGACGTAGTTGTTCATTTCGCTATTACGAATAATTACGTCGAGTGATAGTAAATTTAATCTTACTGCCTATATGTTGTTAGTTTAGAGCAGCTGCCAGTTTTTTTGCGACCTGGTCGTTTTCTTATTCACGCTACATTTTTATTGTGGATCCAACTTTCATATTATTTGTAACAAATCCTGGCTATAGCTGGTTTGACTTTGTTCTCTGCAGTCCTTGTCACTTCTTGTTCGCACCCTAGGGTGTCTTTGGAGAATATCGAAATAGTTCTTGCAACAATTGAAATAATTATGCACTAAAATATTAAAATATATTAAGTATGGAAAATACGGCTAATTAAGACACACAGAACTATGTCTACATCACCTGCACTGTTCAGTTTCGGAAAAAATTATTAAAACTGACTAGGCACTCCAGAGAAACGAATAACGTCGGAATATTGCAGTTAATCTTAGACATGTCTCTAAAATATTTATTCATCGAAATGACCTTACGAAAGTCAAGGTACATAGACTAGAAAGGTAGAACATTCCCGTGCGTTCTCAACATTCCGGCGAGTGCGCTCTCGCTGGTCATCAATATGCTACGTCACTTGGCACCCAGGGCTGGCACAGTCGTGTACTCGTTAAGTGAAATCTCACACAGAAAATCAGTTTTTGACGTCTCTTCTCATTCGATTTTGAGCATCTCATTGATAGGATTCAGTATGATTCGAAAGAATTAGTATTTGAAATATTCGAAAGGAAATGTTGAACGGTAAAGGCACTCATGATAACACTTGTGAATATCCAAAGCTAACTGTAGATGATCGTTACTAACACTGACGGCTAAATAATGTGACTACGCTGAATATTTTATAATTTTATGTGTTGCTTTATTTCAGACACATTTAGAGAATATTGTAGTAGAGATGACGGTACTTATCCTATGATCTTGACACGGAAAATTTAAATCGGAAGATGCTGAAGTTGACGCAGTATAGAGAAGATTCATTTTCGCCCAATCCCGCTTCATTGCATTACATTTGGCTTTTTTGTTTCAAAAATCTAATTCTGATGAAAGTTTCGATCTTACATATAAATCAATGATTTGCTTTTCGATCGCGAGAAATCTTGAATGTACGAGTGCTGCTAATGATCCTATCACGTGTTTACAATGTGAAATATTTACTCCATGAAAAGATGTAAAAATAATTACGAAATCTGATATTGCAGCCAACTCGGTTGTTGTTACTCTTAGCCGGCCTGAGTGGCCGAGCGGTTCTAGGCGCTACAGTCTGGAATCGCGCGACCACTACGGTCGCTGGTTCGAATCCTGCTTCGGGCATGGATGTGTGTGATGTCCTTAAGTTAGTTAGGTTTAAGTAGTTCTAAGTTCTAGGGGACTGATGACCTCAGCAGTTGAGTCCCATAGCGCTCGGAGCCATTTTCTTGTTACTCTTAATTAACTGGGTATGTTTTACACTTGAATGCGATGTATCGTGTCAAGTGTTACAAAGCATCGTGAGTAACATTTTCACTGGAGCTATCTGAATAAGATCACAGTGTCGAAGAAAATCTTCCTCTGACATATCGTGACGTGATGTCTACTACTTTATTGCAGAACTCACTAGAAATGAACTTCTCGAATTCTCTCACTGTTTCCTATACACGATTTTGATCTTTGACCTCTAAAATAGAAGTACCAAGGGGCAAAGGTAGATTTATCGCATTAACAGTCACTATTAACAAGCGAATTCTATTTTTCATCTTGACTGGCGTGGGATTATTATAAAAAGCACCAAGACCGCGAATTCTACAAAAAAAAAAAAAAAATTCAAGGCAATCTTGACTCAGTATGGCAGTCAGGATGTAGGCACATTTGTGAAAAGGTACATTTGTGAAAAGTCCAAAAAGTGAATTTATTGATGAAACAAATTCTTTCTGGAATGGGAGGAGACCATTTCTATTCCTTACTCGTCTATTCGAGCAAATTTCCAAAACCTCTTCAGGGAATTTTCTTGACTTCTGAGGTTGAAACGATAACGATTTTTAAGGAGTGCTTTCTGGTCTTGTGTGTACCTCGAGTTCAACACATCTAAAACCTCGTTTATCAATTCAATGTGCTATCTTTATGGAGGATGTTATTTCACCGCTTGGGCAGTGCGAAGTGAAAATAGCTGTTCAGCCATTCTGACATGCATGACCACATACATCCATGCGAGCTTCCGGTATGTGATAGATGATCGAAAGATCACTTGTCTGGTGCTGCAGAAGATCATCTATTACAGTCTTTGTAAATAATACGGTAACGGCAGGCATGGTGATACCGCTGTCAACGAAGTGATTGCTTAATATTTTTTGCAAATGTGCTACGTCGTAAAAATGCCCGTATATTCCTTATAATGTACACATGGTTCGAAACATATGTCATAGTTGTGGATACACGAAGTTGTTTCCACAGTTTTGAATTTTTCGCGCCCACATCTTAAGTAACTGCCACAACTCCTTCAAGTTCTGTAATGATTGTCTGCAATAAATTGCTTGTCATTATCACATTGGTATCGCAACATATTGGCTGCTCCACTTTGATAATAAACTTCCTGTCATGACTACCTGAACGTTCTTGTGAGGCCCGAGTATGACATCGTCAAATGAACCGTAGCTCACACGACTGTCAATGTTCATTTCATCAAATCTTAGGACAGTCATGGCTTCATTGTAAACATTGCTAAGCTAACCTTAATTAAATCTGTTACTTCCTTTAAACTGTTTAATTGACACTTACAGAGCTTCGTCCATTTTTGGAGTGGTGATCGATATGGCAAAGGATGCTCTTTCTTCGTAAGCAAGCATATGCTCTCAAAGTGTGCATTTACAGTGTCCTCCGAACTCCAGTTTACACAGTTGCCGGCCGCGGTGGCTGTGCGGTTCTGGCGCTGCAGTCTGGAACCGTGGGGCTGCTATGGTCGCAGGTTCAAATCCTGCCTCGGGCATGGGTGTATGTGATGTCCTTAGGTTCGTTAGGTTTAAGTAGTCCTAAGTTCTAGGGGACGTATGACCTAAGATGTTGAGTCCCATAGTGCTCAGAGCCATTTGAACCATTTTTTTTGCACAGTTTTTTTTCCTATATCAGTCAACCAATTTGTCCTTGGGTGAAACACTGAGCAGTGCAATCTTAACCACCTAACTTAATCTTCCCATACTCTAACTAACAGGAACAGATGTTTTGAGATGTACATTTTGTGTCCAAGCTTTCTTTATAGCTGTAACGCTTTGCGCCAGTAAGACGTTTGTGCTCTTCACAATAAGCAGTTCTCTCTCGTCAAGTCCATAATTTATTGCTCTGTACTTATAAAAAAATTAATCAGGAGGTATTTCTGTTTAATTGACTTGTCCAGTTTTCTTTTCTTAGGACAAAAAACTTCCAATGTTTTGACAGCCCTCTACCGCTCCGCATTGCTCTCATGTTATCACATCGTTCTCCTTCTGTTACTTCGACTTCTGTGAGATCACAACCTGAAGAATTAGGTTTATTTACGTGCCAGTTAGGTATTTTCTGGGACGGAATTGCACCTGACTGCAGTAACTTTCTTGTAGATAAACCCAACAATTCATTTTACATGTCCCGTTTGTAATCCTGTGGTCTAAAAGGCTCGGAAAATATCCTTGTGTTTTTAATATTGATCTTGTCCTCGCGTTTACAAAGAGACAACCAATCTAGTTGGAGTTCTAAGTCTTTGGGGAACCGATGGTAAAGAAAGCCCTCGGTTCTATGCCCAGAGTTACTGCACTTAGCAACAGCACAATGCGACGTGGTTATGCTCATTTCACTCGGAAAATATTCTGAACAACTCACAAGATTACGAAAGCTATCACGTTGTACCGGAACACACCACAGATCAAGGCAGCGAGAACACAGCTCTATCTACAATACTGCTGCCAGTAACTACATAAATACTTGTGCTTAAAATATATACGTTTGCTGAAAAAAAAAAGTTCATGGGACGGTGATTTATCTCGAACATTTCATGACCGTAAATTTAACGTTTATCAGAACACTTTCTTAACAACGAATGTTGTCCGTGAGAAATGTTCATTGAATTCATTGCCAAGAGGAAACTTTCAAAGGCATCAAACCTCCTCGACGGAACAGTAATAATACTCAATCGTAAATGTCGAACTAAGAACCTTGCGGTGTGAAATAAAGGCTACGAAACACTGACAACTACAATTATTTCAAAGTCTCTCCATAGCGACTCAGGCACATATCCTCGTGATAGGTATTTCTGTCTCATAGTGATGACGTTTGATTTTCGTAATTGTACACATCCACGTCGAAACCTGAAGTAGTGCAATGCTGAAGTTTGGCTATGAAATACTGAAACACAACACGATGGTTTTCGATACACCATCTGGTATTCGGACACGTGTACAGTATTAATAAGGCTATACTGACGCACAGTGAGTACTACAGTGAACTCTTCTAAACGAGGTCCCTTAATCGCCAGTTTTTCGGAGTTTGAGTGCTATTAGTTACTTTCAAATTATGTGCTCTATAAACCCTGGAGTTGCAATGACAGTTTCATCGTTCAAGTGATTACTGAAGCTTTTCCACAAGATGGTGAAATGAACTGGGCCTGTAGCTGCAATCTTCATTGTAAGAGGGGATTATCTGGCCACATGGAAGAGATAAACTGGCAGACTTCTGCACACATCTCAATTCCAGATACGAGAATATTAAGTTCACCATGGAGATCGAAACGGATGGGATGCTCGCTTTCCTATATGTTTTGATTAGAAGACGAGCTGAGGGCACTTCGGGTCACAGCGTGTATAGTAAGAAGATGCCCACCGATTTGTACCTACATGCGGATAGCTGCCACCACCCTGCACAAAAGAATGGCGTGCTCAAAACTCTTGTACACCGATCTCACACCATCTCCGACAGGGACAGTCTCCAACAAGAATTGGACCATCTGGAGACCATGTTTCGGAGGGCAAAAAAGAAGGCTCTAAGACCCAGGAGCTGCAAGCATAAAAACTGTTGATATTCTTGAGCGACAAGGATGTCTTGCTAAACTCACTTTTCATTCTTGCCGCAAATGAGTCAATTGCTTTCCTTTCACTGCTGTAAAATAAGAGATGACAAACACAGTCTTCACACAGAAACATCGCCGTGCATGGGGACAGCTTTTAATGAGCCATATGTTGGATGCAGCATAATAATACACCAGTGCTCCAGCTGCCCAATTGTTCAGTCCTTTCGACACGGACCTAGCACTGACAAAATCGTTTTCATTAATTTTGTGGCTCCACATGAATATTTTTGGAAGTTTTTGAATCGGGGAGCAACTGACAGACAGCAGTCCCCAAAAGTATAACTATGAATATGTTTAACTGAGCAAAAGACATACGCTGCTCCCACAATTAATTCTTTTCATAGCTCTATGTTTCAGTTGACAAGGAAAATAAGACCTTACATTAATTTGCATTTTCGAGGCATACAGGTGAAAAGAGGTTTTGTGTGCTGCAATGTTTGATACCTTATTTTGTAATTTTCGCCTCCGCGAGACACACTAAAATATGAGGGGCATACAGTACCAAGAGCATTATAGTCATCTTTACCCTTGTTAAGCCATGAGTGAACCTTACACGGTTCATTATGAAATTTGGTTATCAGTTTCAACTTTTGCTTCTTTTTCGGCGCTGGCACTTTATTAATTTCACTTTCTGACGATGAATTCGTTTGTATAAATGCCTTACGAACGGTAACACGTATAGTAGCAACAACCTTTGATCGATTTCAGACTCGATCCTGAATGAAAGTAAGTTCGAGGTATGGTAACCGGTGTTGCGTGCGGCTTTGTCAACTTAGCTTTCTCGCTGTTAAATGTTGGATTTTTATTTTCAAATAAGTTTACAAGACTGAATCTTAATTTAAACACTCGTATAATGAACAGACCTTAGTATGTGAAATATTATCTGTTATGGTGTTATCGGGATTTTTACTTATCCCGTCAAGGTTTAATCGGGAGTTAGATTTTCAACAGGAAAATTTGAACAGTCCCTCCGATATCGGAATACCTGGCAAACCTGGGCTAGGGTTGTGCCAGTAGTGCAGTTTTATCTGTGAAAATTTTTTCTGTTATTTGGTGTTCTTTTAAGTCTTGCATTTTCTTAAACCTTTTTTGTCAAAGTAATGAAATATTTTTTTGGTTTCCATTTGTCTCTTTGGGTTCACTCTCAGCATGTCCCCATCTTCGTTTTCTTGTTGTATCTGTGATTTTTTCGGTTTTCGGTAAAGGGCTTCATTTCTGATGTGGATTATTTAATTATTACGGAATTTGAGGCCTAGGATTTTTCTTAATATCTTCCTTATTTTTATCTACAGCCTTTCAGTTCAGCCACGGCTGTTGATGGACAGTGTTTCGAGTGCGTATAGGGTCTTATTTTTGCTTCATATGACAGCGGTAGTATATTATTTGTGTTTTTGGTGAGTTGGAAGACCAGTTCACCTTCATTTTTTTCTAAATTCCTTTGCCTTTTTCTCCAGGAAATTCCAGCCTGTCTTTTCTCTAACATGTTTGAATACTTTGACGATTCCTGTTTTTTGTGCTCCCATTTTAAAACATTTCGATGAATATATTTAAATATTTTGGTTTTCTCGAAGGAGGTTCTTAGACCTATTTTTTCTACATGTTTTTGTAGTTGGAGGGTTTGTTCTTTGGCTTCTTTCCAGGTATGGGCTGGTAGGACCATATCATCTGCTAAAGCTAAGCAATTGACTTTGATGCCTCTGTTTCTTGTTTCAAGTTGGATTCCACTATGGGTCCACGGGTTCCGCTCTCTGGCCACTTTCCCTAGGATGCAGTTAAACAGCAGTGCGGAGAATCCGTCTCCTTACTGCACACCAATTTTTATCTCAAAAGCCTGGGAGAGTTCTCCCATGAATTTAACTTTGAGGTATGTGCTGGTAAGGATTTCAGTGATTACGTTTGTGGTTTTATTGTGTAGATTTCGTTCTTTCAGTACAGAGAGAGGGATTTCCGATCTATTGAGTGGTCAATACACCGGGAAGTAAATGAAAGTGATAACAAGATTTTGCTCTTGATTTTGGATGGGCCATGAGGTTTCGTGAGATTTCGGATTTGTTCTGGGAACGAGCTTCCTTTCTTTAACCAGCTTGATATTGTTCTGGGAGCGAGCTTTCTTTCTTTAACCAGCTTCATATTCCCAAGATTATAGCCTAGTTGGGGTTCTGCTCTGTTTAGCATACTTTAGAAACATCTTGTATGTTACGCCTTGTAATGAGATTCGTATGTAGTTGTTGGGATTTGTTTTGGACCGTTTCTTGAGGAGTGGGTGGATGAGGACCGTCTACGGTACAGCTTGGATTCTTGAATTTATCCAAATTTCTTTAGAGGTGTTTTGGAGAGACTCTATGAGATTTTTTACTTTTTCCAAACTTCAGCTGTTGATTTGGTTTTCTCCTCAGCCTTATATTTTTGAGATTCGATATGACAGTTTTTAGTCTCCCTGTGGTGGGTGGTTCTGAGTTAGGGTTAGCGCTAAAGTGCATTTTTTCTAAGGGTTCTTTACAGTTGAGGAGATTTCTGAAAGACTCTACAAATATTTTGCAATTGTGAGTTTCGTTTGTGGGCAATATTCCGTATTTATCTTGGAATTGTAGTGTCGGTGGCTGTATTTGGTTATTTTTATTACCTATTACAAAAGTTTCATGTGTTGTTTTCGACTAAATCGTCGTTGATATGGAAGAGGAGTTGATATTCTTGGGCCTTTTTTTTTTATTCTTTTGAGATTTTTCTCACTAATTTTCTTATGGTGTCTGTTGTCCGTTCTTTTGTGATTGCCGCTGACGACACGCTTTGCTTCTTAGTAAAAGGAGTGTATTACATTCATGTGTCCAACAGGCATACTTTCTGGCTTTAGTTATGACAGCTACTAGCATGTTATAGGTTGCGAGAGGAAACCCGTTTGAATTTATTTTATTTTCTAGATCGTATTTTTTGCGTTTGTGTTAGTTGGTTTTGTTTTTCCATTTAGGTATGGTTTTGAGTTTTATTTTAGGAAGAGCACAATCTAGTTTGACTCCTCTGAGAACTTTGACATTTTGTTTCTCTATATTGAACTTCCATTTTATTGCCACATAATCGATTTAAAATTCACCTTGATGTGGATTTTGTGAGACCCATGTTATATGTCTTCTAGGCTGCTTTTTAGAGGCTGTGTATCTGGTGGTAATGTTGTGTGCTTGGCACAATTCTATCAGCCTGCTTGCATTTAGATTATCTCTCTTTTGTGCTACCTACTTTCCGAAATTTTTTAGGAGTTTTTTCTCCTTCTCTAAGTGGACACTGAAGTCCCCCATAGGTACTACGTTGTGTTCCTCTGTAATTTTTTTGGACAGCGTGGTCTAGTTGATCCAAAAAGAGTTCCTTCTTTTCTATGTCATTTGAATTGTCTGCATTTATGAGATCATGTGCGTCCATGGCAGCGTATAGGCTGTTTTCAGATTTGAAAGTGAGTGTGGAGAGTGTAAACCTCCTCCCGTTCTGATTCTCAAAGTGTTTGAGTTAATATGCTGTCCAAGTCAGTAGACGTCGGACTGAATATTTATGACAGCACAGGAGGATAGGCACACAGTAAAGGTTTTCAAATGGTTGAAATAACAAACTGTGCACTTGCTGACATGTCAAATATCAAATCTTTTACTACTGATACCTCTGTCCATCAGCTACAGCCTTGCAAAGTATGTCATTTGTTCAGGCATAATCATGTCAAGTACTGGTATTACATGTGGTAGCAACCAACTCTACAGAATTAACTGGAGGTCCTGAATATGATTTAGGCACAGTTTCTCAAGTAATGTTCTAAGGAATTTATAATATTACATTAATAATCATCCTGAAGTGCAGATACTACGATATCCCTTCAAAACTGTTGCATATTTGTGTAAGATCAAGCTATGTGCCTTTCTCTTGCACTGCAAAATAACTAGTAATATCCACTGTGCATATACTTTTAGACTTTTTGTTTTATATGCATCAATTGTTCACGTGTGCCCACAGAGTTCATCATGTGCGGCATCTATTCGACAGTGCAAGAGCAGTCCAGGAAATAAACAGTTTGCTTCATATGCTATTTTGTGGCATCCCATTTGTTTCCTAACATTTAAACACTGGTAAAGTACCCACAATGAGTAAAGTGTTAATGGAGTAATACATTAATACTAAGCTTAGATAATGAATGTCATGTTAGGGTAATTATTTGAGATAGTGCCATTCTTTGGTACAACAGCTTTTTTATGGTGGGTGAATCTAATTTCAGTGTACACTTTAATGCCTGAGACATTAATATGTTGTTCCCATTGCTGTCGTACTATAACATTACGTTTTGGTGTCAAAACAGTAGTTCCACACAGTGTTGTTGAAGAAGGTTTTAAACCTTTCTTTAACCCTTTGAGAGCATCAAAGGTACACTTTGAATGCCGTGCTGATCGCAGCTGTGTTCTTGCTGTACTGCTTGCCTGAAGCTGGTACCCATGCTGAGAGATGTGGTTTTAACTACTGTGAAAAACTCACCATGCAATGGAACTACTATTACCATATTCCTCCTTCGAAATTGTTGCATATACTGTGAACGATGACGTTTAGTGTCTTTGTCTCAGTCTATAAAGTAATTGGAAATATCCGAAATTCACTTTCCTGTAGATATTTTATTTTATGTAGGTATGCTTTTCACGTGTGCCCGCAGTGGTCACCAAGTGCAGCATCATTTGACAGTGCATCTGAAGCCAAGAAATAAAAAGTTTGCATCATATATTATTTTATGGCTGGTCATTTGCTTTCTGACATTTAAACACTGTGGTATAACGTCCGCGATGAGTGACATGTTTATGATGTTCGACATTAATACCAGGCTTAGATAATGAAGGTCATATTACACTAATTATTTGTTAAATTGCCATTCTTTCATACAGCAGATGCTAGGTCAATTGGATATCAGTGCATATAATTTAATGCATGAGTCAGATATATGTAGTACCCTTCCCTTTCAACTCTTACATCATATTTTTTATCAAACTGTTGTTCCATATAGTTTTGTAGAAAGAAGTTTCTGACCTGTCTTGGACACTTTAAATGCAACAGATGTGCACTTTGACATCCATACTGAGAGTGGGTATGTTGTGGATATACTGCTTGCCTAATGCTGAGAGATGGATTTATGACTACTGTTAAATTCTCTTCATTCGATGATAAGAAATCCATTCGCTGAAAATATCTGTTCTTTGCGCTTTATACTACCTGATATCTTCTCTTGATAAAAAGCTTAATTTATTTTCGTATTTACTCATATTTACTGCGCAGCACAAGTTTATGTAAACCATAAACAAACATTTAATCAGGTTACAGAGATCGAAGCACTTTGGATATACTTTGCATGTGGTTCGTTTTATCTTGTACAATACTGTGTATGAAATGAAGATCAGATATCGATATTTTTATTTTAAATCGAAGGGATAACAATACCTCTTTTCATACTCAAATTATCCATGTTGATACGGATTGGGCAGACGAATGCAACATGCACAGTCTCATCCATGTTCTATGGAAAAACTGAGCATAACAGTCCTCATATTTCTTAAACTTTTCAGTATATTGAAATGATTTCTTTTTTTTTTGAAATAGTTCCACTCAAGGATGCATATATATTCTATTACAAGTACTTTGAGCTTTTTTATTCATCAGAAATGAAGGTAAATCGTCCACACAGTGCTACAGTGTACTGAACAGAATCCATCTACATTTCATATATGTCAAGGTATCCCAGGAGTTGCTTTTAAACATATCTTCAGCATCTGGAAGCGGTGAAGCCTGACAAATACTTCATGCACAGCACTTGCAGAATTCATAATGTTAGCCCACCAAAATCTGCAGATATAGTTTGGTATTAACATTAACATATGGGATAAAAAAATTAAATGAACTAATTTTACATCAAATAGATACTATTTGCAGATTTACTTAATCTTTAGTGGCAGCTGTAGCCTTGTGGTAGTGTCAGACATAGCAGACAAAACTGTCTTCATAAAACAGTCGATTTTTGATGAAAGCATACTATAACTTAATAAATGAATGCCACATTTCAGTTCTGTTCAGTGTATTTCAATGTACACAGTGAACACTTCGTGTGTCATTAACAGCCACAAAATTTTCGCAGAGTATATTTGATTTTCTTCAGATGAGAAATTCGCCTGGTTTACTTTGTGATTGACTTTGCCCCATCAAGGAGACAATTGCACAGTGTCTGTTTTGCACCGTAACTTACATTTAATGTATGTTGATAACTAGACCTTGTCTCTAAAACACGTAATTCACAAGCAGTTGTGGACTCTGCTCTTGCAACAATCCATTAGTGCCTTTTGGTGATAGTTATTGCGCTTGTAGCAGTTGATTTCACTTAATCAGCTGGCTGATACATATTTGATGGTTCACTGTCAGACACAGTGCTCATGTTAGACAAGTTGACCATAACATGTGGTAGTACTCAATTGTGAAACATTAAGTGGATATACTGAATATGATATAGACACAATGTTGTTCAGAGCAATGTTGTTAAGAATGTACTATGTTAAATTAACAAGTAATCTGGGTACTGATACTGTGATCCCTCTTCAAATTTGTTGCAGACATTGTGACACTGACAATGGCAGTTATCAGCAGACGCAGCAGAGAAGGTATTAGCGTATTTTAGCGAAATGTAATAGGTATTAAAGTTAATGCACTTCTTATCGATGTTGACTCTGATATTATTGGTATAACAAGGACCACTTAAATAAGTTGAGCAGGATACAGGTTACTTTTCTCTTTTTGAAGGAGTTCCTTGTGGAGTGGGACAATGGCCACATATGTAAAAACAGTATTCCATATGAGTCTAAAGTCGTATCATGACACTGCACTGAACACGTATTTGAATGGTGGGCAGGGGCAGTTGAATTTAGTGGAACTAAGGTTCTAATTTTTATTGTTTATAGATCCCCTACCTCTGATTTCAGAGCATCTCTCCTCAGACTGGAGAAGGTTCTTGATTCACTTTATAGAAAGTACCAAAAATTAATGATATGTGGTCACTTCAATATTAATTTTGTATATGACTGTGCAAGAAAAAGATGTTGGTCGATCTCCTAAATTCATATGATGTGATGCAGACTGCGTTTAGTCCAACTATTGTGCAGGGGAACAATAGCACAGCCATAGACAATATTTTTAATCATTCTTCATTACTAGATGGACATTCTGTTAGTAAAAGGGTGAATGACATTTCAGAACACGATGCATAAATTTTAACATTCAAAGGCTTTTGTACTTAAACAAATGTCACATATAATTACAATCTATGTAGGAAAGTTAATCAAATGGCAATAGAGAGTTCTTATAAACCTCGTCAAGGAACAAGAGTGAGGGGTGTTTATAGTGCCGATAACATAGAAGACAAATATAATGTCTTCCTTAACACATTTCTCATTCTCTTTTAGAGTAGCTTTTCATTAGAACGTTCTAAACGGGGTCCTATCAGTAAAAGGCAGTCTGGGTGCCTGACTAGTGGTATAAGGATATCATGTAGAACAAAGTGGGAATGATATCAAAATGATGTAAGTAGTCAGAATCAAGCTTCAGTAGCCCATTACAAACAGTTCTGTAAGGTGCTTAAAATAGTTAGTTTCCTGCTGAGCGATTAAAGTACTCAGTAGTAATGCTACTTTATAAAAATAGAGAAAGAGAGAATGTAGAAAGTTTCAGACCTATGTTTATGCCCTCAGTATTTTCTAAAGTTATTGAAAAGTCTGTATTTAAGGATAATTGTGGGGGTCGGCATAACAGTGGTCTAACCCTCGCCCATACTAAGAATGAGATATTGGTGCCACCTGTTGTCTAGTGAGGTGAACTACCTGTCTGTCACGTGGCATAGGCCAATATCACCTTGTACATATATTTCAGAAGCCACTAATTCCTTCCCTAGAACAAACTTCTGTTTTGTTTGAGTGGAACATTGGTCCAACCTCAAAGAGCCTATTGTTGTTGTTGTTGTTGTGGTCTTCAGTCCTCAGACTGGTTTGATGCTGCTCTCCATGCTACTCTATCCTGTGCAAGCTTCTTCATCTCCCAGTACTTGCTGCAACCTACATCCTTCTGAATCTGCTTAGTGTATTCATCTCTTGGTCTCCCTCTACGATTTTTACCCTCCACCCTGCCCTCCATGCCTCAAAACATGTACTACGAACTGGTCCCTTCTTTTTGTCAAGTTGTGCCACAAACTACTCTTCTCCCCAATTCTGTTCAATACCTTCTCATTAGTTCTGTGATCTACCCATCTAATCTTCAGCATTCTTCTGTAGCACCAATTTTCGAAAGCTTCTATTCTCTTCTTGTCCAAACTAGTTATTTTCCATGTTCACTTCCATACATGGCTACACTCTATACAAATACTTTCAGAAACGACTTCCTGACATTTAAATCTATACTCGATGTTAACAAATTTCTCTTCTTCAGAAACGCTTTCCTTGCCATTGACAGTCTACATTTTATATCCTCTCTACTTCGACCATCATCAGTTATTTTACTCCCCAAATAGCAAAACTCCTTTACTACTTTAAGTGTCTCATTTCCTAATCTAATTCCCTCAGCATCACCCGATTTCATTTGACTACATTCCATTATCCTCGTATTGCTTTTGTTGATGTTCATCTTATATCCTCCTTTCAAGACACTGTCCATTCCGTTCAACTGCTCTTCCAAGTCCTTTGCTGTCTCTGACAGAATTACAATGTCATCGGCGAACCTCAAAGTTTTTATTTCTTCTCCATGGATTTTAATACCTACTCCGAATTTTTCTTTTGTTTCCTTTACTGCTTGCTCAATATACAGATTGAATAACATCGCGGAGAGGCTACAACCCTGTCTCACTCCCTTCCCAACCACTGCTTCCCTTTCATGCCCCTCGACTCTTATAACTGCCATCTGGTTTCTGTACAAATTGTAAATAGCCTTACGCTCCCTGTATTTTACCCCTGCCACCTTTAGAATTTGAAACAGAGTATTCCAGTCAACATTGTCAAAAGCTTTCTCTAAGTCTACAAATGCTAGAAACGTAGTTTTGCCTTTTCTTAATCTTTCTTCTAAGATAAGTCGTAAGGTTAGTATTGCCTCACGTGTTCCAACATTTCTGCGGAATCCAAATTGATCTTCCCCAAGGTCCGCTTCTACCAGTTTTTCCATTCGTCTGTAAAGAATTCGCGTTAGTATTTTGCAGCTGTGACTTATTAAACTGATAGTTCGGTAATTTTCACATCTGGCAACACCTGCTTTCTTTGGGATTGGAAGTATTATATTCTTCTTGAAGTCTGAGGGTATTTCACCTGTCTCATACATCTTGCTCACCAGAAGGTATAGTTTTGTCATGACTGGCTCTCCCAAGGCCGTCAGTAGTTCTAATGGAATGTTGTCTACTCCCAGGGCCTTGTTTCGACTCAGGTCTTTCAGTGCTCTGTCAAACTCTTCCCGCAGTATCGTATCTCCCATTTCATCTTCATCTGCATCCTCTTCCATTTCCAGTACATCGCCCTTGTATAAACCTTCTATATACTCCTTCCACCTTTCCGCTTTCCCTTCTTTGTTTAGAACT
Organism: Schistocerca gregaria; assembly: GCF_023897955.1. NCBI lineage: Eukaryota > Metazoa > Arthropoda > Insecta > Orthoptera > Acrididae > Schistocerca > Schistocerca gregaria. The sequence goes on along the minus strand of NW_026062020.1, from coordinate 705,539 downwards.
GGGTTTCCATCTGAGCTCTTGATATTCATACAAGTGGCTCTCTTTTCTCCAAACGTCTCTTTAATTTTCCTGTAGGCAGTATATATCTTACCCCTAGTGCGATAAGCGTCTACATCCTTACATTTGTCCTCTAGCCATCCCTGCTTAGCCACTTTGCACTTCCTGTCGATCTAATTTTTTAGACGTTTCTATTCCTTTTTGCCTGTTTCATTTACTGCATTTTTATATTTTCTCCTTTCATCAATTAAATTCAATATTTCTTCTGTTACCCACGGATTTCTATTAGCCCTCTTCTTTTTACCTACTTTATCTTCTGCTGCCTTCACTGCTTCGTCCTTCAGAGATACCCATTCTTCTTCTACTGTATTTCTTTCCTCCATTCCTGTCAATTGTTCCCTTATGCTCTCCCTGAAACTCTCTACAACCTCTGGTTCTTTCAGTATATCCAGGTCCCATCTCCTTAAATTAGCACCTTTTTGTAGTTTCTTCAGTTTTAATCTACAGGTCATAACCAATAGATTGTGGTCAAAGTCCACATCTGCCCCTGGAAATGTCTTACAATTTAAAACCTGATTCCTAAATCTCTGTCTTACCATTATATAATCTATCTGATACCTTTTAGTATCTCCAGGATTCTTCCATGTATACAACCTTCTTTTATGGTTCTTGAACCAAGTATTAGCTATGATTAAGTTATGCTCTGTGCTAAATTCTACCAGACGGCTTCCTCTTCCATTCCTTCCCCCCAATACATATTCACCTACTATCTTTCCTTCTCTCCCTTTTCCTACTGACGAATTCCAGTCACCCGTGACTATTAAATTTTCGTCTCCCCTCACTACCTGAATAATTTCTTTTATTTCATCACACATCTCCTCAATTTCTTCTTAATCTGCAGAGCTAGTTGGCATATAAACTTGGACTACTGTAGTAGGCGTGAGCTTTGTGTCTATCTTGGCCACAATAATGCGTTCACTATGCTGTTTGTAGTAGCTTACCGACACTCCTATTTTTTTTATTCATTATTAAACCTACTCCTGCATTACCCCAATTTGATTTTGTATTTATAACCCTGTATTCACCTGAGCAAAAGTCTTGTTCCTCCTGCCACTGAACTTCACTAATTCCCACAATATCCAACTTTAACCTATCCATTCCCCTTTTTAAATTTTCTAACCTACCTGCCCAATTAAGGGATCTGACATTCCACGCTCTGATCCGTAGAACGCCAGTTTTCTTTCTCCTGATAACGACATCCTCTTGACTAGTCCCCGCCCAGAGTTCCGAATGGGGGACTATTTTACCTCCGGAATATTTTACCCAATTAGAGGTCAGTCTCTGGTCAGTGTAACAACATCAAGTATGGCTGACATTCAGGGCGAGAGAGATGTCTCAAGCAATGAAAATAACGAAGAAACAGTTGAAAACTGTGGGATGAAAAGGGCAAGGTGTATACATTCCTGGGACAGGAATATAAAGAAGAGGAAAAGAAATCCAGGAGAAGAATATGTAGGGAGAATAGACAAGAAAATCCACAAACTTAAAGAAGGCCCTCGATGTGGTTGTCAACACTAGTGTTATGCATGTTTCAGTGAAGAACAACGCGAAACAGTGTTCAAAACCTTATTGAATATGTGTGACTTTAGTTTACAAAATGCATATATTAGTGGGTGAATGAAAGTAAACCTCGTGAAAAAAAGATATGGTGCAAGTGGAAATGAGAGCAGGAGACCACACATCCGTGAGTATTATATTTCGTTAGATGGTAGTGATACAAGAGTTAGCAAACAGGCAATCATGTCTTTGATTGAAATCTGTAATAATAAACTTCCAAGGGCAGTTTCACAGAAACAGACTGAGGGAACACCAAAACAAGATAGTCGTGGAAGACATGGAAATAGACCCAATAGAACTAGTGATTATCAGACCAATTTGGTTGTAAATCATATTAATAGTTTTCCACTGCTTAAAAGTCATTATTCTAGAGCTTCTGCTCCAAACAGAAAATATTTGCCTGAAGATCTTAACACAGCCATGATGTATAAGCTTTCTGTTACTTGGATGAAACAGGAACATAATCCTGAAGATATTGTTAGTGAGTATATTTACAGCGATATTTAAAACACAAAATTCAACCTCTCTTTTTCCTCACTATCTACTGACACATGCAAGGTGTGCGAATCATTGCGCATAAAACTTTCACATGTGGAGGAATATGTTAAAAGAGCTAACGTCCAAAAAGGGTTAAATTTGAATCAATTAAAAGCTCAACAGGCATATAATAATCTAAAGACTGATACAGCTTATTCTAAAGACCACAATTCTGTGAAAGTGATAGCATTCGAATTACTACAAACTCTACCTACTCCCCATCTATACACAAGTGAAGTTTTCTACAAGAGACAGTTGTAGACTTATAACTTTTGTGTGCATGATTGTACTTCGGATGATGTGCATGTGTATGTATGGCCAGAACATACTACAGGACGGGGTGCTGATAAAATAATATCATGTTTAATTCAATGTACTTCCAACAATCTTAAAATTCTGATAATTCAATCATGTATTCTGATAACTATTTTGCTCAAAATAATATTATATCCTTAGTATGTTTTTTTTTCAACTTATTCAAAAACAATATGTTAAGGAAATAGTTCACAAGTATCTAGTAACAGGTCTTAGCTACCTACCCTGTGATAGGGACTTCGCACTCATAGAGAAGAAAAAGAGATTGAAAAATATGTGTATACACCAGCTGTGTGGGTAGATCTTCTAAAATTCTAGAACAGGTAAAAGAAAATTGAATGTAACTGCAATGTAACAAGTTGATTTCGAAAGTTCAAAGCCTTTAACAGATAAAATAACTTAAAGTAAATTTACTGAGGATAAAGAACCTGTTGCTTTCAGTCGCATTTCAATGCTGAAAGTCTCTGTTGAACAACCATGGAAATATATACTATTTCTAGCTTTAGTTAATCTTTAGTAGCTGCTCCAACCATGTAACATGGGCAGCGGCAATTACCTGCAGTTGTAGTAGAGAAAGATCAGTGTATTTCACCAAAATATAAGAGCTGTTAGAGGTAAAGGTAGTGCATTATGGTGAACATTTGGCGTCATATACCATTTTGTGCCATTTCATTTGTTTCTTGACATTCAATCGCTGTGGTAAAGTATCCACAATGAGTATAATGTTAACGATGTACAGCATTAATAGTAGGCTTCAATAATGAATGTCATGTTAGACAAATTATTTGAGATAATGCCGTTCTTTGGTACAGCAGCCTTTTTATGCTACTAGAATCTAATTTCAGTTTACACTTTAATGCCTGAGACATTAATATGTAGTTCCCAGTGCTGTCATATTGTTACTTCATACGTTGGTGTCAAAACAGTAGTTCCATGTAGTATTGTTGGAGAGAATTTCTGATCTTTCTTTAATCCTTTGACTGCAACAGAAGTATGCTTTGAATGCCGTGATGAGCGCAGCTTTCTTGTCGCTGTACTACTATCTAAGGCTGGTAGATGCACTGAGAGATGCGGTTTTGACTACTGTGAAAAACTCATCATGCAATGGTAAGAAATGTACTCAGTGAGAAAAATTTGTTCACTGCCCTTTATACTGCCAGATATCTTCTGTAGATAAAGAACTTCGTTACTTTTCGTTTTCTTTCATATTTCTAATGCTGTATCTAATTAATTAAAGAAAAACACATTCTTTCTATCCATTTAAAGAGATATAAAGATATTAGATAACACTGCATTTTTTTATTACCTCATACCTTACTGTGTATGAAATATGAGATGTCGATACAATATTTAAAATTGAAATGAGAGCAATACCTCATTTGGTAATCAACACATTCAACTTTATATTGAGCAGGGAATCACATGACACATACACAATCTCATCCCTGTGTAACTGTGAAAGTGGCTGTAAAATCCTCAAATTTCAAAACCATTACATTCTTTTGAAACTACGTTACCTGCAAATAATAACGCTCACGAAGATGTGAGTATTCTATAACAAATACTCGAAACATTTTTACTCTTAAGAAATGAATGTAACACGTCCACACAGTGATACGGTGCATACAACGATATCGACAGACAGGTCATAAGTACGAAGGTATCCGAGAAGTTGAATGCTGTCACGGTCTAAGCATGTGTATGAGGTGAAGAACAACCAGTTACACATGTCCACGGCAATTGTACAATTCATAATGTCAACCCAAATAATGTTCAGATAAAGTTTCACATTTACATTACCACCTGGGATACCTGATAATGTGTACTAAATCTGTTTCAACATATGTACCATATTTTGGTATACTTAATCTTCACTGCCGGCTAATACCTTGTGCCATCGACAGCTGCAATCAGCACCAGTCAGCTCAGATAATACAATCATGAACAAACAAGTCTGTATCTTGATCACAAAGTGTTATATAATTATGTATGAGTGCCACGTTCCAATTCCATTGAATGCATATCAGTATAAACATTGAATATTTCCTCTGTTATTAACTACCGCAACATTTTAGAAAAGAAAAATGGTTGTAGCGCTAAATTAGATTAGTTTACTTTGTGTGTGTGCCCTATAATGGAGACATAAACCCAATCCCTCCCTTTCACTGTAACTTACAACTTGTCTCCAAAACAAGTGATTCAAAGTTAATTCTTAGTTCTGTTGTTCCAATTCTTTTGTGGCATGCTAGTGATAGTTATTGCACATATAGTACTTGATTCCTCTTATTCACATGAATTGTATGTACTGGGTGACACAATATGACAACTGTGTAGGATTAAGTGGATATCCTGAGTGTGAAATAGACACAGTCATTCCTATAACGTTGTTAAGAATGGAACATATTAAATTAACAATAAATCTGAAATCCAGTTACTGCAATCCCGGTTCAAATTTTTTGCATATATTGGGAACAGCTAATCTATGTTGCTGTGTCCACGACTAAAATAATAGGAAATATCCATGGTTCATACACTTGCAGACGTTTTATTTCAAGTTCATGCACTGTTCCCGTGTGCCCACTGAGACCATCTTGTGTGGCATTAATCGACAGTGCTAGAGCAAACCAGGAAATAAATTGCTTGCCTCATATGTCATTTTGTGGCACCTATTTCTTTCCTGACATTTAAACTCTACGCTAACTCAACCACAATGAGTGACATCCTAACAGTGTACAAGATTTTTAATGAAATAGGGTAGCAAATATGTCTTTAATTCTATGAAATTAGATCATTTTTAGTGCAGCACCTCTATTGTAATAGGTACATTTCAGTTATTTGCATATTTTATATCTCATGACCAAATATATTAGTTCTCATTCCAGTTACATCACTATAATATAGGTTAGTTCCAAATTGTAGGTCCATGTAAGGTCTTTGTGAATGTACAAAATTGTCTTCAGCAATGTCATCCACATGAATTGTATAGGTATAATTTCACTGTTCTGGCACCACCACAGATACTTAACACTAGTAAACCGAACGTACTTCATTTAAGTGTCATTGTTGGTTTATTTAATCTTCAGTGTGAAATGCAGCAATGTAACCTTTCTCACTAGTTCAAGCATTAACATGTCGAGTATTACATGTGGTAGTATACAACTTTTTAGATTAACTGAATGTCCTGAATTTTTTTGTAGGTGCTATCGTTTGTGTAGTGTTGTTAGGAATGAGCTATGGCATATATTCACAAACATTCTGAGGTACTGCTACTACATTCCCTCTTCACAGTTGTTTCATATACTGTGTACTGTCATGGTTAGCGTCTTTGGCTCTGTCTGTAAGGTAATTGGAGATATCCGACATTCTGTTTCCAGTAGATATTTTATTTTTGGTAGATCTGCTGTTCACGTTTGCCCACATTAATCACCATGTGTGACATCATTCGACAGTGCATGTGAAGCCAACTAATAAACAGTTGGCGACATATATTATTTTATGTCTGCTCATTTGCTTCCTCTAACCTAACATTAGTAATAGGCTTAGATAATGAAGGTCATAACACTAAATATCTATTTAAATGCTATTCTTAGGTACAGCAGCTTCCTGATGCTATGTTAATCGAATTTCAGTGCATATTTTAATGTGTGAGACAATTCAATGTAGTGCTGTCAGAAAAGTTTATGACCTGTGTTTAACCCTTTTAATTGCAACAGATGTGCACTATGAAACCTATACTGCGAGTGGCTATGTCTGGCTGCACTGCTTGCCCAATGCTGGATTCCGTGTTGGATGATGGAGATCTGACTACTGTGAAAATCTCATCATGTGATGGTAAGAAATCTATTCGCTCAAAAACGACTGTTCTTTGCCCTTTATATTACCTCATATCTTCTCTCGATAAAGGACTTAAATTCCTTTCATTGTCCTTAATACTTACTGTGCTGCATTAATGTAGCTAAACCATAAACAAATGTTTACAGAAATAAGAGCACTTTCCTGACACTTTTCTTGCAGCTGATTTTATCATGTACATTCCTGTGTATTAAATGAAGATAAAAGATCGGAATTTTACCTTAAAATTAAAAGAAGATTAATACCTCATTTCATACTCAAAGTATTCATATTGATATAGAGTGAGCAAATGAACCAAGAAACACAATGTCACCTCTGTGCTATAGTAAATGTAGGTATAACAATCCTCACATTTCTTATACGGATCAGTATATGGCATGATATTGCATTATATATAAACTCACACAAGGAGGCATGTATAATCTCTTACAATTACTCGGAACCTTTTCATTCATGAGAACTAGAGGTAACTCGTCCATACAGCGATACACTGTGCTAGAGAAATTCCATAGACATATCATATGTGTCAAGGAATCCCAGGAACCTCTTTTAAAAACGTCCTCATAATCTGGAAGCGGAGAAGCACGACATATTACCTTATCAATAGCAGTTCTGGAATTCATAATGTCAACCCAACAAAATCTGCTAATAAACCTTGATATTCGCATTACCTCCTGTGATAGCAGATAACATGAACTAAATCTAAATCAACTATATACTATTTCTAGCTTTAGTTAATCTTTAGTAGCTGCTTCAACCTTGTAACATGGGCAGCGGCAATTACCTGCTGTTGCAGTAGAGAAAGATCAGTGTATTTCACCAAAATATAAGAGCTATTAGAGGTAAAGGTAGTGCATTATGGTGAACATTTGGCGTCATGTGCCATTTTGTGGCATCCCAATTGTTTCGTGACATTTAGTCACTGTGGTAATGTACCCACAATGAGTGTAATGTTAACGATGTACAACATTAATAGTAGGCTTCAATAATGAAAGTCGTACTAGACAAATTATTTGAGATAATGCCATTCTTTGGTACAGCAGCTTTTTTATGCTACAAGAATCTAATTTCAGTTTACACTTTAACGCTTGAGACATTAATATGTAGTTCCCAGTGCTGTCATACTGTTACTTTATATGTTGGTGTCAAAACAGTAGTTCCATGTAGTGTTGTTGGAGACAATTTCTGATCTTTCTTTAATCCTTTGACAGCAACTGAAGTATGGTTTGAATTCCGTGCCGAGCGCAGCTTTCTTGTCGCTGTACTACTATCTAACGCTGGTAGCTGCACTGAGAGATGCGGTTTTGACTACTGTGAAAAACTCGTCATGCAATGGTAAGAAATTTACTCAATGCAAAATATCTGTTCTCTACCCTTTATACTGCCAGATATCTTCTGTAGATAAAGAACTTCGTTCCTTTACGTTTTTCCTCATATTTCTAATGCTGTATCTAATTAATTAAAGAAAAACACAATTTTTTCTACCTGTTTAAAGATATGTAAACATATTAGATACACATTGCCTTTGTCTTTTATTATCTCCTACCTTACTGTGTATGAAATGTAGATGAGATATCGATCCACTATTTAAAAAAGGAATGGGAGCAGTACCTCATTTGGTAATCAAGATATTCAACTTTATATTGAGTGGGGAATGACATGACACATACACAGTCTCATCCCTGTGCAACTGTACATGTGCTCGTAAAAATCCTCAAATTTCATAACCCATACATTCTTTTGAGACTGTGTTTCCTGCAATTGATAAGACTCACGAAGATGTGCGTATTCTATAACAAATACTTGAAACGTTTCTACTCTTAAGAAATGAATGTAACACGTCCACACAGTGATATGGTGCATACAACGATATCGACAGACAGGTCATAAGTACGAAGGTATCGGAGAAGTTAAATGCTGTCATAGTCTAAGCATTTGAATGTGGTGAATCACAACCAGTTACACACGTCCACGGCAATTGTACAATTCATAATGTCAACCCAAATAATGTTCAGATAAAGTTTCACATTTACATTACCACCTGGGATACCTAAGAGTGTGTACTAAATCTGTTTGCGCATATTTACCATATGTTGGTATACTTAATATTCAGTGCCAGCAAATACCTTCAGCCATCAACAGCAGCAATTAGCACCTCACACTGCAGAGAATACCATCTTGAACAAACTAGTTTATATCTTGATCACAAAGTTTTATACATTTATGTATGACTGCCACATTGCAATTCCATTGAATGCATATCAGTATAAACATTGAATATTTCCTCTGTTATTATCTACCACAACAGATTAGAAAAGAAAATTTGTTGTAGTCCTAAATTAGATTAGTTTACCTTGTGTGTGTGTGCTCTATGATGGAGACATAAACCCATTGACTCTCTTCCACTGTAACTTACAACTTGTCTTCAAAACAAGTGATTCAAAGCCAATTCCTAGTTCTATTGTTCCAATAATTCTTTTGTGGCATACTAGTGATAGTTATTGCACATGTAGTACCTGATTCCTTTTATTCAGATGAATTATGTGTACTGGGTTGATACACTATGACAACTGTGTTGGAGTAAGTGGATATCTTGAGTGTTAAATAGACACAGTCATTCCTATAACGTTGTTAAGAACGCACTATATTAAAGTAACAAGCAAACTGTAATCCAGTTACTGCAATCCCGCTTCAAATTTTTTGCATATATATTGGTTACAACTATTCTATGTTGCTGTCTCCACGACTAAAATAATAGGAAATTTCCATGGTTCATACACTTGTAGACTTTTTATTTCAATTTCATGCACTGTTCACGTGTGCCCACTGAGACCATCTTGTGTGGCATTAATCGACAGTGCTAGAGCAATCCAGGAAATAAATTGCTTGCCTCATATGTCATTTTGTGGCACTTATTTGTTTCCTGACATTTAAACTCTGCTCTAACTCAACCACAATGAGTGACATCCTAATAGTGTACAAGATTGTTAATGAACTAGTGAAGCAAATATGTCTTTAATTGTATGAAATGAGACCATTTGTAGTGCAGCACTTCTATTATAATAGGTACATTTCAGTTATTTGCATATTTTAATATGTCATGCCCAAATACCTTAGTTCTCATTCCAGTTACATCACTAAAATATAGGTTAGTTCCAAATTGTAGGTCCATGTAAGGTCTTTGTGAACGTACAAAATTGTCTTCAGCAATGTCATCCACATGAATTGTATAGGTATAATTTCACTGTTCTGGGACCACCACAGATACTTAACACTAGTAAACCGAACGTACTTCACTTAAGTGTCATTGTTGGTTTATTTAATCTTCAGTGTGAAATGCAGCATTGTAACCTTTCTCACTAGTTCAAGCATTAACATGTCGAGTATTACATGTGGTAGTATACAACTTTTTAGATTAACTGAATGTCCTGAATTTTTTTGTAGGTGCTATCGTTTGTGTAGTGTTGTTAGGAATGAGCTATGGCATATATTCACAAACATTCTGAGGTACTGCTACTACATTCCCTCTTCACAGTTGTTTCATATACTGTGTACTGTCATGGTTAGCGTCTTTGGCTCTGTCTGTAAGGTAATTGGAGATATCTAACATTCTGTTTCCTGTAGATATTTTATTTTTGGTAGATCTGCTGTTCACGTTTGCCCACATTAATCACCATGTGTGACGTCATTTGACGGTGCATGTGAAGCCAACTAATAAATAGTTGGCGACAAATATTATTTTATATCTGATCATTTGCTTCCTCAGCCTAACATTAATAATAGGCTTAGATAATGAAGGTCATAACACTAAATATCTATTTAAATGCTATTCTTAAGTACAGCAGCTTCCTGATGCTACGTTAATCGAATTTCAGTGCATATTTTAATGTGTGAGACAATTCAATGTAGTGCTGTCAGAAAAGTTTATGACCTGTGTTTAACTCTTTTAATTGCAACAGATGTGCACTATGAAACCTATACTGCGAGTGGCTATGTCTGGCTGCACTGCTTGCCCAATGCTGGATTCCGTGCTGCGAGATGGAGATCTGACTACTGTGAAAATCTCATCCTGTGATGGTAAGAAATCTGTTCGCTCAAAAACGACTCTTCTTTGCGCTTTATATTACCTCATATCTTCTCTCGATAAAGGACTTAAATTCCTTTCATTGTCCTTAATACTTACTGTGTTGCATAAATGTAACTAAACGATAAACAAATGTTTACAGAAATAAGTGCACTTTCCTGACACTTTTCTTCTAGTTGATTTTATCATGTACATTTCCGTGTATTAATGAAGATAAAAGATCGAAATTTTAACTTAAAATTAAAAGAAGATTAATACCTCATTTCATACTCAAAGTATTCATATTGATATAGAGTGAGCAAATGAACCAAGAAACACAATGTCACCTCTGTGCTATAGTAAATGTAGGTATAACAATCCTCACATTTCTTATACGGATCAGTATATGGCATGATATTGCATTATATATAAACTCACACAAGGAGGCATGTATAATCTCTTACAATTACTCGGAACCTTTTCATTCATGAGAACTAGAGGTAACTCGTCCATACAGCGATACACTGTGCTAGAGAAATTCCATAGACATATCATATGTGTCAAGGAATCCCAGGAACCTCTTTTAAAAACGTCCTCATAATCTGGAAGCGGAGAAGCACGACATATTACCTTATCAATAGCAGTTCTGGAATTCATAATGTCAACCCAACAAAATCTGCTAATAAACCTTGATATTCGCATTACCTCCTGTGATAGCAGATAACATGAACTAAATCTAAATCAACTATATACTATTTCTAGCTTTAGTTAATCTTTAGTAGCTGCTTCAACCTTGTAACATGGGCAGCGGCAATTACCTGCTGTTGCAGTAGAGAAAGATCAGTGTATTTCACCAAAATATAAGAGCTATTAGAGGTAAAGGTAGTGCATTATGGTGAACATTTGGCGTCATGTGCCATTTTGTGGCATCCCAATTGTTTCGTGACATTTAGTCACTGTGGTAATGTACCCACAATGAGTGTAATGTTAACGATGTACAACATTAATAGTAGGCTTCAATAATGAAAGTCGTACTAGACAAATTATTTGAGATAATGCCATTCTTTGGTACAGCAGCTTTTTTATGCTACAAGAATCTAATTTCAGTTTACACTTTAACGCTTGAGACATTAATATGTAGTTCCCAGTGCTGTCATACTGTTACTTTATATGTTGGTGTCAAAACAGTAGTTCCATGTAGTGTTGTTGGAGACAATTTCTGATCTTTCTTTAATCCTTTGACAGCAACTGAAGTATGGTTTGAATTCCGTGCCGAGCGCAGCTTTCTTGTCGCTGTACTACTATCTAACGCTGGTAGCTGCACTGAGAGATGCGGTTTTGACTACTGTGAAAAACTCGTCATGCAATGGTAAGAAATTTACTCAATGCAAAATATCTGTTCTCTACCCTTTATACTGCCAGATATCTTCTGTAGATAAAGAACTTCGTTCCTTTACGTTTTTCCTCATATTTCTAATGCTGTATCTAATTAATTAAAGAAAAACACAATTTTTTCTACCTGTTTAAAGATATTTAAACATATTAGATACACATTGCCTTTGTCTTTTATTATCTCCTACCTTACTGTGTATGAAATGTAGATGAGATATCGATCCACTATTTAAAAAAGGAATGGGAGCAGTACCTCATTTGGTAATCAAGATATTCAACTTTATATTGAGTGGGGAATGACATGACACATACACAGTCTCATCCCTGTGCAACTGTACATGTGCTCGTAAAAATCCTCAAATTTCATAACCCATACATTCTTTTGAGACTGTGTTTCCTGCAATTGATAAGACTCACGAAGATGTGCGTATTCTATAACAAATACTTGAAACGTTTCTACTCTTAAGAAATTAATGTAACACGTCCACACAGTGATATGGTGCATACAACGATATCGACAGACAGGTCATAAGTACGAAGGTATCGGAGAAGTTAAATGCTGTCATAGTCTAAGCATTTGTATGTGGTGAATCACAACCAGTTACACACGTCCACGGCAATTGTACAATTCATAATGTCAACCCAAATAATGTTCAGATAAAGTTTCACATTTACATTACCACCTGGGATACCTAAGAGTGTGTACTAAATCTGTTTGCGCATATTTACCATATGTTGGTATACTTAATATTCAGTGCCAGCAAATACCTTCAGCCATCAACAGCAGCAATTAGCACCTCACACTGCAGAGAATACCATCTTGAACAAACTAGTTTATATCTTGATCACAAAGTTTTATAGATTTATGTATGACTGCCACATTGCAATTCCATTGAATGCATATCAGTATAAACATTGAATATTTCCTCTGTTATTATCTACCACAACAGATTAGAAAAGAAAATTTGTTGTAGTCCTAAATTAGATTAGTTTACCTTGTGTGTGTGTGCTCTATGATGGAGACATAAACCCATTGACTCTCTTCCACTGTAACTTACAACTTGTCTTCAAAACAAGTGATTCAAAGCCAATTCCTAGTTCTATTGTTCCAATAATTCTTTTGTGGCATACTAGTGATAGTTATTGCACATGTAGTACCTGATTCCTTTTATTCAGATGAATTATGTGTACTGGGTTGATACACTATGACAACTGTGTTGGAGTAAGTGGATATCTTGAGTGTTAAATAGACACAGTCATTCCTATAACGTTGTTAAGAACGCACTATATTAAAGTAACAAGTAAACTGTAATCCAGTTACTGCAATCCCACTTCAAATTTTTTGCATATATATTGGTTACAACTATTCTATGTTGCTGTCTCCACGACTAAAATAATAGGAAATATCCATGGTTCATACACTTGTAGACTTTTTATTTCAAGTTCATGCACTGTTCACGTGTGCCCACTGAGACCATCTTGTGTGGCATTAATCGACAGTGCTAGAGCAATCCAGGAAATAAATTGCTTGCCTCATATGTCATTTTGTGGCACTTATTTGTTTCCTGACATTTAAACTCTGTTCTAACTCAACCACAATGAGTGACATCCTAATAGTGTACAAGATTGTTAATGAACTAGTGAAGCAAATATGTCTTTAATTGTATGAAATGAGACCATTTGTAGTGCAGCACTTCTATTATAATAGGTACATTTCAGTTATTTGTATATTTTAATATGTCATGCCCAAATACCTTAGTTCTCATTCCAGTTACATCACTAAAATATAGGTTAGTTCCAAATTGTAGGTCCATGTAAGGTCTTTGTGAATGTACAAAATTGTCTTCAGCAATGTCATCCACATGAATTGTATAGGTATAATTTCACTGTTCTGGGACCACCACAGATACTTAACACTAGTAAACCGAACGTACTTCATTTAAGTGTCATTGTTGGTTTATTTAATCTTCAGTGTGAAATGCAGCATTGTAACCTTTCTCACTAGTTCAAGCATTAACATGTCGAGTATTACATGTGGTAGTATACAACTTTTTTGATTAACTGAATGTCCTGAATTTTTTTGTAGGTGCTATCGTTTGTGTAATATTGTTAGGAATGAGCTATGGCATATATTCACAAACATTCTGAGATACTGTTACTACATTCCAACTTCACAGTTGTTTCATATACTGTGTACTGTCATGGTTAGCGTCTTTGGCTCTGTCTGTAAGGTAATTGGAGATATCTAACATTCTGTTTCCTGTAGATATTTTATTTTTGGTAGATCTGCTGTTCACGTTTGCCCACATTAATCACCATGTGTGACATCATTCGACAGTGCATGTGAAGCCAACTAATAAACAGTTGGCGACATATATTATTTTATGTCTGCTCATTTGCTTCCTCAGCCTAACATTAATAATAGGCTTAGATAATGAAGGTCATAACACTAAATATCTATTTAAATGCTATTCTTAGGTACAGCAGCTTCCTGATGCTATGTTAATCGAATTTCAGTGCATATTTTAATGTGTGAGACAATTCAATGTAGTGCTGTCAGAAAAGTTTATGACCTGTGTTTAACCCTTTCAATTGCAACAGATGTGCACTATGAAACATATACTGCGAGTGGCTATGTCTGGCTGCACTGCTTGCCCAATGCTGGATTCCGTGTTGGATGATGGAGATCTGACTACTGTGAAAATCTCATCATGTGATGGTAAGAAATCTGTTCGCTCAAAAACGACTGTTCTTTGCCCTTTATATTACCTCATATCTTCTCTCGATGAAGGACTTAGATTCCTTTCATTGTCCTTAATACTTAATGTGCTGCATTAATGTAGCTAAACCATAAACAAATGTTTACAGAAATAAGAGCACTTTCCTGACACTTTTCTTGCAGCTGATTTTATCATGTACATTCCTGTGTATTAAATGAAGATAAAAGATCGGAATTTTACCTTAAAATTAAAAGAAGGTTAATATCTCATTTCATACTCAAATTATTCATGTTGATATAGAGCGAGCAAATGCACCAAGATACACAATGTCATCCCTGTGCTATAGTAAATGGGGGTATAACAGTCCTCACATTTCTTATACAGATCAGTATATGGCATGAGATTGTATTGGAAATAAACTCACACAAGGAAGCATGTATAATCTGTTACAATGACTTGGAAACTTTTCATTCATGAGAAACAGAGGTAACTCGTCCATACAGCGATACATTGTGCTGGAGAAATTCCATAGACATGTCATATGTGTCAAGGAATCCCAGGAACCTCTTTTAAACACGTCCTCAGCATCTGGAAGCGGTGAAGCACGACATATTACCTTATCAATAGCAGTTCTGGAATTCATAATGTCAACCCAACAAAACCTGCAAATAAAGCTTGATATTCGCATTACCTCATGTGATAGCAGATAACATGAACTAAATCTAAATCAACTATATACAATTCCAGCTTTAATTAATCTTTAGTAGCTGCTCCAACCTTGTAACATGGGCAGTGGCAATTACCTGCAGTTGTGGTAGAGAAAGATCAGTGTATTTCACCAAAATATAAGAGCTATTAGAGGTAAAGGTAGTGCATTATGGTGAACATTTAGCGTCAGATGCCATTTTGTGGCATCTCATTTGTTTCTTGACATTTAATCGCTGTGGTAAAGTATCCACAATGAGTGTAATGTTAACGATGTACAACATTAATAGTAGGCTTCAACAATGAATGTCATACTAGACAAGTTATTTGAGATAATGACATTTTTAGGTACAGCAGCTTTTTTATGCTACTAGAATCTAATTTCATTTTACACTTTAACGCTTGAGACATTAATATGTAGTTCCCAGTGCTGTCATACTGTTACTTTATATGTTGGTGTCAAAACAGTAGTTCCATGCAGTGTTGTTGGAGAGAATTTCTGATCTTTCTTTAATCCTTTGACAGCAACTGAAGTATGGTTTGAATTCCGTGCCGAGCGCAGCTTTCTTGTCGCTGTAATACTATCTAACGCTGGTAGCTGCACTAAGAGATGCGGTTTTGACTACTGTGAAAAACTCGTCATGCAATGGTAAGAAATTTACTCAATGCGAAAGATCTGTTCTCTGCCCTTTATACTGCCAGATATCTTCTGTAGATAAAGAATTTTGTTCCTTTACGTTTTTCCTCATATTTCTAATGGTGCATCTAATTAATTAAAGAAAAACATAATTTTTTCTATCTGTTTAAAGAGATGTAAACATTACAGATACACATTGCCTTTGTTTTTTATTATCTCATACCTTACTGTGTATGAAATGTAGATGAGATGTCGATCCATTATTTAAAAAAGGAATGGGAGCAATATCTCATTTGGTAATCAAGATATTCAAGTTTATATTGAGTGGGAAATGACATGACACATACACAGTCTCATCCCTGTGCAACTGTAAATGTGCTCGTAAAAATCCTCAAATTTCATAACCCATACATTCTTTTGAGACTGTGTTTCCTGCAAATGATAACACACACGAAGATGTGCGTATTCTATAACAAATACTCGAAACGTTTCTACTCTTAAGAAATGAATATAACAAATCCACACAGTGATATGGTGCATACCACGATATCTACATACAGGTCATATGTACGATGGTATCCGAGAACTTCAATGCTGCCATAGTCTAAGCCTTTGTGTGTGGTGAATGACAAGCAGTTACACACGTCCACGGCAGTTGTACCATTCATAATGTCAACCCAAATTATGTTCAGATAAAGTTTCACATTTACATTACCTCCTGGGATACGTGATAATGTGTACTAAATCTGTTTACTCATATGTACCATATGTTGGTATGTTTAATCTTCAGTGGCAGCAGATACCTTGGTCCATTGACAGCGGCAATTAGCACCAGACACTGCAGAGAATACCATCTTGAACAAACTAGTCTATATCTTGATCACAAATTTTTATACATTTATGTATGACTGACACATTGCAATTATATTGGATGCGTATCAGTATAAACAGTGAATATTTCCTGTGTTATTATCAACCACAACAGTCGAGAAAAGAAAAATGGTTGTAGTGCTAAATTAGATTAGTTCACCTTGTGTGTGTGTGCCCTATAATGGAGACATAAGCCCATTGCCTCTCTTCCACTGTAACTTACAACTTGTCTCCAAAACAAGTGATTCAAAGCCAATTCCTAGTTCTATTGTTCCAATAATTCTTTTGTGGCATACTAGTGATAGTTATTGCACATGTAGTACCTGATTCCTTTTATTCAGATGAATTATGTGTACTGGGTTGATACACTATGACAACTGTGTTGGAGTAAGTGGATATCTTGAGTGTGAAATAGACACAGTCATTCCTATAACGTTGTTAAGAACGGACTACATTAAATTAACAAGCAAACTGTAATCCACTTACTGCAATCCCCGCTTCAAATTTTTTGCATGTACTGGGAACAACTAATCTATGTTTCTGTCTCCACGACTAAAATAATAGGAAATATCCATGGTTCATACACTTGTAGACTTTTTATTTCAAGTTCATGCACTGTTCCCGTGTGCCCACTGAGACCATCTTGTGTGGCATTAATCGACAGTGCTAGAGCAATCCAGGAAATAAATTGCTTGCCTCGTATGTCATTTTGTGGCACCTATTTGTTTCCTCACATTTAAACTCTGCGCTAACTCAACCACAATGAGTGACATCCTAACAGTGTACAAGATTTTTAATGAAATAGGGTAGCAAATATGTCTTTAATTCTATGAAATTAGATCATTTTTAGTGCAGCACCTCTATTGTAATAGGTACATTGCAGTTATTTGCATATTTTATATCTCATGCCCAAATACATTAGTTCTCATTCCAGTTACATCACTATAATATAGGTTAGTTCCAAATTGTAGGTCCATGTAAGGTCTTTGTGAATGTACAAAATTGTCTCCAGCAATGTCATCCACATGAATTGTACAGGTATAATTTCACTGTTCTGGGACCACCACAGATACTTAACACTAGTAAACCGAACGTACTTCATTTATTTATCATTGATGGTTTATTTAATCTTCAGTGTGAAATGCAGCATTGTAACCTTTCTCACTAGTTCAAGCATTAACATGTCGAGTATTACATGTGGTAGTATACAACTTTTTAGATTAACTGAATGTCCTGAATTTTTTTGTAGGTGCTATCGTTTGTGTAGTGTTGTTAGGAATGAGCTATGGCATATATTCACAAACATTCTGAGGTACTGCTACTACATTCCCTCTTCACAGTTGTTTCATATACTGTGTACTGTCATGGTTAGCGTCTTTGGCTCTGTCTGTAAGGTAATTGGAGATATCCGACATTCTGTTTCCTGTAGATATTTTATTTTTGGTAGATCTGCTGTTCACGTTTGCCCACATTAATCACCATGTGTGACATCATTCGACAGTGCATGTGAAGCCAACTAATAAACAGTTGGCGACATATATTATTTTATGTCTGCTCATTTGCTTCCTCAGCCTAACATTAGTAATAGGCTTAGATAATGAAGGTCATAACACTAAATATCTATTTAAATGCTATTCTTAGGTACAGCAGCTTCCTGATGCTATGTTAATCGAATTTCAGTGCATATTTTAATGTGTGAGACAATTCAATGTAGTGCTGTCAGAAAAGTTTATGACCTGTGTTTAACCCTTTCAATTGCAACAGATGTGCACTATGAAACATATACTGCGAGTGGCTATGTCTGGCTGCACTGCTTGCCCAATGCTGGATTCCGTGTTGGATGATGGAGATCTGACTACTGTGAAAATCTCATCATGTGATGGTAAGAAATCTGTTCGCTCAAAAACGACTGTTCTTTGCCCTTTATATTACCTCATATCTTCTCTCGATAAAGGACTTAAATTCCTTTCATTGTCCTTAATACTTACTGTGCTGCATTAATGTAGCTAAACCATAAACAAATGTTTACAGAAATAAGAGCACTTTCCTGACACTTTTCTTGTAGCTGATTTTATCATGTACATTCCTGTGTATTAAATGAAGATAAAAGATTGAAATTTTACCTTAAAATTAAAAGAAGATTAATACCTCATTTCATACTCAAATTATTCATGTTGATATAGAGCGAGCAAATGCACCAAGATACACAATGTCATCCCTGTGCTATAGTAAATGGGGGTATAACAGTCCTCACATTTCTTATACAGATCAGTATATGGCATGAGATTGTATTGGAAATAAACTCACACAAGGAAGCATGTATAATCTATTACAATGACTTGGAAACTTTTCATTCATGAGAAATAGAGGTAACTCGTCCATACAGCGATACATTGTGCTGGAGAAATTCCATAGACATGTCATATGTGTCAAGGAATCCCAGGAACCTCTTTTAAACACGTCCTCAGCATCTGGAAGCGGTGAAGCACGACATATTACCTTATCAATAGCAGTTCTGGAATTCATAATGTCAACCCAACAAAACCTGCAAATAAAGCTTGATATTCGCATTACCTCATGTGATAGCAGATAACATGAACTAAATCTAAATCAACTATATACAATTCCAGCTTTAATTAATCTTTAGTAGCTGCTCCAACCTTGTAACATGGGCAGTGGCAATTACCTGCAGTTGTGGTAGAGAAAGATCAGTGTATTTCACCAAAATATAAGAGCTATTAGAGGTAAAGGTAGTGCATTATGGTGAACATTTAGCGTCAGATGCCATTTTGTGGCATCTCATTTGTTTCTTGACATTTAATCGCTGTGGTAGAGTATCCACAATGAGTGTAATGCTAACGATGTACAACATTAATAGTAGGCTTCAACAATGAATGTCATACTAGATAAGTAATTTGAGATAATGACATTTTTAGGTACAGCAGCTTTTTTATGCTACAAGAATCTAATTTGAGTTTACACTGTAACGTTTGAGACAATATGTAGTTCCCAGTGCTGTCATACTGTTACTTTATGTGTTGGTGTCAAAACAGTAGTTCCATGTAGTGTTGTTGGAGAGAATTTCTGATCTTTCTTTAATCCTTTGACAGCAACTGAATTATGGTTTGAATTCCGTGCGAAAGGATGTCGGCCATGCCCTTTCAAAGGAACCATCTCGGCACTTGCCTGAAGCCAATTAGGGATATAACAAGAAACCTTAAACGGGATGACCAGGGCGCGGGTTTGAACAGACGTCCTCCCGCATGCGAGTCTAGTGTACCAACCACTGCACACCTCGCTATGTTTTTTCTCTAGCTTTTCCTTGTATATGGGCTGTGTAGCCTACGTATCATTTCTGTTCTACATAGTTATCCCCCTGTCTGTTACTTAAACAGCATTTAAAGCAAAATTTAAAGTGCCACCATTTAACGCGGTTTCATTTGAACCTCGTTTTGTAACTTGACAGTTATGTTTTATTTAAAAAAAATACAGACTCATTGTCTAATGCTATAAATCGCAATTTCCTAAAAAGCCAACGTTTATAAAAACGCAAGACAATGTATCAAACATAGCTTCGGTAAAGCGTCAACTTCACATGAGACTAGTTTGTTATTCATAAATTAGTTTCATACTTAATAACAGGAAACTCTTGCCTTTGACGTGATTAACTTTCTGTTGAGACGTAACAATAGCAATATAGATTTTATATGTTGGTGCATGAAAACTGTACTTTCATCAGAAGTAATTGCAGTGGTTATATAAAAACAAGCGATCGACAAATTTTTATTTCTTCTAAAAATTCGGTTTACATTTTGGAAGTGTACGGAACAAACTACACAATGGACTAATAGATGTGCAGTTCTAATTACTTGCAAAAAACAAAGGGAAGTCGTCGGATCAGTTTCTCTCACACTTTCCATTAGTTATTCTCTACTAGTCCTATTAACACTGACGGCAAGCGTGCCATTTCCTACCTTGTCTATTTACTGTACCAAAAAGACCCAACTGTAGTTTTGGTAGAGCGCCACTAAGTGTAGCCCACGACGCGAGAATACCCATAACGTAGTCATCCAGTATTTGAGAATGACAACACTTGTATACTTGCAACAAACTGTACACATAATGTCCAACTTCTAAGCTTATCCCTTATTACATTTATCCAGTCCATGGATTGAGACTGCCAAATGAGGCATGATTTAATTTATTACCTCTTTACCACTAAATGCGCGCAACATTTCGTGGAAGTACCCACGTATAATGCTGAATGTACTTAGAAACCTACATCGTTTTAAGGTACATAGTTCAGGAGACATGACACCACTGACAGCTGCATGATAAACTGACGCATTACTTTTACCTTTTTTACTACTAACTGTACTAATAATAGGTTTTGCAGACAGTCACATGTACCACTGGATTTACGTGCAAAAAATACGTCATTGTACTGAACATGGTTCAGGATATGCGACGTAATAAACATTGAGATGCGGGGAAAAACGCTGCAGGGTGACGTTCGTTAGATGTACAGGTGAAATATATGTACAAACAGTCGTAAAATACAATTAAATATCTTTGAAATATATATTACATGTGCGTATGCTGGAAAAGCCACGGGTAGAAAGCTCATCTTAAATGGCTGTAAGCATTTCAGTCAAATTGGTATATATATATATATATATATATATATATATATATATATATATATATATATATATATATATATATATTAATTACAATCGGGAAAGAAATACTGTAGGAGTAAGAATCAAGCCGTCTATTGGGGTATTACTGCGTGGAGGGAGGACTAGAGGAAAGGCGGAGATAGGCAACGGTAAGAGGAGGACATGAACAGAGATACGGGAGGGGAACATAGGGAGAGGGGAGAGAAGGAGAGAGAGATAGGAAAATGGAGGGGAAGGGCAGAGACAAGGGGAGGAAGAGGCATGTGGAGAAATGGGAGAGACCATGACAAGCAGGAGGAAAAACAGAAAAAGGGAAGAAGAATGGACAGACAAGCGCGAGGAGGAGATGGACAGGGAGGAAATGGGTAAAGAACAGGGAGTTCAGGAGGTGGGAAGAGATGAGGCTGTAGAGATGGAAAGAGATTGAAGGTGGTGATGGACTAGAAGACTGGAATAAACACATACCCAGGCAATGCTGTGTACTCTGCTAGTTGTGAATAAATCTGGGAGCACTGCAAAATTATTCCAAGTGCAAGTATTCACAGTCCCGTAATATCGGTATTATTAGCTCTAACTGGCTGAACTCTTGAGAGTAGACTCGGACTACCACTGGAAGTCATTTTAAGTTTCGACAGAAGCAAGATATTCTGAGTCAGTTCTGACCAGCCACATTGAAGGACAATGTTTTAGCGTCTACTGTTGCGAAATCTAACTACGAAATAGCATGGATACATCACTGTCCATAGAATTACAAATCTAATTCCGCAACGTCCGGACGGCCGCTGCCGCCAAAAAAAATTCTACGAATTTACGTCTTTCAGCAAGTGAGAGATTACAGCAGTGTGAAATTAAAATTTATTTTTGCTTGCTATCTTAAAAATAGAAGTTTCAGAAGTAGCGCGCGAAACTGATCTAAATTTTCATTGCAACTGTGGAGTAAGTTACTGGCATCCCTAAAAATTTTACATACTCATCACTGGAAAGTATACTCACGTTCCTGCAACAGTTCCACGGAGCCATATCGACAGGACCACGACGATGCCCGATCTGCAAGAAGGGCTCAGCTTTAGGATGCGAGCTAACAGAACTTTGTTCGTGTAGGCCAGACGGCTCCACGTCCACCTTCAGGACTCATGTGAAATGTTACTATCAGCCCCACCCCCTCGTCTGCATGTAAATAGGCTTGTGTTCACTGATTATTCGTCATAAACATTGACGAGAACTACTTACCTGCCAATAGCTAATTTTCTGTTAGATGGGTGGCGAGTAGACCTAGAGACCTTTCACAACCGTTGATGGCAAGTGTAAAGTACTGCTCCGAGAAATTTAGAGGGGGGGGGGGGTTTCTGTTGAGAATTCATGAACAGTACAGGAAACTAGCTTCGTCCATAGAAATCTATTAACTTGTCATCTGTTGATGCCAGTCATCCTGAGTTGAACAGCCCAGATTGTCTCAGTACAGTAGCCGCTAAGCCAGCAAGTGGACAGCTGATCGCAGGTAATATATCACTGGGCAATTTTCCAAGAACGACCTAATGCAGTCCACTGCCCCTTGTTGAGCAGGTATCGAGATTTATGTTTACTTACACTTAACGATAATTAAAACGCTACAGGTAAGCAAGTTACAATACAACCAACAACACTATCCCATACTTTCAGTTATTAC
The DNA here is from genome assembly GCF_023897955.1 of Schistocerca gregaria. Classification (NCBI taxonomy): domain Eukaryota; kingdom Metazoa; phylum Arthropoda; class Insecta; order Orthoptera; family Acrididae; genus Schistocerca; species Schistocerca gregaria. The sequence goes on along the minus strand of NW_026062020.1, from coordinate 682,486 downwards.
AGAACTCTCAGGGCTTTTAAGTACGATGCATAATACACCGTTGTGCAGTGAAACATGGCCTAACTGGGCTGGCGACCGCTGAATCATTTGTTACATTGCTGTATAGGCACTATGTGAAGCTTACTGTACATGTGAAATCCGCCTCAGTCATAGGTGAATGGTAATCGTGACAGTCTAGACGACCCAGGTTCAGATCCGGGCAATGCCAGTAACTTTCTCCTGGGAAGGAGGGCTAGAACGGTTTCCACTCAGCCTCGTGATGCCAGTTGAGGTGCCACTTTCGCAGTAATTGCGCCAAGCTCTGCAAAGACGGCCACGGCCAAGAGCGGTGTGGTAGCTCCACGCGCCTTTACAATACATTGAAATAATGCCAGAATTGGCCAGTACGGTCCAGACTGGCCAAGCCTACCTTACTTTATGTGTGTGACGTATTATCACATAACTGGAGCGTTCCGTCGAATACCTTCACGATCGATTTAAGTGGAGTTTCGTGTGGCATTTCACGAAATTGCGTCGTGTTAATTTGAATTATTTGGGAATGAACAAGGCCGCCTCCAGCTGTTGGCTAGGGCATATCACGCATTGCCACGTACGTGGGTGTGTTCTGTGCACAGTGGGCACCACTCCATTGATGCGTCACGGCATTGCAGGAGTTATGGGCTTGAAGTTCAGCCATACTTAACTGCACGATAAGAATATTCTCGTATGTTGTATGAACACGAAGGGGGAGGGGGGGGAAGGGGTATTGTGCCCTAGTACTGGGATTTCAAAGGGTCGGGTGAGACATTTTTCTTGTCCCTTTCCCTTTTAAATTCTAGCTTTAAGAGCATTTAATTCCACCCGTCAGCAGATACTAGTTTTCGACATGCTGTATTTATTGAACGTGGGCAACATTTAAAAGTACACTGGAGCATAAAATCTCAGTACATTGTAAATGTTTCACATTAAAATTTTACATCCATTGTATGTCCTTGCCACGCCTAGCGAAATAGGCGAGTTCTAGTATGCATTCTCTTAACATCAGGCTTAATTACGTTTACACACTCGTCCACGTAGTTCAGGCAGAAACTGGACAATGCCATGTTGTCAAGAGCATTACATTTTTGTTCCGTGCTAATACATTCCGTTCCGCTACCCCCGAGGCCACACCAGAAGCTTGGCCTGGAGAAGCCCTACTCTCCGATGCATCGACAGGCTCTTCTGGTCTGAAGTACTGGTAGACGATACCCGCAGCAACACCGCCTACGCCGGCCGCGGTGGTCTAGCGGTTCAGGCGCTCAGTCCGGAACCGCGCGACTGCTACGGTCGCAGGTTCGAATCCTGCCTCGGGCATGGATGTGTGTGATGTCCTTAGGTTAGTTTGGTTTAAATAGTTCTAAGTTCTAGGGGACTGATGACCACAGATGTTAAGTCCCATAGTGCTGAGAGCCATTTTGAACACCGCCTACGCACGGTCCCACCCAGTACACCTGCAAAAAAAAAAAAAACGGCCGAACCAATACTAAGCAAAGCTTAGTCGTCAACTCTTCATTCATTTCACACTTTTCATTTGATACATACCCAATGGTTTGTCCAAGATTCCGTAACGAAAGCAGGTCCGAACGAGCGTGCCGGATTCATACCAGCACCAGTGTACTGCATCTGCGAAAAATGCTCATTTAGTCTTGCACGATACCTCTGATATTTCCTCGTTACATTTGAATCCCTCTGAATAGGGATTTACACCTTATTGAATTTTAGGCAGTCCTTTGTCAATTACAGGTGCGTCCTGTCGCTGCTTTTTCAGCTACCATCAGGGTTTGCTCTACTGATCTACGAAGTGAATTTTCTATCCCTGTTAATTTATGAGTAGTTTTCTACGAAACCGTAAATTCAACTACATCGTAAAGTAGTTTTGTCTTCCCGAGACCTAAGTTTTGAAGCCGAACACACATCGTAGCTCCGTGTTACTGAGCTTGGGACGATACCTTCACGTTTAGTCGGGCATATACTTAACCTAAATGATTCACTTCTTTCATTGTAGCAGTGCTTCTGGTGTGTGAAGATCTCTTTACAACTCACTGATGACAAAGTCAACTTATGTCTGGACAAGGTCGAGCCATAAGCTTTCTATAGGGCGTTAGCCCACATTCCAAATTTAAATCCATTTGCACAGTTTAAATAAATACTTAAGTCACTGATTACTTTCATACGAGGGTAGACCAAGTAGTAGTGCCCTGTATTAAGTTTAGTGATTGAGGCAACAGCGGAATTAGTACAGATTATAGCCTTAACTGTCCTCTACACATCTCCCTTTTTGCACTGTCGCCGATGCATTCGTGCCTATCTGCGACATTTCTGAACCAAGCCCTGCTTTTTCTTATGGCTCAGCTGTTACGTTTACGCAAGTCATTTGATCTTTAACAGCCTATGTTGCTTTCTTAAGACGTAACAGTCAAATGGGCTGTAGTGTTCAAGATTCACCACAGACCAGTTTCATTTTACGATCGCTTTATGCGAAGAACGACGTTTGGGGGCGTGCGTTATTGGCTCCCTAAGGTTCTGAAGTGTGGTTACACAATCGTCGCTGTTTATCGTCAACTCTAAAGCGTGTTTCTTGTTTATCATTACCAGTACGCCTTGGGTCCCCATCTAATCAATGTCTGCCTTCAGCTGTGCGGAATGTCTGAAGTTTTTCACCCAACGCCACACATTGTCCACGTGCGTTACAGCGTACCCGCACATTAACATCTTTGAATTCCTGTCAGCAAGAAGGACCCGTGTTATTCAAAGCAGGTATAGCCATGGGACACATATTGCTTTCAATGTTGGAAGAACTTTCTGAGAAGATTTTTAGGTGTAACCCTGTCAAATGATTATGATTTCAGTCCTCGCTTTAGAAACAATACAACCTAGCTGCAGTCACTTGCACATATTCAATTCTCTTTACCAAGGCTTACCAATGTACTAAAATTTGCTAGATATGCAGCAGGATATTTAGAGAGTCACCCATGACATCATATTATCTCCTCTGTTGTGTATATTACACAAATAATGTTATGTTTTAAGTGTTTCCTTGCAGATCATCTTGATCTTAATTATATTATATCATACTAATGAGTTACTTATCTTTTTCACTTAACAAAATACAAATATCTGAAATGGTAAACTAAAAAACACAAACGCCATGAATGTAAAATAAGAATTTAAAATGTAAAAGAAATGTGAGTAAAATAAAGAATTACAATGGTATTGAATTTTACATATTTAATTAGGTATGTTGGAAATACTCTGACAGCTTATTGTATACTGCTTATTTTCCAGACCAGTATTTCAAAAACGGGTTGTATTACACAGGGATTTATGTGGTTGAAAGCATCTTGGATTTCTGTTGTAACAAAAGTTTCTATTTTTCAAAATTAATTAATGCTGGTGGGGTATTTTTTTGTAAATTTTCAGATTAGTACAAAAAGTTGATTATACAGTTTTCAAGAACATTAATTACATATCAACTGTTATTTTAAAAAAAAAAACGTTTTCATTTTACATCATTTTGAAGATATTCCTTGTCAATCTAAAATTCCAAATAACATTTCATGGTGTGTTTCATTCCTTAAAAGTGAAACTGACCACAGACAAAAAATGTTTTGTAATATTTTGCCCCATCTATACACCCCACAACTTTCATCAAGATTGTTAATTGACACCTAGGAATGTTCCCTTGTTAGTGATTTTTCAAGATGGCTTTGGCAAAGCTCACAATTTTGAGGCTCACTTTGTCACACAAGACAATGCAGAACAATGGTATTACCAAGCATGGCCTGTCCTTCACACTATCAGAGATCAGGTGGCACAGGAATCATTATCTTGGCTGGACAATAGTGTGACTTCCCCCGTAGTAGCTAGTCAGTGGGCATAACCTTTAGTAATTAGACAGAAAGCTTCAGGGAAGTTATGCTTTACTACAGATTTTAAGGCAGCAGTAAATTCACAGGCTGTGATTGACTCTTTTCCCTTGTCACAGCTGGAGGAAAACTGGGAACAGGTCATTTCTTTTCAAGACTGATCTCCGCAATACTTATTAGCATATTTCCTTTGATGAACAGTCATGACAAATGTTTGTAATAAACACCAACATGGTGTTCTTTAAGTATTTGAGGTTACAGTTCCTTATTTTTCGAATTATTTGGGTGACATAGTCATGTTGGGTCATACTCCCAACCAACATCTTTCCAATTTCAGGAAATTATTTGAAGTGCTCTCAGATGCTGCATCAAAGTGTAATGAAGACAAGTGCTCCTACTTCCAGACTGAGATTGAGTATTTTCTTACATGTTATCAACAGTCAGGGTCATTTGGTTCATTCCAAATGCTGTACAGATTGCAGCTCCATTATATCATCTCAATGAGAGAATGTTCTATTTGTGTGGACTAGAGACTGCAAGCCATATTTCAGAAAATGAAAAATATTTTACTGAGTGTAATTTTGATCATGGTAAGCTTGTTGTGCTGGCAGCTGACGTATCAACTTATAGGATTGGCACTGTTCACTCACACATAGCTGGATCATTGGAGAGGCCAATTACCTTTGCATCTGACCTCCTCAACAAAACACAGTGCAACTATTTGCAGATTGATAAGGAAGTTCTTGCTATTGTGTATGAAGTGGCCTAATTCCATCAATACTTTTGTGGCAGAAAATATTCCAATTAGTAATGGATTCCAAGCCTCTCACCTCATTGTTCACCGCTTCAAAGCACAGTCCCTCCAAGCACAGTGCAAATGTTGTGGTGATCGACTCTGCTCCTTTCAAATTACCAGTACAAAGTCATGCACAGGCAAACAGCTAAGTGTTCTAATATGGACACTCTTTCTCACCTATCAGTCTGTTGTAGTCCTCTGCACCAGTTGGCCACATTCAATTAAGCAGCCTTGTGATCCAGTGGGATGCCATTATTTTTCACATCTGTACACATTATTTATCCAACAGGGTGTTATCCTATTACATACAGAAAAATACCAATCCCTTGTGGTTGTGCCACATTTGCTTCACCTTCTCCATCAGGAATGTTGGGGCATTGTATTTACTAAGCAGTTCACCTGACACCAATGCTCATCAATCAGCAGGACACACAAATAGAAAATTTGACTGCGCAATGTCTGGCAAGTGTGGCACTCCCAGCTGCTCCACAACAGAAGTTTTATGATTGGCCCAAGCCCAGTGTCCTTTGGAAATGTTTGCATATTGACCATTTGGGTCATTACTGGAATTCTCATAGGATTATTGTGTTAGATGCCTTTAGCAATTTTCTGTTAAGACTCTGATTTCTATTTTTTGTGTTGAGGGTCTACCAGAAGTGTTGGTTTTGGAAAATGGGCTGGAGTTCACATCAACAGTATTTCAGCAGTCTTTTGATGTCAATGGCATCACCCATGTGATGACAGAATCTTTCCACACTCAATCTAGTGTTAAAGGAGCCAAGCAATGGCAAATCATCAGTGGAACTTTTGCATGGACACTGACATTGGAAACTGCATGAGTTGCTGCATCCTTTGCAGTCATTGGCCAATCCTCCACAGTGTTTCCACAGTGTTCTAAGTTTGAGGTGAATGATTTAGTCTTTTTCCGAGTTATTGGGAGAGGCACTGGGAATGAGGTGGCTTACAGAAGTCTTGGCCACTTTTTGTATGTCTTACAGGGTACCACCAGACTGCAGAAGTGTCATCAGTATCAGCTTCTTTTGTATGAGCTGTGTGATCATGCTGTTGGTTTTTAATTTGCAGATTTGGGACTCAGAAGGACACAGCAGCGTCAGCTGCCTTCACTTCCCTAAGATCCCATGCCGCCAGCAAGGGACGGGGAGCCAATGGGCAATGACACAGAGCCATTGCCATCCCCACAGTGCCAGCAGCCCTAACTGCAAGCGGTGCTGCCTTCCAGTAGGACACTGTGGACCCTACACTCACTGGTGCACCTCCACCAATGGAAGAAAATGTTCCAACCCTAGGTGTGGGTGTGCACCCTGTGGATGGTTTTATGGACGGTTTTTCTGGCCATTTGCAAGATGACTGTCAGGGTGCAGGAGAAAACTTGTCACTGGCTGCAGTTTCAGCTTCTGCCTCCTCAGGGGCACCTTAACCCAGACTCCCCTAGCACTGTCAACTCAGGCAGTAAAGGTACATGACAATGGCAAGGGGTTTTTGGGGGTGGGAAATGTGATGTCATACACTATTTCACTGTCAAAACCATGCTAAGTAGGCCACACCTAGAAGTTACTAGTAACTAATGTGATACCCTCGCCAATCTGCAGCTGGCCTCAAGGCACACCCTCTGCAACATGCACTGCTAGCACCACCACAGAGCCAACTTATGAAAATTCAGCACTGACACCAGCCTAGTCAGTTCACCAAGTTCTCTCTGTGCATTTGAATCGTTAGTACTTAGCCTCTGTTTTTATTGTATACGATGAATTTCCCTGTTTCACAGAACTAATGGAATATAATTGGACTTACTGGACTAAAGTTAAGTAAACCAGAGTTACATATGTATGACATGTGCTTCTCGTTATTTCTGCTCTCTGTCTCAGCACCCACCTACTCCTTGGTATCCAACCTAGGCCAGCCCAAAAATACCAAGTATTTATTTTATGTAACTAATATGCAGTTTGAATTACCTTTATATGATTTGAATTAGGCACACAATAGAAACACAACACAGACATACATTCTCTCATTTATAAAAGAATTGATAGGCTGTCATATTTTTATAATGTGGTGAAAAATAGGTGGGATTATTCAAGTGTGAGAATGACATTCCAATGAAAGTTGTTTTAATTTCAGCCAATTAGTATACCACTAAAACTATTGCAAAGTATTTTTTTATGAAAATCAAAGCAATGAACCCTGAGATGGATGTTTATATTGACCTCACTGTGTCCTGTCTGATTCTAGGTAGTGACTTTCGGACTCATGAAATATATTTTTTTAGTATTGAACTAAAAAAATCGCACCAAAATGATTAAAGACGGGCTAATTTCAAAGATTGTGGTGAGGGACAATTCAGGGTTCTAATAATGTTTCAGAAGTTCCCAGAGGAAATGTGATGCTTGAATAGATTATGAAAGTGTTATACAGTACAATAGGTGAACTGAGCAAAAGAAAAATCAAAACTTGAATAAAGGAATGAACTAAGTAACAGCATTCAGCAGGTACTGATACCAAAAGTCAAGTGAAAAAAGGATTGTGTAACCAAAAACCACAATCAATCAGTGAACTGATGATTGAAATTGCTGAGTCCAACAGTGAACTGAACTGTAAGGCAGCAGAAATAAATCAATAAATCAAAAACGGAATTCAGCAAGTGACTACTAGTGAATTAAAAAACTGAGCTGCAAAATAACAGTGCTCAGGTCATGGAATTAAAAGAGAAACTTTACAAATTAAAATTATGCTGTAGAGTTGTGGTAAGAATGCCTTAGTGCTCAAGTGAATGTAGTTGAGTGTAAAATTGTAAATATGAGATCAAATCTTTTGTATGAAATTGTAAAAACCAAAAAAAATTTTAAATAGTTCACACTGCCATGAAACTGTAAAATCAAATTTTTAAATCAGAATTAACTTTAATTCAACAGAATCTAGAAGAGAAAATTGAAGCTTTTCAGTTTAAAATAAATAGTCTGATTTACGTAATCAGTATTAAAGTTGTAGATCTAGCAAGAATAGTTACTAGTGATGTAGATGCATTAAAAATTCAGTGCGATATTAGTAAGAAGCTTTGTTTCATTGTGAGAAAATACTTCTGTAAACAGTTTTGCCAGTAACCCTGATGGCAAGTGGGCTACTATACCTGTACATAGCTTTCCTGGACAATATAAACTGCACACAGTTGATTTTATAAAATTCTAATGTGGCAATTTTGACTCTAAAGTTACTGATAAAATTTAAGTTGTAAAGATGTTCATGGACAATAAGGGACTTCCATGGGAAAAATCAGAATAGCCATGCAGATACATCCTACAGTGAACATCAAAAAATGTTGTAAACAAATTGTGGTCAAAATCAGAACAAGCTAGAATCAAAAGTGAGTTAGGGGTGGCCCAAGTTATAGGGAGCAAAATGGGAGTATGAAGGAATTTTTGTGAGACATTGGAACTTTGATGAGCTAACCAAAATTAACTCTTTAATGGAGATTATTTGAGAAAATTTGGTGGGTTAAGTGCACAGAGCAGATAACTCAACAGAACAGTTTTAAAATATGTTGACATATTGGATTGAGCCTTAGAGAAAAAAAAAAAAAAAGACGGAATTTTAATCATGGAGGGGTTATTAGTTATCTGCATAGGGGTGGACTAAAAAATTTATTAGAGAAAATTATGAGAGTAGGGATGTAGGAACCTACAGGAATGAAAATAACAGAGCTGGAAAGAGAAGATCTTTTCTTTGGAATGAGAGCAATAGAAATGGGACCAGTGAATTTGAAATCCAAGGCAGGTCATAATAGATTGTAGGATACAAGAAGACAAGATAAAGGGGGAAAATTTCAGGGAAACTGATGGTCATCCTTTGGTAGCCTGTCTGACTGGAGAAAAATCTATGATCAAAATCAGGCTAATCATTACAGGAAAACATTTCAGAGGAGGAGAAATTCTAGATCTTAAGGGCAGAACAACAAAGGAGCATACCAGATGAACTGATTATAATTTGACATAGAATTTTGGAAAGCACTGAATATTAATCTGTCTGATGACAAAATGCACCATAGAACATATCATGCGGAGTTAGAGATGAATGCAGAGGTGCTGATAAATTTATATATTCGGTCAGGAAATGACATTTATGAATTGGAGTAAGTGACAAACACTAATTTTGATGAGTGTGCCATAAATAAGATACTGAGTAACAAGGGAGTAAACTAATCTCACTGATCATTATGTTCTCAGGTGGGTCTATATCATGTACTGCAGGTATGAAGAGACTTTACAATATAATTTTAATGTGACTGATGTTGAGGTTGTTGATAAAACTAATGGTGATGATAGTGGTGGGATTAACTATAATGAAGAAATTGATGGATGATGGGATGGTTTATGTTGAAGTCAAAGAAAAAGCAGTAAATATAGTGATTTTGATAATAATGAAGGTAGCTGGGGAACTGAGCTTACTGATTGAGGGATCCATGAGAATTAGATTTTGCCAGTCTGTATTAGTGCATCATTAATTATCACTGAGTGTAAAGGAGAAAATGAGAAGAATGTAAGACTTGCAGATTTGAGGGTGGTTTGGAATAATTATCATGACAACAACAATAAAATTTGACCTTGTTTAAAAGAAGTTTGTGATAAGATACATCGAGACTGGTGCGTTGAAATGAATACTAGTTTGGATAATTTGAGAAAATACCAATGCATTATCAATATGGACAGTTACAATAAAAGGGAATCTGGTATGCCTGTGAATGCTCTGCAAACAACAAATGAAGCACTCATACAACACATGGGGTGGAAAATAAGGGCTTTAATAAAACAAGATGATCTGTTTCACAAATAGCACAACAAAAATTAATTCAGGATGCAGGGAAGTTCCTACATTTACATTCAAACAGGTACATAGGAATATAACTCTTAGTGGATGCTGACAGTCCATCAGTGAGTTTTCTGAAAAATCAAGAGACAAAATTAAACTTGTTCCCAAATTCATTAACAAGAATACAATAGACATTGAAACAAGGGGAACTACTGGGACACATTGTAAACATGTGAGAAATCAGGTGCTCCTTTCATGTAAAATGCGGAAAAGAAAATTTATATAGGCATGAGTTGTAATACTGGGTTTGAGAAAAAGTATCTGTTGAACAAAGAATTAGTATTTACCAGCCCCAAAAGCAAAATTTCATTAAAGGCAAAATTGATTGTTCTGAATGGTGTTGACAATAATAACCAAATCAGCAGAGTGACTTATGCAAAGATGAGCAGATATTTTGAAGATGAAGGTGATTATACTGAAGAGAGCTTAGTCATTGAATAATAGCACAATAAGGTAGAGACAAAATTGGAGGCAGAAAAGCTAAATCTAAACAGAAAGAAAAATTTGGAACTTTGTGGGAATATTTACAATGCATTTACAAAGCAAAATTTGGAAAGCTAAAAAATTACTTGATTAAATTAAAATTGAAACAGCATAAACAAGTTTTCAATAAGCCAGTGCTGTATTATTCAAAAAATTGGGAAGCCGTAGACAAGGATTTACATAAAATTGAAAGTTGTGGGATAATTGATACAGGTAGTATTGAGTGAGACACTCATCTTATTGTTGTGGCAACACATTTATGACAGGAGAAGGTGTGGCTTGGGCAAATGGAACACAAATCCATAGTTTTTTTCACTAGAACTTTAAAAATATGAGAATTTATGGAGTTAGAAAAAAAGAAATATGCTTTGCGAATTCAGTAAATTTTAGAATTACTTATTTCATCATAAAATTACATTCTATTTTCACCACAAAGCTTTGAGTTATTTTCAAGAGGGCAAACAGATTAGGCAGGTGAGTATTATTTCTTTAGCAATTTCATTATACCATTAAATAAATGAGAGGAATGTGGAATTTAATATGCCAGTGCTCTGTCAAGACTAGTAGTGGAAGTTGATTCTGAACTTATCAGTGTGTAGTGTGAAAAGGAATTTAAGGTAATGTGGTTTAAAGGAATCAGAGAGGAAAAGGTGGTGCAAAGATAAGAAGGAACCAAAATCATTATCAAACTTGAAGGCCTTGTCTGTATTCCAATTGATTGTATTGCACAGATATGTAAATCTTAGAAATGACGTAATGTATTATCAAATAAATTGGCAAAGAATTATTATTATGACTAGTATTATCTTATAATATTGTCTCTCTTAGCAGAGACACCCTGTATGTATTCCATTCAAACTGTTGGTTCAAAATTAAATTTGGATCTTTAACATAATGCAAAACATATCTAACTCTTCCATTACATCCTATCTTCAGAATTATCTGCTACATACTTTTGATCCTCTAAATGTGAAGCAAATTTGGATAGATTACTTTTGTTGGTGTTGCTATTCTACATAATGCAGAGAAAGATAGATATATAGATGTAACAGAAGACAGAAAAAATTTTTTCACACTATGCTCAACATCCAAATTTCATTTTGGAAGAACAATTTCAACTGGAAAACAAAAAAATATATTGACAATATTTGTGATTAAAAAGATAATACTAGTGATAATGGCAGTGCTTTGCCATTTTATTTTACATATTCTTTGGATAATTGTGTAACTGACACTCCATGCATCTACCTTTGCACAACAAAAAATATTATTGATAAATATATATTTTGTCATTTGTTTTATATACATACAGAGGTGACAAAAGTCATGGGATACTTCCTAATATCATGTCAGATCCCCTTTGCCCTGGTGTAGTCCAGTAACTCTACATGGCATGGACTCAACAAGTCGTTGGGAGTGCTGTGCAGAAATATTGACCCATACTGCCTCCAGTTCTTGCACAAAATGCTGCACTAGCAATAGTTTGACAATTAGTCCATAATTGTCAAACTATTGCCAGTGCAGGATTTCATGCAAGAACTGACCTCTTCATTATGTCCCATAAATGTTCAATGGCATTCATGATGGGCAATATGTGTGGTCAAATCACTCTCTCAAATTGTCCAGAATTCTCTTCAAGACAGTCACAAACAGTTGTAGCCTGGTGACATGGCACATTGTTATCCATACAAATTTAATTATTCTTTGGGAACATGAAGTCCACAAATGGCTGAAAATGGTCTCCAAGTAGCAGAACATGACTATTCCCACTCAACAGTCAGTTCAGTTGGACCAGAGGACCCAGTCCATTCCATGCAAATACTGCCCACCCGCTACAAAGCCACCACCATCTTGCACAGTGCCTTGTTGAAAACTTGGATCCATAGCTTTATGGGGTCTGTGATACACTTGAAACCTACCATCAGCTCTTGCTGACTGAAACTGGGATTCATTTGACCAGACTACAGTTTTCCAGTTATCTAGGGTCCATTCAATATGGTCGAATCCCAGGAGAGGCACTGCAGGCAATGTTGTGCTGTGAGCAAAGGCACTTGCTTTGGTTATTTGCAACCCAAGGCCAATTAATATCAAGTTTCACTGCACTCTCTTAACACATATTTTTGTCATATGTCCCACGTTGATTTCTGTGGTTATTCACATAGTGCTGCTGCTTGTCTGTTAGCACTGACAACTTTACACAAATTCCACTGCCCTTGTACATTATGTGAAGGCCATCGGCCATTGCGTTGTCTTTGGTAAGAAGTAATGTCTGAAATTTGTGATTTCCAGCACCCTCTTGACACTTTTGATCACAGAATATTGAATTTATTAATGTTTTCCAAAATGGAATGTCCCTACTGTTAAGAAGAAATAGGCCTGACACTAACAACTGGAAATTGATTGACATATCAATTTATTGATGTATTAATAAAAAATGTCTGGTACCACGCGCCATGGAATTTCAGTCCCCGCCAGACGTCATGGATGTCGAAGACCCCTAGAGGTCTCTGCACCATCACATCGTAAGCTGTGGCGGCGCCTACCACCTGGCCTGCTTTTTGTGTGAGGGTGCTACAGTGGCACAAGTGGTTCCAGCCCCCAACAGCGGGGCCCCGATAGAGTATTTAAGCCCCTGCCTCTCCCTCAGCCAGCTAGTCTAACCTTGCATACGTCTCTGGACACATCGCCTTGCCTTAGACAGCTTATTTACTTTCTTGTTCTGTGTACGAGTGGATGTGGTTGTTAGGTTTTCTTGTGACTCCGTTGTTTCAATCTTGTTGTTGTTCATTCTGTCTTTCATTGGCCATATCTGTCCTCTCCCGTGTGTTGTTGTTTGCGGGCCACTCTGTGGGTTCCACCACGCTTTCCGTCACTTCAACCCTGCGACCATTCCAGTCACCATTACAACAAAATTACAACTACATTTGGAAAAGACAGGAGAATAAATATTTCTACAATCGCAATGGAAGAGTTAGAAAGAAATTAGCAATGTGTGACAGATGCCATAGAGCGAAACTCAGCAAACAAAGATGCAGGGGGCGTATTGCAGAACATGATATCTAAGAAACAGATTGACCTAGTGAGTGTACATATTTATGGACTGTTACCAAAAGCATAAAGGGATGTCTGTTATGTTTTTGTTGTGGTAGATCTATTCTCAAAATTTACAACGTTAAATCCACTTATAAAAGAAATCAGTAAAAATATTATTTGAAGAATTATTTTCTGAATGTGGGTACTCTCAAAAGAATTCTTTCTGACAATAGGATGTGATTCAATTCAATAACTTGAAAAAAATTCAAGAGGGGAAAGAGGAAAATCATATATTAATTTTGGTACATCACCCTTGAAGCAGTCCTGCCAGATATATATGAGGAAAATTGGGAGGGTATGCAGAACATATTTGAACAAAAACTATTCAGAGAGGATGGAGTGTGTTAACTGTTTTGAGGATGTTTGAAATTGTTTACAACAAATCTCCATTGGATTCTCACAACATGAAATTTTATGTGACAAGTAATCTGACAGCCATATAATCAAATTAATAGAGTGTCCTGCTTGCATAAGGCTCACAGCACAGAAGAGCGAAGAAATTGTTAGCAAGCCATGGAGAAGCAAGGAGGAAAGAGAAAGCAGAGGCACTATAAGAAATTAAAAGTACCACTATTTGTGGTGGATGGTTTGGTTTTAGTGAAGACTAATGAAAATTCTAAATATATCTTCGGTGAGCTTAAGAAAGTTTTCGCATTTACATTGGGAATTTTGAGGTGCTCAAGAATCCACATACAAATGCTTATAGGACGGCTCTCATTACATGGAGCACTCTCTCCTTCAGCATGTTAAGGCCTTACACACACAAGTGCTGTGACATCTACAACAGTCTAATACCTTGTTTCACTGTCATAGATCATTCTCCATACATTCCCAACTTGGCTCTATCCGATTTCCATGTGTTTCCAAAACTTAGGAACACCTTCAAGAATGTCACTTTGATAGTGATTAAGCAGAGCAAGCAGAGGCATGGTTTTAATGCCATCAAAAAAGTCAAGTATTCTATGATGATGGTATCAACAAACTGGTCTCTCCTTGGAGAAATGAGTTCATCACCAGAGTGACTATGTAGGGAAATAAATATGTAAACATGAAGATTAAAAATATAAATTGTTAATAAATTTTATTTCATTTAAATAACTTTTAGAGTTTTCGCATAAAAATTTGGAGGCATAACTTTTCAGCATGTGCCCATAGATTGATACACCCAAATTGAAACTAACTTTTACGTTTGAGAAGTGTAGCTAAACTAACAACATTTTGCTTCCAAGTAAATGACCTAGTTAAGTAGTATGTGTATACATTTCATGGTAATCTGGAGTCAAAATTCTATTGTGATTTTGTTTTCTAGCATGAAACTCTCATATTTGACTTTGAAACAGGGAGGGAACTCGACCTAGGTAGTTCGTGCAGCTATGTCTGCCATAGTGCCTCGGTGGTGTAGTGGTAGCATATCTGCCTAGTAAGCAAGAAGACCCGCGTTCGAGTCCCGGCCGCGGCACAAATTTTAATTCATTTAGTCTGCTTCGATCATATTTGAGCTAAATAAGCATTTAACAAACAGTGACATTATTATTAGAAGTTGGTTACTTAGCTATGTTCCTTTCTTTATAGTGAGGGGGACTGCTAAAACTTGCTTCACTACCATTTTGATAAGATTGATTCTATATGCATGTAGGACATTGGATATGCACTCTAATGAAAATAACGTACTCTGAGTTTTGATCAATTTCCACTCTTTCTCTTAACTTTTCACCAATACACCAGTTCTGATAAACACACTTGTATTGCATGCTGCCATAACAGCTGGATGAACTGATTTGAACCAACAGTCATAAGCTGCAGTAACTCAATCCCACTCAGGCACCATGTTGTTTGTAACACGTGATAACAGTTTTCGTATGGCAATATTGATGTGATTGATAACAAATTTACAGTTAACTTTTGCAACTATATAATAATCAAGATATAGCATTTTGTTTCTTATAACACACTATCATATTTCATGTGAACCAAATTTTGACAGATGCACATTTGTAACATGAAATTTAATAAAATATCTATTTGAAACCATCAGCATAAAAAAGTTGTGATTTCTGTTTCAATTACAATAAAATTCTTTATGCTATGATATTCATGGACTCATATTTTGGTAACAGACATTATATAACTGTTGTTATTGAAATAAACATTTTGGAAGTCCTATAAAAGGAAGTGTGATGACAACAGTAAGCTAACATACTGGTGAAATTAAGACTGTCAATGTTAACAGTAATTTGTAAGACATATATTGTATTCACAACTTGTGTTGGTTGTGCTTCAGTTTTGCCATCAATCACTTCACTATAGTGTTTCCTGGGCTGCCTCATTATAATGGCATATGTTAATGTGGCCTTGTTGTTGTTGTTGTGGTCTTTACCCTCCACAATGCCCTCCAATACTAAATTTGTGATCCCTTGATGCCTCAGAACATGTCCTACCAACCAATCCCTTCTTCTTGTCAAGTTGTGCCACAAACTTCTCTTCTCCCCAATCCTATTCAATACTTCCTCATTAGTTATGTGATCTACCCATGTAATCTTCAGCATTCTTCTGTAGCACCACATTTTGAAAGCTTCTATTCTCTTCTTGTCCAAACTATTTATCGTCCATGTTTCACTTCCATCCATGGCTACACTCCATACAAACACTTTCAGAAAACACTTCCTGACACTTAAATCTATACTTGATGTTAACAAATTTCTCTTCTTCAGAAACGCTTTCCTTGCCATTGCCATTCTACATTTTATATCCTCTCTACTTCTACATTCATCAGTTATTTTGCTCCCCAAATAGCAAAACTCCTTTATTACTTTAAGTGTCTCATTTCCTAATCTAATTCCCTCAGCATCACCCGATTTAATTTGACTACATTCCATTATCCTCGTTTTGCTTTTGTTAATGTTCATCTTATATACTTCTCTCAAGACACCGTCTATTCCATTCAACTGCTCTTCCAAGTCCCTTGCTGTCTCTGACAGTATGACAATGTCAAAGTTTTTATTTCTTCTCCATGGATTTTAATACCTACTCCAAATTTTTCTTTTGTTTCCTTTACTGCTTGCTCAATATACAGATTGAATAACATCGCAGAGAGGCTACAACCCTGTCTCACTCCCTTCCCAACCACTGCTTCCCTTTCATGTCCCTCGACTCTTATAGCTGCCATCTGGTTTCTGTACAAATTGTAAATAGCATTTCGCTCCCTGTATTTTACCACTGCCACCTTCAGAATTTGAAAGAGAATATTCCAGTCAACATTGTCAAAAGCTTTCTCTAAGTCTACAAATGCTACAAAAGTAGGTTTGCCTTTCCTTAATGTTTCTTCTAAGATAAGTCATAAGGTCAGTATTGCATCACGTGTTCCAGTATTTCTACGGAAACCAAACTGATCTTCCCCGAGGTCGGATTCTACTAGTTTTTCCATTCGTCTGTAAAGAATTTGTATTAGTATTTTGCAGCTATGGCTTATTAAACTGATTGTTCAGTAATTTTCACGTCTGTCTACACCTGCTTTCTTTGGGATTGGAATTATTATATCCTTCTTGAAGTCTAACGGTATTTCACCTGTCTCATACATCTTGCTCACCAGATGGTAGAGTTTTGTCAGGACTGGCTCTCCCAAGGCTGTCAGTAGTTCTAATGGAATGTTGTCTACACCCGGAGATTTGTTGTGACTCAGGTCTTTCAGTGCTCTGTCAAACTATTCACGTAGTATCGTATCTCCCATTTCATCTTCATCTACATCCTCTTCCATTTCCATAATATTGCCCTCAAGTACATCACCCTTGTATAGACCCTCTATATACTCCTTCCACCTTTCTGCCTTCCCTTCTTTGCTTAGAACTGGGTTTCCATCTGAGCTCTTGATGTCATACAAGTGGTTCTCTTATCTCCAAAGGACTCTTTAATTTTCCTGTAGGCAGTATCTATCTTACCCCTCGTGAGATAAGCCTCTACATCCTTACATTTGTCCTCTAGCCATCCCTGCTTAGCCATTTTGCACTTCCTGTCGATTTTTGAGATGTTTTTATTCCTTTTTGGCTGCTTCATTTATTGCATTTTTATATTTTCTCCTTTCATCATTTAAATTCAATATTTCTTCTGTTACCCAAGGATTTCTACTAGCCCTCGTCTTTTTACCTACTTGATCCTCTGCTGCCTTCACTACTTCATCCCTCAAAGCTACCCATTCTTCTTCTACTGTATTTATTTCCCCCATTTCTGTCAATTGTTCCCTTATGCTCTCCCTGAAACTCTTTACAACCTCTGGTTCTTTCAGTTTATCCAGGTCCCATCTCCTTAAATTCCCACCTTTTTGCAGTTTCTTCAGTTTTAATCTACAGGTCATAACCAATAGATTGTGGTCAGAATCCACATCTGCCCCTGGAAATGTCTTACAATTTAAAACCAGGTTCCTAAATCTCTGTCTTACCATTATATAATCTATCTGATACCTTTTAGTATCTCCAGGGTTCTTCCATGTATACAACCTTCTTTCATGATTCTTAAACAAAGTGTTAGCTATGACTGAGTTGTGCACTGTGCAAAATTCTACCAGGCGGCTTCCTGTTTCTTTTCTTAGCCCCAATCCATCACCCATGGCTATTAAATTTTCATCTCCCTTCACTATCTGAATAATTTCTTTTATTTCATCATACATTTCTTGAATTTTTTCGTCATCTGCAGAGCTAGTTGGCATATAAACTTGTACTACTGTAGTAGATGTGGGCTTTGTATCTATCTTGGCCACAATAATGCGTTCACTATGCTGTTTGTAGTAGCTTACCCGCATTCCTATTTTCCTATTCATTATTAAACCTACTCCTGCATTACCCCTATTTGATTTTGTGCTTATAACCCTGTAGTCACCCGACCATAGGTCTTGTTCCTCCTGCCACCGAACTTCACTAATTCCCACTATATCTAACTTTAACCTGTCCATTTCCTTTTTTAAATTTTCTAACCTACCTGCCCGATTAAGGTATCTGATGTTCCACGCTCCGATCTGTAGAACGCCAGTTTTCTTTCTCCTGATAACGACATCCTCTTGAGTAGTCCCCGTCTGGAGATCCGAATGGGGGACTATTTTACCTCCAGAATATTTTACTCAAGAGGACGCCATCACCATTTAATCATACAGTAAACCTGCATGCCCTCAGGAAAAATTACGACCGTAGTTTCCTCTTGAAATCAGCCGTTCGCAGTACCAGCACAGCAAGGCCATTTTGGTTATTGTTACAAGGCCAGATCAGTTAATCATCCAGACTGTTGCCCTTGCAACTACTGAAAAGGCTGCTGAACCACACGTTTGTCTGTCCTCTCAACAGATACCCCTCCATTGTGGTTGTACCTACAGTACGGCTATCTGTATCGCTGAGGCACGCAAGCCTCCCCACCAACAGCAAGGTCCATGGGGGGAAAATTGCCTTACATTAGTTAAAAGATTTTGCAAGCATTATGTCACACACTCTACTGTCGTCTACAGAGTGAGTCAGGAGGAAACGTACATGCTGTGAGGGATGATAGTATCAGCGACTGTGAACAAAAACCATCATATGAACATATGTCCTGTTCTTAATAGTTATAGTTTCTGCGGAAACTAATGAAAACAGGGGGGAATAAGCTAAATGTGTGTGATAGTAAATGAATGATATGCTCTAATGTTCTGTTTAATTTTGTATATTTTCTCACAAAAATGTTCTGTAAATATACCATAAACTGCAATGCACCTGGCAGCCTTGCAGACAGCTGTTGTGTTGCTGATCTGAACTCATCTGTATGGTTCTTAACTTGAGCACAAGCATGTAAAATAAGCGTGAGAAAATCATTTCACAATACTCCCCATGTGTGAAAACCTGAGGCATTTTTGGCACAATCACACATACTGTTTTGACAGTACATGTAGCAACACTGTATTACACTGGTGCAACTAGTGTAGTACTGAAATGTGAGGTAAATAGCTTGTGCACTTGCAGGACTCATCACCCCACTATGCACATGTGAAGTGCATAGTGAGTGGTTGGTAAAGATGATACTATGTAGCCTAATGTTGCTTCGGTTGCATTCCGATGTTAGTGCTAGTGATAAAGTACATGCAGCTGATGCCTATGTTTTGAAACAGCTGTACATCGGATAGAAGGAGGCATATGATCTTTTGAAGTGTTTTATTCAGCATCACCAGTACTGTCACCCTTCAAATCATGTAGTTTTCACTCACCCTGTGTAATGTCCTATCAGTCATTTTTCATGTAATATGAAATTACTTGGTACCTTTGTTGACGTTATTCCTGACATGTGTCTATATTACATTTTGCAGATCATCGAGTTGTCGAATAGGACATAAAATGTTACACTACTGGTGATAGAATTTATACTATTCTGTGAAGATTAATGAACTGACTAAAGATTATTCAATGATATATTAGTATTTTTTGCCTAAATTATTTAGTTATTTGCTTTTTTGCAAAATGATTGATGTTACACTATGATTACTTAATTCTTTTATCTTAATTATTACCTATACTGAAAAATATGTAGCATCTTATGCTGTGTGATAATTTCAATAAATGTGATGATAATGATGAATTGATAATGATTTCTGCAATGTAATGATTAATACTAGGTAACGTGAACTGGCATGTTATGGCAATTTTGTTTTCATCAAAACTGTCACTAACACAAGTGCAAGTAAAGACTATGAAGAAAGTAATATCCATGTGATACACTGTTTAAAGAATGATGACTTCCATGTGACAGTTGACATTCATGAAGAATCAGCTCTGTATACACTGCACTTCATGACCATAATGGAATCATAGCAGGGTGGTGGATTTTAGGAAGGATCTTGAAGCTCAATTCCAAATATGTTACAAATGTCTGAAAAGACCTGGTCTCTGTTCAAGTATCTGCAAGAGTGAGTGCCATGAAAGGATTTCATGAACTGACTAATGATTATTCAATAATTTATTGCTATTCCATATCCCAGAACTATAAAAATCAATTAAGCTCCTGTCACCAAGGTAGATACATTCAGTACCTATGTTTTTGACTACAGAGTGTTAGCTACATGAATGAAGATGTGCGAGTAAGAATCAGAGCAACCTGGATGCGGTTCAGTGACTTCCTTGGTGTTCTTTGTGATAAGTAGATGCCAGTCCACCTAAAATCAAAGATATACTGCACAATGATGAGGCCAGTTGTATTATATAGTACAGAGTGTTGGCCTGCACCTATAAGTGCTGAGCAGGTCATGGATATGACAATGAGATCATTAGGCATTTCTCTGTGTGACCATACCAACAGTTCAACATTTCAACAACTAGCAGGAGTGACTCCAATCAATGGAAGATGGAAGAATGTAAACTTCATTGATATGGATACTTCATGAGGAAGCTGCCCCATTCAGTCATCAACTCAGCATTAGATTGTAAGAAAAGGCTTGTGTTGACCAAAAAACCAGACTCTGTTCCGATGAAAAGGTGCCAGTAAGAAGAAAAAGGCATTAGAGGAAGACAGTTAATATGAATACAACTCTGTGATGATTCTAAGGAAATATGTACATAAATTAGTGTGCATAAGGAACAAAGTAGATTTGTGTAAATTAAAGACGCAATGTAAGAGCATAATTTTTTTAGAGCTGTTTAAGAAACAGAGTGGGAAAGAGCGTTAACTTTTGTGAAGTTTTGATGTAATGAATGTTTATACTACTATCAAATTATAGCAATAAAGTGAGAAGTAATTATGATGTACTGCAGTGAAACATTTGAGAAGTAATTATGATGTACTGCAGTGAAACATTCATTTGAAATGAAGGTTTTTGTGAAATGAGGTAATGATGAAGCTGAGTTACAGTTTTTAGTGAGTAGTATTGATTATAATGATACTATTTATTTATTTAGCCATCCATGGACATTTTAAAATGTATGATGATGTTGTTGTTGTTGATGATGATGATGATGATGATGATGATGATGATGTATTAGAGATTATTTGTGAGAAGTGATGATGTAATATTAAAAGTAGGATAATGAAGTTATAGTTATGGCTATGTTACCTTAAAATGTAGTAATGCATATACATGAAATTGTAACAGAGTATTAAAATGTGGAAAAAATGTATTGCCTGTATGATGAAGATGCAATTATGTTTGAAGTACTGTATCATCTTGGTTTCAAGCAAAGGCAGACCGTATAACAAATAATTGTTTGCTAACTAGTCTGATTATGGGAACGTGATAATTTTAAACATAAGTAGTAAGAAAGAAAGTGAAATATGTATAAACATGTCATTATAATTAATAATAATTAATTGGAAATTGCATATAAGAATGTACAAAAGAAATTGAAAACTGGTGCTATAAGAAATGTGGAGAATCCTGTTTGGAATCAAGCTAATGCAAGTAATATTGTAACCACTTCTCATTTAAAATAGCCTGCACATGTTTATATCAGTTTGTATATGATAGTATCAAGTTACTTAATATTAAGAACAAAGGATATATGCTCTTGATTATGTATTATGTATTTAATTTCTTTCAGTTCTATGGTCGTTAGTGTAGTGTTGAAATCCTTATTAATTTACTGTTTTGTAAATATCTAAAGAAAATATTTGTCCTTTTTCTATTTATATGTATAACGTTGTGACACATTATTTCATATTTTCTTCTTTCTTGTATCTATGCACCTACATTACCACATACTTTTGCACAAATTCTGCACAGTGGTTAGCACACTGGACTCGCATTCGGGAGGACGATGGTTCAATCCCACGTCTGGCCATCCTGATTTAGGTTTTCCTTGATTCCCCTAAATTGCTCCAGGCAAATGCCAGTATGGTTCCTTTGAAAGGGCACAGCCGACTTCTTTCCTTGTCCTTTCCTAATCCAATGAGACCGATGACCTTGCTGTTTGGTCTCTTCCCCCAAACAACCCAACCCACAAATACCGTATATTTTATGTGCTTAGGAATATATGTGACAGGCTTATGTTCTCATAGCAGTACATGATGAAAAGCAAAATGTTTAGTGTTAAATGATAATTTTAGTTTCCTTTAGACAAGTTTTTGTACTTATAGCCTGCTTGAGCCTTGACTTGCTGCTTACACAGTTTTTGCCCTATCATATTGCATTTTTCTGCAGTTATGAACTATTTCAGAGAATGTTGACTATGATCTTTATATGATAGTGTGGTACAACATGGAAATGTATGGTGAAACTAGAATGTTGAAAATGATTACAGTAGCCAAAAATATGGACATAAGAATGAAACAAATTAGTCTTAAATAAAAAAGCAAAAATTTTGAATATGAAATACTTTAGAAATAGACATATTTCAGGTTATAAAAGGAGACAAGATCCAGTCAAGACATTATAGTACACAGTCAAAACTAAAACACTATGTTTCTATGTAGGATGCAAAATACTATAGTAACTGCATTTTTTCTATCATAATTTTCCAATTAACTTGAAAATTTATTGAGGATTTATTTTGTGAGAAACTTCAGAAAGGCATAAACACATTTTACAGTTTTTTGATTTGAACATTAGTGATGTTTCAATTGATTGTTAGGTGAATAATTATTATGCTGTAATTTCACTATTTGTAGTCTTCTTCTATTTTTGTAACAACAAGAACATTATGGTAAAAATATGATTACAAATTGTCAGTACAAGAGACTACTTTACATAATGGTTCCTCAATATTTAATATGTTGTGTAATAGTTTGCAGAATATATACTGCTATGTTGCTGTTTTTGTGGTCTTCAGTTCTGAGACTGGTTTGATGCAGCTCTCCACGCAACTCTGTCCTGTGCAAGCTTCTTCATCTCCCAGTGCCTACTGCAACCTACATCCTTCTGAAACTGCTTAGTGTATTTATCGCTAGGTCTCACTCTACGATTTTTACCCTCCACACTGCCCTCCAATACTAAATTTGTGATCCCTTGATGCCTCAGAACATGTCCTACCAACCAAACCCTTCTTCTAGTCAAGTTGTGCCACAAACTCCTCTTCTCCCCAATCCTATTCAGTACCTCCTGATTCGTTATGTGATCTACCCATCTAATCTTCAGCATTCTTCTGTAGCACCACATTTCGAAAGCTTCTATTCTCTTCTTGTCCAAACTATTTATTGTCCATGTTTCGCTTCCATACATGGCTACACTCCATACATATACTTTCAGAAACTAGTTCCTGACTCTTAAGTCTATACCCGATGTTAACAAATTTCTCTTCTTTAGAAACGCTTTTCTTGACATGCCAGTCTACATTTTATATCCTCTCTACTTCGGCCATCATCAGTTATTTTGCTCCCCAAATAGCAAAATTCCTTTACTGCTTTAAGTGTCTTATTTCCTAATCTAATTCCCTCAGCATCACCCGACTTAATTCGACTACATTCCATTATTCTCATTTTGCTTTTGTTGATGTTCATCTTATATCCTCCTTTCAAGACACTGTCCATTCCGTTCAACTGCTCTTCCAAGTCCATTGGTGTCTCTGACAGAATTACAATGTCATCGGCGAACCTCAAAGTTTTTATTTCTTCTC
Source organism: Schistocerca gregaria (assembly GCF_023897955.1). Lineage (NCBI taxonomy): Eukaryota > Metazoa > Arthropoda > Insecta > Orthoptera > Acrididae > Schistocerca > Schistocerca gregaria. The sequence goes on along the minus strand of NW_026062020.1, from coordinate 658,802 downwards.
CATAGATTTTAATACCTACTCCGAATTTTCCTTTTGTTTCCTTTACTGCTTGCTCAATATACAGATTGAATAACATCGGGGAGAGGCTACAACCCTGTCTCACTCCCTTCCCAACCACTGCTTCCCTTTCATGTCCCTCGACTCTTATAACTGCCATCTGGTTTCTGTACAAATTGTAAATAGCACTTCGCTCCCTGTATTTTACCCCTGCCACCTTCAGAATTTGAAAGAGAATATTCCAGTCAACATTGTCAAAAGCTTTCTCTAAGTCTACAAATGCTAGAAATGTAGGTTTGCCTTTCCTTAATCTTTCTTCTAAGATAAGTCGTAAGGTCAGTATTGCCTCACGTGTTCCAGTATTTCTACGGAATCCAAACTGATCTTCCCGAAGGTTGGATTCTACCAGTTTTTCCATTTGCCTGTAAAGAATTTGCGTTAGTATTTTGCAGCCGTGACTTATTACACTGATAGTTTGCTAATTTTCACATCTGTCAATGCCTGCTTTCTTTGGGATTGGAATTATTTTATTCTTCTTGAAGTCTGAGGGTATTTCTCCTGTCTCATACATTTTGCTCACCAGATGGTAGAGTTTTGTCAGGACTGGCTCTCCCAAGGCCGTCAGTAGTTCTAATGGAATTTTGTCTACTCCCGGAGCCTTGTTTCGACTCAGGTCTTTCAGTACTCTGACAAACTCTTCACGCAGTATCGTATCTCCCATTTCATCTTCATCTACACCCTCTTCCATTTCCATAATATTGTCCTCAAGTACATCGCCCTTGTATAGACCCCTATATACTCTTTCCACCTTTCTGCTTTCCCTTCTTTGCTTAGAACTGGGTTTCCATCTGAGCTCTTGATATTCATGCAAGTGATTCTCTTTTCTCCAAAGGTCTCTTTAATTTTCCTCTAGGCAGTATCTACCCTACCTCTAGTGAGATAAGGCTCTATATCCTTACATTTGTCCTCTAGCCATGACTTCTTAGCCACTTTGCACTTGCTGTCGATCTCATTTTTTAGATGTTTTTATTCCTTTTTGCCTGCTTCATTTACTGCATTTTTATATTTTCTCCGTTTGTCAAATAAATTCAGTATTTCTTCTGTCACCCAAGGACATCTATTCGCCCTCGTCTTTTTACCTACTTGATCCTCTGTTGCCTTCACTACTTCATCCCTCAAAGCTACCCGTTCTTCTTCTGCTGCGTTTCTTTCCCCCATTCTTGTCATTTGTTCCCTTATGCTCTCCCTGAAACTCTGTACACCCTCTGGTTTATTCAGTTTATCCAGGTCCCATCTCCTTAAATTCCCACCTTTTTGCAGTTTCTTCAGTTTTAATCTACAGTTCATAACCAATAGATTGTGGTCAGAGTCCACATCTGGCCCTGGAAATGTCTTACAATTTAAAACCTGTTTCCTAAACCTCTGTCTTACCGTTACATAATCTATCTGATACCTTTTAGTATCTCCAGGGTTCTTCCATGTATACAACTTTCTTCGATGATTCTTGAACAACATGTTAGCTATGATAAAGTTATGCTCTGCGCAAAATTTTACCAGGCGGCTTCCTCTTTCATTTCTTAGCCCCAATCCATATTCACCTACTACGTTTCCTTTTCTCCCATTTCCTACTACCAAATTCCAGTCACCCATGACTACTATCTGAATAATTTCTTTTATTTCATCATACATTTCTTCAAGTTCTTCATCATCTGGAAAGCTAGTGGGCATATAGACTTGTACTACTGTCGTAGGTGTGTGCTTCATGTCTATCTTGGCCACAACAATGCATTTGCTGTGCTGTTTGTAGTAGCTTACCCACATTCCTATTTTCCTATTCATTATTAAATCTACTCCTTCATTACCCCTATTTGATTTTGTATTTATAACCCTGTATTCACCTGACTAAAAGTCTAATTCCTCCTGCCACCGAACTTCACTAATTCCCACTATATCCAACTTTAACCTATCCATTTCCCTTTTTAAATTTTCTAACCTACCTGCCCAATTAAGGGATCTGATATTCCACGCTCCAATCCCTGGAACGCCAGTTCTCTTTCTCCTGATAACGGCGTCCTCCTGAGTAGTCCCCGTCCAGAGATCCGAATGGGGGACTATTTTAGCTCCAGAATATTTCCCCCAAGAGGACTACATCACCATTTATTCATACAGTAAAGCTGCATGCCCTCAGGAAAAATTACGGCTGTAGTTTCCCCTTGCTTTTAGCCGTTCGCAGTACCAGCACAGAAAGGCCGTTTTGGTTAGTGTTACAAGGCCAGATCAGTCAATCATCCAGACTGTTGCCCCTGCAACAACTGAAAAGGCTGCTGCCCCTCTTCAGGAACCACACGTTTGTCTGGCCTCTCAGCAGATACCCCTCCGTTGTGGTTGCACCTACGGCTTGGCTATCTGTATCTCTAAGGTACACAAGCCTCCCCACCAACGGCAAGGTCTATGGTTCATGGGGGGGATTTTGCCATGATGAAGTCAAAAACTATTTTAATGCTTAACTAATAATTTTCTTCTGTATTATAGCTAGGTCATTTAGTAATCTGTGCATTGTGTAATAAGTTTTAATTCTTGCTAGCAGTCATTAATCCCTTTTCTTAAATTGCAGCATGGAATGGGATCCACTCTTGTTACAAAATGCAAACAACAAAAGGAAGGAAAGAAGATTAGGGTTTAATGTTCTGCTGGCATTGAGGTCATTACAGAAGAAGCACAATTTCAAGTTGTTTCAGGGATGGGAAAGGAAATTAGTAATGATTTTTTAAAGGAGCATCGAATGGTTTAGGGAAATAACAAACCTAAATATGGGGAGACAGATGCAGATTTGAACCACCATCTTCCTGCATGAAAGATCATTGTGCTAACCACTCCATCACCTCTCTTGGTACAAACAAGAATCCTTGCTATGAAATACTTGGGAGAAATTGTTTCTATGCTTTTTTAAAAAAAATTGTTACACTTTGTGCCTTTTTCCCATTCATGCTCAAGCATAATTCTTATGCAACATTTTTCATGGGGTGATGAGGGGGGGATGAGAGTTGGGGGAGGGGGGCTGCAAGGGGGGAGTGCAATGTGGCAGACCAAGACACACTATACTGAAGTGACTGATGTCACATATAGCATACACACTAATCCAAATTTTTGTCTCATTACACAAGTGTTAAAATTCTTGGATATGCTTATACATATATCTTATTTACTAGTACATTTTCTACAAATTTATGCCATATAACATAATTGTTTTTATTTGATTTACAAGAATTCATGTTGTCAGTCATGTAAATATTTTTTTTTCCATCCACACATAATCTGTGGTGAAGCTAGTTACATTAGCAGAGCTCGCATAATGATATAATACACAGAAGTCTTACCATTTCTGATCATAAATTAATTAATTCATTTATCAAAACCTAACAACCACATATTGTTAGCACTGTCTATTCTAGACATTTCAGATATAATTCTTAAATGTTTTCATGTCTATAGTAGTCTACCTGTTCTCATATTTTGTGGAACTGGATAGATAAAAAATCTACTCACCAAGCAGTGGTAGGAGAACTCATACATATAAAGGTCAAGGTAATTTGAAAGCTTTTGGAGGCAGAGGCTCCTTCTTCTTGCAGAAGAGGCGAAATGGAAGGAAAAAATATGAAGATAAAGAGTTAGCAAGACTTAAGAAATGTGGAGATTTTGGAAAAGTTGCCCAGAACCATGGATCAGGGAATATTGCCGGATGGAATGAGAAGGAAAGACTGATTGTTGGGGATTGCATCAGACAACATTTGAAAACCAGAGATGTTGGAGTTGGATGATGGGGTAATAAGCAAACCAGAGATTACTGACAAAACATCATGCAAGAGTTAATAAGAGCAGATAGTTAAGTGCATTGTACATTGCAGAGGAGGGGTTGTGGGAGAAATAGACTGGTCAGAAAATAAAAGATGTAGAAAACTAAAAGGTACTGAGGAAAGGAATAGTTAATGGGAAGAAATGCTGGCATAAATGACAATAACATAAATTAAGGGCAAGGGGGTGACAAGAACCAAGGACATATTGTAATGCCATTTCTCACTTGAAGAACTCTAAAACACTAGTGCCTGGGAAAAAAATCCAGACCCATGTGCTGAAACAGCCACCAAACTGAGGTCTCAAATGTTATATTGTAGAGCATGCTCTGCAACAGGATATTGTGTATTACCAGTTCACACCCTCTGTTTATGTCCATTCACCTGACTGATAAGTTGGTGGTAGTTGTACCAATGTAAAAGGCTGAACATTGTTTACCTAACAGCTGGTACATGAGATTTCATTTTACACATGGCCCTCTCTTTGATAGTGTATGTTCTGCCAGTTACAGGAGTGGTATAGATGGAGGTAAGAAGGTGCATAGAGCAAGTCTTCCAGAGAGGATGGTCACACGAGTAGATGTCATAGATCAGGGAAATTAGAGCAAAAGAAGCTTAGGGTCTGACCAGTATATGACAAAGATTGTGAGGGAGGAGGGTGTGGCAAGGAGACAATGAAAAATTATTCTAGGTTTGGTACACAAAATATTGGGCAGAATGGCCCTCATTTCAGGGCATGATTTTAATGATTTTAGGAAGTCATAGCCATGTCAAAGTAGCTGATTAATTCATCCAAGATGCAAATTTTAATTGTTATGATGTTTGTTGTGGCATTGGTTCAAGCAGGCCACAAGTTCACAAGCTGGCAGCTAGTTACAAAAATCCAGTGGCAGGCACTGGAATACTGCTTCTTCAGCATCCTGCACTCCACAGCCTGCCTTACAACAGGCCACTATCCTGCTCCACATACAATGTCTCAGGTAGCACTTGTCATGTGGGCATCACAAGTGGCTATATTTATCACAACAACAGTTACTGGACAAGAATAACCAAAGATCCATGTGCTGGGAATTGCACTGGGGGTGTGCCTCTCATTAACTGACATTAGGCCTGCCCTTTTATGATTCCAGACTGGGATTCTGGTTTTACCACCATCAGTGCTATGTTTTCTTCAACTTTAGTCCTGAGTTTGACTCCAGCCTCAGCACAAATGTAGTCTCCAAACCTTCCAACTGCCTCCTCATTCCACAACAGCTAATAGATGCAGTTACAGGTCAGTTAGCACCAGCTAGCCTCACAGTCTATGGCATCAATCTTGGTCCACTCTGGTGGAGCTTTTCAGTGCACACATGGACCTAGCCCTCCATCATCTCCCAAGTTGTTGGGGTCAAATTGGCTATGTAGAGAGTGGCTTCCTATATCCCTGCTGGCCAATATCACTGCCTTCCATGGTGAGTGGTGGTGGGGGGGGGGGGGGGGGGGACGTGCTGATGCCACCTACTCTGTAAGTCAGGTCCTGCCAGATGCCATTAGCACTGCTGACATTGCATTCCAGCACATCAGTATCTGCCAGCTATTGGCACTGGCCAACTTTGCTGTTTAGGAAGAATTGCCAGTAAAGTTATTTAACATCTGAGAGCATTCTTTGGCTTTGTCACCCTTTATTGCTCTTTCCCTGGGTTCCCCTATACATGATATCCAGACAACCAGATGACCATCCCACTCCCTGTGAGTGACTATATAGCAATCAATAGCCCAGGCCACTACATTTTGATGTCATAAGTGTTACTGGTGTCAAGCAAGCAACATCATGAGGCATAAATCTGCAACAACACTTCTACATGGTGAATTCATTTCAGTATTTTGCAGACTTGTGGTTTTGGTGTTGGTTCCTTTTCTTATGAGTATTATCCTTGTATTGTAGGCTCAGGCTTTGCAGTGTCAGAAACAGGGGTAGAGGAGGTTACAACCATAAAGACCATTCTGACCTTATTAAACGAAATGGTACAGATGCAAGGAGGCAATAAAGAATTATGCAAGCAGTCAGAGGTATTGAGGATAGATAGGAGGGAACAGCCATCATCCGTTTTGTCAGCATCTGTCCTAAAAGCTATTACCACTAGCTTAGTTGCTCACTTTTCCGGTAATGCAGAGGAGGGTGCTTTGTCATTTGTGGGTAAAAGATTCATTTTCACTAAGCTGGGATGTTGGTCAGAGGAAGACGTTTTGCAAACTGCATTTGGTAGAAATTATGGAAAGCACTAAAGTTTGATAGTCTAAAGGCAGGTTGTTACAAGAATATGGAAGGAAGAACAGCTGTAGGAATTTTAGGGAAAAGTTAATCAATGTATTCAGAAGCAGGGTCAGTCTATTGTGAACTTTGTGGACAGGATTAAGAAATTAAATGTCAACTTGTCTAAGTTAACAGAGAGAGACAACACCAATGGGGTCCTCCTGTAAGAGGAACAAATGGTACTGAATGTATTTTTGTGAGGGTTACCTTACAAGGTATGAAGGAAAGTACAGACAAAATTCCCACAGAAATTAAGTGGAGCCATAGTAGCTGCAACAGCATTGAAAGAAATGAACGTAGTGACCCAAGCCTGAAATAAAAGAGGAATTATTTCTGTTGAAGTCAAGTGCTAGTGTTGTGAGTGATCAGGCCACATATGACAAGAATGCCATCAACCACAGTGTAAGAAATGTAAGTGAAGAGGGCATGAGACTGTAGGCAAAAACCAAGTAAGGGACATGAGATAGTGGGACATTGGATAGTGTAATGTAACGGACTACTGAAGAGTGCGATACCACCCTTATAGGGTCAGTGCTCCAATTTCATTTCTATGATTTTTTTTATTTAATATTATTGTATGTAGTATTTAATTTTGCCCAAATATTTTTATTATATTATTCTATAATGTGAACTTTATTTGTATATTTCTGGAGAATATGTTGGCACCAGTGTGAGCCAAAGACATTCGTGTGTGAAAGGTAGAGAGTTGGACATTGTTAAGGGGACTGTTGGTGTGAGTTAGTTGGACTGTTGTGGGGGGAGAGTGGTTTTGTGAGGTGGACTGTTGATGGGAGTACGGAAGGAAATCTGTCGTCTTATATAGAGATTATCATAAATAGTATGTGACATGAAGATGGAAATTATTGTGAAAAAGTTAAATTAATAAAAATGAAGAATCAATAGTAAAACAAAAAGCGAGTACCAGTTTTCATTAGCGATTTTCTTAATGGCCCTAATTATAAAGAATGTGATGGTACAATGAGGGAATTTTGCGAGAAACAGCTAAGAAAGTTGGCGCATTTAGACAGACCTTTTGATGAACTAACGCAAATAGACGCTCTAAATAGGAGGTTACCAAATAGATTTCAGTGGGACTTGGTATATGGGCCAGATGAATCAGTTGAACAATTTTTGAATTACGTGGAGAAATTGGATCGTGCATTAGAAAGAAGCAAAAGATTTAATGAGCATCATTATGAACAAAATCATGGAGGGTGGAACCAAAATTCTAATAATGCGAATAATGGTAGGCGAAATAATCATAATAGGAATAATCAGCAGGATCGTCAAGGTAATTTTCAGGGAGATTTCAATAGAGGAGAGAATAGCAACTGGAGTTAGCATGAGAATAAGGGAGGTAATTATTATGGTGGGAACAGAAATAGACAATGGGAAAATCCAGATAGAAGACAAGATGGGAATGGGCAAGGCCGGTTAAACTAAGAGCCGTCCCAATGAGGGCCTGTCAGTTTGGGACGAACAGATATAATGCTAGAAATCAGGCGAAGTGGAATCAGAATAGGTATGGGCAAAATGATTACAGAAAAAGACATGGTAATAACATGACAAGAGCACCAGAAATTGATAAGAGACCATTTGATAAACAGTTTTGGCAACAAGTCAGTGAGAAGGCTATGAGCACAGATAATTCTAGACACATTAGTAATGAAGATTCAGAGATTAGTGGGGAGATAATGAATAATTTGTTTAGGGAGGAAGAAAGTGATGTGAGGGGGAATGTAGGTGGTTGTTCCTATGTTAATAATAGTTATGATACCTTCGGAATAAATGTATTAATGTATTCTGATTAAATTGCAGTAAATCGAGATCTGAGTGATGTAAGAACTTCTGTGGGTGAGAATGTCAATCAAGTATTGAATAATAAGGTTGTAGAATTAGAAGAAGTAGAGTGTGATGTTGATGTGAGAAGTCGTGCTGAAGTAGCTAAGGTTAGGGAAGTTGAGTCAAATGGTGAGATGTTAAATGATGCTGAGGAAGAGGCAGTTGATGATAGTGATGATATGGAATATAGAAGTGAGATAAGAGTATTTGTTGTGATTAAGAATGATGCAGATGTAGTTATGAAGCAGGAGGGTAATAGTGTTAGAGAAAATAATCATTCAGTACAAGAGGATCAGGCTGCAGTCACCAGTAATCGAGGGGATAGACAGGGATGACATTAATATTGCGAATGAAGAGAAGGTAATTATTATCTTAGGAAACCAGGGACAAGAGTTCATTTGTAGATTGTGGGACAGCCTTAATGAGACTAATAAACATAATATGTTTTGGATACATTTGTTATCCATCTGCGAGAAGGTATATCCTATTTGGTGGGAAAAAGCAAAAACAGGTATCAAATGTAAAGAATTGCCTATTATTACTGATAATAATTATGTGTCTAATTATGTTTGTGTTGAGAATCCTAGTTGGCTTCTGCACAATGTGCAGACTGAAAATAGTTTAGCTTATGTCAAACAAAATGAAGATCTGAATTTTAAAAGCGTAGAAGATGACTTGATGCATGAAGATGTTGGTGAGCAGGAGAGTGAAATTGTACGAAGTCCATACATGCAAATTTGTATTAATGATTGGACAGGTTATTGTTTGATTGATACTGGAAGCCCGATATCAGGAATCAGTGAAAAATTGAGGGATAGGATAAATAAAAACCATGAATTTGCAGAATTACCAGTAGTTGGGGTTAAAATTAGGGGAGTGACAGGAAGATTCAGTAAAACAGTAAAATGTCAAATTCTTTTGTCTTTCAAAGTTGGAGATGTGGTCTTTGATCAGGGTTGTCTTGTCATTCTGGACCTGAGTGAGGACATAATTCTAGGTATGGATTGAATAGTGAAAGTGGATATGGGATTTAATTGGAAAAACAAAACTGTCAAATGTAGGGAACCAACAGATAAAAATAAGTTGTATACAAAGAGTTTCATTGAGAAGAATAGTAATAATCATAATCAGATCAGGGGGGTGGATTATTTAGGTGATGGGAGATGCACTGATCCTTTTGAAAAACAGACTTCTACTGACGGCAAAGATTATCAAAGCATAGTAGAAAATAAGATTGCTGAAGCAGAGAGTTTAACTAGGGAACAACAATCTGATCTCATGGAACTTTTATGGGAATATTCTGATGTGTTTAGTGACAGACCAGGCAGAGTGAAAGGGGATGAATGTAAACTTCTACTTAAACCTCATGATCCATTTTTCATTAAACCTTATGGGATTTCATTAAGCAGGAGGAAAGCTGTAGAGAGGGAGTTGGAAAAGATGCAGACTTGGGGGGTTATTCAGAGGTGTAAGAGCGAATATAATAATCCTATCATAGCCATTGCCAAGAAGGATAATAGTGTAAGACTTGTCCTAGATTCTAGGTTCCTCAATAAATTAGGGAAACTGATCATCTTGAAAACATTGATGAATTACTACACAAGTTTGAACATGTAAAGTTTATGTCTAGCCTCGATCTGACCTCTGGATTGCATCAAATACCATTAGCAAGGGAATCTCAGAAATACACAGCATTCTTATATAATGGAAAATGTTATACCTTTAGTGTAGTACCATTTGGGCTGAATGTATCTGTTGCAGAGTTTATCAGACCTTTAGATTATGTGTTGGGAAAGGAATTGTTGCACAAATTAACTATATATGTAGATGATATTTTGGTGTCCAGTAAAAGTTGGGAAGAACACATAGGGTTACTTAAGGAAATTTGTGAGGAGTTTAGAAAAGGAGGAATGTCACTGAAGTTATCAAAACGTAAATTTGCAGTGAAACAATTAAAATTTTTGGGGAACATTATATCTGACAATGGAATTAAGCAAGATGATGAGAAAATCGAAGCAATTGCAAAGTTTCCACCACCTAGGAATAAGAAACAGCTAAAGTCATTTCTCGGACTGTGTGGATTCTATAGGAAGTATTGTGCTACTCAGGCTCTTAACGCACCTTGTTTAGGGAATTTTGTTAATAAGAATACTATATGGGATTGGAATAAAGATTGTCAGATTGCTTTTGAAGAGATTAAACACCAGTTGGTAAATAGTAAAATCTTATGTAGGCCAGATTTTGGGTTGCCTTTCTGTATTATGACTGACAGTAGTAACTATGGTTTAGGGGCACACCTTTTCCAAGTGAGAAGTCAGAATGGGGTGGAAGAACATAGATCTATTGCTTTTGCAAGCAGGAAATTGCAGAAACACGAGAGGCAGTACACCATCACAGAAAAGGAACTATTAGCCATTCATTGGGCGTTCTCCAAATTTACGAATTATTTATTGGGTCACGAGGTGATAGTCTTTTCAGATCATAAAGCACTATCCTACTTACAAGAATGTAAATTATACCATAGTAGAATCACGAGATGGGCACTTTTTCTTCAGCAGTTTAACTACACTATCAAATATATTAAAGGTGATGAAAATTGCATAGCAGATGCTCCTTCAAGGCATCCTTTGGGAGAATCTATTGGTGAAAATGGTGATGAAGGAGGGAATGAATTTAAAATTATGTATTTAAAAGGGATAAATGAGGAGAAAGATGTCGTGAAAATCTGCAGTGACGTTAGACGGTTTCAGAATCATGATAAAGAGTGGAAACTGGTGAAAAGTTATATTGGAAAGAAGGGAAAAGAAAAAGTACGGCGGTATTACAAAGTTCATAGGGGAATATTATTTCGGAGGATGAAGGAAGATAGTGAGGTATGGAAGTTATGTTGGCCATATGAATTTGTCAAATTACTTGTAAAATATACCCATGAAAGTTATGGTCATTGTGGGGCAGCAAAATGTATACAAAAGATTCAAGAAAACATGTACTTTTTACAATATGGCGAGGACTGTGAGGAAAATCTTGTCCACTTGTGACTTGTGTCAGAGAGTCAAGGTAACCAATCAAATGAGTAGAGCTCAGATGCAAAATATACTTCCGAAACAGCAGCTTGATGTTGTAGCAATTGACTTGTATGGGCGACTGCCAACCACTAGAGGAGGGTTTATGTATGTTTTTGTAGTGGTGGACTTATTTTCCAAATTTATTAAGTTGTACCCATTGAGGAATGCTACTAGCAAAAAAATTATCTCATGTTATACCTGTGACTATTTTAAATGTGTAGGTGTACCCAAGGCAATTCTTAGTGACAACAGATCACAGTTTACATCCAAAAGTTGGGAAACATTTATATATAGAGTGGAGATCAACCACAAACTTATTTCAGCTTATCACCCATCCAGCAACCCAGCCAAAAGATACATGCATGAAATTGGGAGATTATTTAGGACTTACTGTCATACTCACCACAACACTTGGATACATTACATTAGCAAACTCGAAGATGTGATGAACAGCTTACAGCACAGTTCAACAGGATTCTCTCCACATGAGATACTTTATGATAAAAAGCCACCAAATCTTATTAGTGAATTGATTGAGTTTCCAGCATGTAACAGCTTGTCAAAAGAAGAAAGAGAGGAGATTGTAAGGAACAACATGAAAAAGCAACGGGAAATTAGGAAAAGTAGACATGATAAGAGGGGGAAAATGTGCGAGTTTAATGTGGGAGATTTAGTCCTAGTGAAAACAGTAGAAAAGTCAAAATCATTGTGTGGGGAACTTAAGAAATTCTTTGATATTTATATAGGACCATTTGTGATATCTGAGAACCCACATCCAAATGCCTATAGGTTGATCTATCCTGAAACTAGAAAACTTTTTGGTCTACGTAACATCACGGAGTTGAAGCATTATAAAAGTCCAAGCTAAGTTTACAGTGTCATAATTTTGAAAACTTGGGATTCTGTCTTGATTTGTATCTTTGCTGTTTAATCTTGCATTTTGCTTTGTATATATTTATGGTTATTACAATGAATATCTTATGCTCTTGCCTTGCACGATGAGTGCAAAACTTAAATGTTTCTTTATACTCATGTGATTTGAAAATATAAATTTTTAATCTTAGTATCATTGTGTTAGTGTAAGTTGATGAGGCCATACTTCATCTGTTTGAATTTGGCTATGTTGTGCTCAAAAGAGCTTATTCATTTAGACATTACGCTTAATGTCTTTGTCATTGATATTTATTATACACAGTGTAAACGGTTTGTAACATTTTGTTACTGAAGATCCTTTATGAACCAGACTTTATGAGTAACTGACCAACACACTCTTATGCTAAGTATTTGTGTTGGGGACAGAAGTTTTCATGTTTCTATTCTTGTTTATGCTTATGGAGTTTTAACTTTTGTATTATCATTTTTATTGCATAGCTTTGTCTTGTCTAATAACTATGGACTTTTAACACAGTATTGGGCCATGTTGCTTCAAGGCAGATCACTCGCCTTATCTTGTTTGAAAACATGTGCACTGTGCACATAAGTAGATACCTGGACAGGCATTTACTCTTGAACCAGTGAAACAATTATCATTTCTGTGAGAAACTTACCTGAACTATAGTTTTAGAACACTTATATATGCTATACATTGTTTTTCTTGTTGAGGCATAACTCACAAAATATGAGTACTTAAGTATAATAATTTGTACCATTGCCTGTTGTGAGGCTTATCTACTATTACCTCAAGTATATATGGATTTAATAGGATACCATACCCTTTAGAAATGTACATTTTGATTTACTGATACCTAACATAAAAACACAATGATAGGACTGGAGAGAAATAACAGTAGATGAGATTTTTCAGTGGTAAAATTTTATTCATGAATCCTTTTTATGTAATATTTAAATTTCTTTATGCCTTGCGTTATTACTTAGTCAAAATTCCGGAGGTGTGACGTTTGTTCTGTACCACTGAGACATCTCATTCGAAACTTACCTTTCCACTGACAATGTTGTGTCTGTAATACACAAACACCTAGGTAATTCTGTCAAGATTTGATTCTGAGATATATGAAATAACTGTGAAAGCAGTCTGTATATGCTAAAACTGTACACTCTAAATGACATTAGAAATTTGGAATTAATCACTTACTGAAGATATACATTGAAACTGCAGATATCAAAATGCTGACTGTTTCATTTACTTATGCACAAAGCTATGAAACTTTGGTTTTGTTGCGTGGTCAGCTCAGTAGGGGTTAATGAAATGGGGAGTAGACGTCATGTCTTATTACATAGGCAACTACACTAACCACAAATTTACACTTGTGAAGTGACTTATATGCTACGATATGGATATGTGACTGCGAGAAGTTATGACCAGAGTAACCTGTCTTTACTACAAACTGTGTGAGTTGAAGTATGAGGATAAAAAGCTGCAATTAATCTTGAGTGAACCAGCGTTCATACTCTAATAGTAATGGTGATCCTGTTTTGCCACAGTTGGGTATACTATGTGGTTCTCATGGAGACACATAGACACTGTGCGCCTTGGTACTGGTTGGACTTCTGCACACTGTTTAGTCTTGCGTCATGTGCATATGGCCAAGATTGATTGAAGGCTGAGTATTGGTGGCAGAAGGTGGATGATTCTGCAATATAATTAACTAATCTACATGTTTTATGTGACAAAGGAACTGGGTATGGAGAGAGGACTACACACTGTACATATATGTACACTTTAAATGATTACACATTGCCTATGCCATGAGTAAAGGGAATTTTCATGTATATGTATTTATATTTTCTTTGAATTTTAGGATTAGAAGTGTGTTTGCTATTTTATTATCTTATATTGAAAAACTGACCTGACCAAGCAATTTCTAGCTTCTTTTCTGATCAGTTGAGAAAACAACAACACTTTTATGTGGATGGAGCTCTGTATCTCTGCAGATTGATGTTTTACTGACTAACTCTGAAAGAAATTGATCTTGTATAGACACAGAATATGAGATAAGGGTAGGTTGGATGAGTGTCAGCATGGAGCGGATTAGGATTAGAGGATAAAGTACATGCAGGAACTAACAAACACAAAACTTTGTGTAGTATTTACATGTATTCACTTTATTACTATTTAATTTATATTTGTGAGAAAAGTATTTTCCCACTACATTTGACGGGGTTTACAGATTCCCATTGCAATGCCACCTCTGAATTTGTACATTTGAATTATTTTATACATATGTACAAGTGAAGCATGATACCACTGATGATGGCTGGGTTAACATGATCCCATTGCACTGCCATTTCTAAACTCTCACTTTTTAGCTATTTTACATTACATTATGGAAAAATTATTGATATGAGGACGCTGAGACGCTTATTTAACTGAGATTGTTCAAATGATACTCTTTACATTTAAAAAAATATTAGCCACATATTTCTCAGTAGATGTCTGAACTAAATTGAAAATAACCTTTTTAGCTGATGTTAAAACCAAGTCGATATATGACCACATTTATCTCTTTTATGTCTTACTTTTAGTGTCTAATATATTTGTACAATCATTATATAAATATGTAAGTGAACTCTGGTAATCAAACCCAGTATGATAGGGAAGAGGCATCCTTGGTGAGATACCAATGTATTTATATGTGACTAATTAAGTGTTGTATGATTTCAGGAAAATTACCATGATATAATTTGACAGATGAGTCGATTAAGGGGACAAATTCAAGAGGAGAAGACCAGCATAAAGAGACGAGAAGACAACTATTGAAGATTACATTAATGACAAAAAAAAAAAAAACACTGCTTCGTTGCTTTGCGTATCTGTCGAGATCTCTAGCAAAATACTTTTGCATGAAATCTCGAGGGGTGTGTGTAATGTAACGGACTACTGAAGAGTGCGATACCACCCTTATAGGGTCAGTGCTCCAATTTCATTTCTATGATTTTTTTATTTAATATTATTGTATGTAGTATTTAATTTTGCCCAAATATTTTTTATTATATTATTCTATAATGTGAACTTTATTTGTTTATTTCTGGAGAATATGTTGGCACCAGTGTGAGCCAAAGACATTCGTGTGTGAAAGGTAGAGAGTCGGACATTGTTAAGGGGACTGTTGGTGTGAGTTAGTTGGACTGTTGTGGGGAGAGCGTGGTTTTGTGAGGTGGACTGTTTATGGGATTACGGAAGGAAGTCTGTTGTCTTATATAGAGAGTATCATAAATAGTATGTGATATGAAGATGGAAATTATTGTGAAATAGTTAAATTAATAAAAGTGAAGAATCAATAGTAAAACAAAAAGCGAGTACAAGTTTTCATTTGCACACAAAGACCCGGACCTAATATTAACAATGTTAGATGGATGGAACGCACCATGGCGAGAATCAAGACAATGAGACCTAATTCAGCATCTAAAGGTAATGTATTTTAATTAGTTTTAGTATTCTGTGATGTATCATTCATATGAAGCCCATTCCTACTACAGTAGTACAAGTTTATGTGCCAACTAGCTCTGCAGATGATGAAGAAATTGAAGAAATGTATGATGAAATAAAAGAAATTATTCAGATAGTGAAGGGAGACGAAAATGTAATAGTCATGGGTGACTGGAATTCGGTAGTAGGAAAAGGGAGAGAAGGAAACGTAGTAGGTGAATATGGATTGGGGCTAAGAAATGAAAGAGGAAGCCGCCTGGTAGAATTTTGCACAGAGCACAACTTAATCATAGCTAACACTTGGTTTAGGAATCATGAAAGGAGGTTGTATACATGGAAGAACCCTGAAGATACTAAAAGGTATCAGATAGATTATATAACGGTAAGACAGAGGTTTAGGAACCAGGTTTGAAATTGTAAGACATTTCCAGGGCCAGATGTGGACTCTGACCAAAATCTATTGGTTATGAACTGTAGATTAAAACTGAAGAAACTGCAAAAAGGTGGGAATTTAAGGAGATGAGACCTGGAAAAACTGAAATAACCAGAGGTTGTACAGAGTTTCAGGGAGAGCATAAGGGAACAATTGACAGAAACAGGGGAAAGAAATACAGTAGAAGAAGAATGGGTAGCTTTGAGGGATGAAGTAGTGAAGGCAGCAGAGGATCGAGTAGGTAAAAAGACGAGGGCTAGTAGAAATCCTTGGGTAACAGAAGAAATATTGAATTTAATTGATGAAAGGAGTAAATATAAAAATGCAGTAAGTGAAGCAGGCAAAAAGGAATACAGACGTCTCAAAAATGAGATCGACAGGAAGTGCAAAATGGCTAAGCAGGGATGGCTAGAGGACAAATGTAAGGATGTAGAGGCTTATCTCACTAGGGGTAAGATAGATACTGCCTACAGGAAAATTAAAGAGACCTTTGGAGGTAAGAGAACCACTTGTATGACATCAAGAGCTCAGATGGAAACCCAGTTCTAAGCAAAGAAGGGAAAGCAGAAAGGTGGAAGGAGTATATAGAGGGTGTATACAAGGGCGATGTACTTCAGGACAATATTATGGAAATGGAAGAGGATGTAGATGAAGATGAAATGGGAGATATGATACTGCGTGAAGAGTTTGACGAAGCACTGAAAGACCTGAGTCGAAACAAGGCCCCCAGAGTAGACAACATTCCATTGGAACTACTGACGGCCTTGGGAGAGCCAGTCCTGACAAAACTATACCATCTGGTGAACAAGATGTATGAAACAGGCGAAATACCCTCAGACTTCAAGAAGAATATAATAATTCCAGTCCCAAAGAAATCAGGTGTTGACAGTTGTGTAAATTACCGAACTATCAGTTTAATAAGCCACAGCTGCAAAATACTAACTCGAATTCTTTACAGATGAATGGAAAAACTAGTAGAATCCGACCTCAGGGAAGATCAGTTTGGATTCCGTAGAAATACTGGAACACGTGAGGCAATACTGACCTTACAACTTATCTTAGGAGAAAGATTAAGGAAAGGCAAACCTACGTTTCTGGCATTTGTAGACCTAGAGAAAGCTTTTGACAATGTTGACTGGAATACTGTCTTTCGAATTCTAAAGGTGGCAGGGGTAAAATACAGGGAGCGAAATGCTATTTACAATTTGTACAGAAACCAGATGGCAGTTATAAGAGTCGAGGGACATGAAAGAGAAGCAGTGGTTGGGAAGGGAGTGAGACAGGGTTGTAGCCTCTCCCCAATGTTATTCACTCTGTATATAGAGCAAGCAGTAAAGGAAACAAAAGAAGAATTCGGAATAGGTATTAAAATCCATGGAGAAGAAATAAAAACCTTGAGATTCGCCGATGACATTGTAATTCTGTCAGAGACACCAAAGGACTTGGAAGAGCAGTTGAACGGAATGGACAGTGTCTTGAAAGGAGGATAGAAGATGAACATCAACAAAAGCAAAATGAGAATAATTGAATGTAGTCGAATTAAGTCGGGTGATGCTGAGGAAATTAGATTAGGAAATGAGACACTTAAAGCAGTAAAGGAGTTTTGCTATTTGGGGAGCAAAATAACTGATGATGGCCGAAGTAGAGAGGATATAAAATGTAGACTGGCAATGGCAAGGAAAGCGTTTCTGAAGAAGAGAAATTTGTTAACATCGAGTATAGATTTAAGTGTCAGGAAGTTGTTTCTGAAAGTATTTGTATGGAGTGTAGCTATGTATGGAAGTGAAACATGGACGATAAATAGTTTGGACAAGAAGAGAATAGAAGCTTTTGAAATGTGGTGCGACAGAAGAATGCTGAAGATTAGATGGGTAGATCACATAACTAATGAGGAAGTATTGAATAGGATTGGGGAGAAGAGAAGTTTGTGGCACAACTTGACCAGAAGAAGGGATCAGTTGGTAGGACATGTTCTGAGGCATCAAGGGATCACCAATTTAGTATTGGAGGACAGCGTGAAGGGTAAAAATTGTAGAGGATGACCAAGAGATGAATACACTAAGCAGATTCAGAAGGATGTAGGTTGCAGTAGGTACTGGGAGATGAAGAAGCTTGCCCAGGATAGATTAGTGTGGAGAGCTGCTTCAAACCTGTCTCAGAACTGAAGACCACAACAACAGCAACATAGCAGTATATATAGGTGATGGTTACTGTGAAGTGCTAGGATTAGATTGCTTGATTAAACATTTTACTGAAATTAACCTTGATCAGCACATGGTAGAACTTGATGGGACCTAACTCCATCAGGGGAAACCACTAGGAGGACTACACTTGTGCAAGTTACATCCCTAAAGCTGGGAGAACAATTAAACTGTGTGTGCAGGCACTAAAGTTGAATCTGTATGATGCTGCACCAAAAGGAATGGTGACACTGTGATGGATGAAAATGGGAACACAAAACGCATCCCTAGTGCAAGGGGAACCATTTAAACTGTGTGCACAGTCACTAAAGATCTGTTAGCTTTATAGTGCACCACAAAGTATGGAAAAAATATGATGGATGGGAGTAGAAATTAACTGGTATGGTAGAGCCACTAAAGGAAAATGAGGAGCTAGATAAGGCACAATGATTCATACACAGAAGTGCACTACATGTACAGGAATTAGATGACGAGCAGGTACTGTAGGAGGGGTGGTACTTATTACATGTAATTAATTGCAAGGGAGAGTGAATGGACCCCAGAATATTCAAATCCATACAGGATATGCTAATGACACAGATGGAAAAGAATTTGCAGTCTTCTTTATGTTGTTGTTGTTGTTGTTGTTGTTGTTGTTGTTGTTGTGGTGGTATTCAGTCCAGAGACTGGTTTGATGCAGTTCTCCATGCTACTCTATCCTGTGCAACCTTCTTCATCTCCGAGTAACTACTGCAACCTAAATCCTTCTGAATGTGCTTAGTATATTCATCTCTTGACCCACCTCTACGATTTTTACCACCCACACTTCCCTCCAATACAAAATTGGTGATCCCTTGATGCCTCAGAGCATGTCCTACCAATCGATCCCTTCTTTCAGACAGGTTGAGCCACAATTTCTTCTTCTCCCCAATTCTATTCAGTACCTTCCCATCAGTTACATGATCTACCTATCTAATCTTCAACATTCTTCTGTAGCACCACATCTCAAAAGCTTCCATTCTCTTCTTGTCTAAGCTATTTATTGCCCATGTTTCTCTTCCATACATGGCTACACTCCATTCAAATACTTTCAGAAAAGACCTCCTGACGCTAAAAACTATACACATTATTAACAAATTTCTCTTCTTCAGAAATTCTTTCCTCGCCATAGCCAGTCTACATTTCATATCTTCTCTACTTTGACCATCTACTTTGCGGGGACAAACGACGTAGCTAAAAACGAAGCAAAAGATTTCGTGCTGTCCCTTAAACGGAGGTTGCACGAATTCTGGAACACGAATGTGATCGTTTTTTCTATACCACATCGTCACGACCTACATAACTGGTCCTGTGTAAACAACAAAATAGAAAAAACTAATAAAGCTGTGCAAAATATATGCAGGGAATTCAAAAATACAACATACGCTGATATAAGCACACTAGGGAAATGATTTCATACATCACATGGCTTGCACATCAACAGACTGGGAAAAACATTTGTTAGTCGCAAGAACTTGGATATAGTTCGTGCAAAATCAAACATGCAGCGTGGTATAAAGCATGCAATACCTTTAAAAGACAAAAGTGATATATCTTTAGAATTTAACATGCAACATGACGGGACAGTGGCGTATACCAAGAGCACTGATGAAAATGCTTTTTTAGCGGAAGTAAATATTCCAGCAATTCCAATTTAGTCAGAAACAATATGTGCAACTCGGATTTGCCACATGCAGATGAGTGCTCACTTGAGAATGAAAACAATGACAAAATATTAAGGTTACTGCAAGTCAATATTCGTTGTTTAAGAAATAAACTGTTAAAATTAGAACATTATTGTAACATTAAGGATGTAGATGTGATATGTGTGTCAGAACACTGGCTAACAGAAAATCAAGTTAGCAGTTCTGTTCCTGAAGGATATGTTTTAGCTGATATAATGTGCAGGAAAAACAGAAAAAATGGGGGTGCTGGAATTTATATCAAGCATGGCCAAAAATTTTCAAAATTAGATATAATGCCGTATTGTTCAGAAGTAAATGCTGAGTTTAGCTGTATAAGACTGACTGAAGAAAACATAATAATTGTTAGCCTGTATAGGTCTCCAAATGGAGACATAAATGTTTTCTTTGAGCAATTTGAACTAGTAGTTATGAAACTTTTTAAGTTTAAAACAAAGATTGTTATTTGTGGTGATTTTAATATTGAAATGGGAAATGCAAGACATCAAGACTCCAGAACATTTTTTAATATATTAAGATCTTTAAACTTGCACTGCACGAACAAGTGTCCTACTCATAATGATGCATGCCTAGACAATATTATTGTTAATTTGCATAGAGAGCAATATGTGGTTAGCTTGGCTGATGGTGCTTTTGCAGATCATGATCCATTGCTTTTAACACTTTACCATTATAAACCATCTTATTCCAATGAATTTAATGTGGCATGGGTAAGAGGTCAGAGAGAGGAGCACATTATGTCATTTATTAACAAGTTAAAGGTCACAAACTGGGAACCTGTTTATGAGTGTCATCCAGGAAAAACAGGAGTTGAAAATGATTTTGAAGCTTTCTTTAAAAAATATAGAGACGTATGGTACTCCTGTTCCCCATTAATAAAAGTTAGGTCCTCAGTTAAACGTAAAAATACAAAAATAAACTGGTATACAAAAGAACTAGCAGAAATCAGAGAAAATATGCTCATACTGTATAGAACATATAAAAGCAAGGACAATCAAGGGTCTGAACAGAGGGATATGGTATACAATGCTTACCTTAGAAATAAAAAGTTTACAAAGCTAGGCTCAGAGAAGCCAAAAAAGCAGCTTGTGAAAGGTATATAGAAGGTGCTCCAAATAAGTGTAAGACAGCATGGGAAGTTATCAGACAAGATAATTCTCACAGCCAAGTATGTCAAACTCTGCTGGATCCAGGAGAATTGAATGACTACTTTGTCACATCAGTCAGAGAACTCGGAGACAAAATTAAAGCTACAGACACATCGGCAAGGGATCTGCTTGGTCCCCAGCTGTCTGAGGAACCTTTGTTTCACTGGAACAACATCACGCCTGATCAAGTCTGTAAAACTGTTGCTAAACTATCGAATGCCAAATGTATGGACTGTTACTGGATGTCCAATTATGTTGTTAAAAGAACAGTCCATCTCATAAGTCAGCCAGTAAGCTTTATTTTTAACAGATGTTTAGAGAATGGAGTTTTCACAGATTTGCTAAAAATCCCTAAAATTATCCCCGTATTCAAAAAGGGTGATAAACAACTCCCCCAAAACTACCGAGCTGTATTTATTGTGCCAATATTTTCAAAAATAATTGAATCACTCATGTACTTTCAATTAAGCAGTTATTTTGAAAAGCATGATCTGCTTTGCAACAATCAATATGGATTTAGACCATGTAAAAATACCACTGCAGCTGTTCTGAAAATTGTTGATCAGACTTTAACGGCCTTTGAAAATAAGAAGATGGTGTCACTTGTATTATGTGATCTAAGTAAAGCTTTTGATTGCATTCCTTTGAACATATTATTAACAAAACTGGAGTATTATGGTATACAAAAATCTTCATTAGCAATAATTTCTTCCTATTTGACCAACAGAAGACAGTTTGTCTCAATTAGAAATGAGCATTGGAATCCCTTAGTAGAAATTGGTACAGGTGTGCCACAGGCTCTGTCCTTGGCCCCTTCTTTTTCATTGTGGCTATCAATGACCTGCCCCATTCTGTATCACAGTCTGTAATCTGCTATGCAGATGATACAACCCTGCTTACTTCACACCATGACATCCCAACCCTTGATAAGATTACACAAGAAACTCTTGACTCTGCATTAAAATGGTTTGCAGCCAATAAACTTGTATGTAATCCAGACAAAACCCAAAAGCTTCTGTTAGGATTATCTAAAAATATAGAAAATAAAAGTGTCAAGCTCTTAGGAATACATATTGATGCCCAACTAACTTGGGAAGAGCATATAAGCCAAATCTGCAAAAAAATCTCAAGAGTGACCTACCTCATGTGGAAACTGAGAGATATGGTCAATAATAATTATCTCCGTGTAGCATATTTTGGACTCTTTCAGTCACATATATCATATGGCCTACTCATATGGGGACATTCTCCTCATATCACTAACATCTTAAAAGTCCAAAAAAAATTGTTCATATAATGTGTAATGCTGGTCCTGTAGAACACTGTCGCCCTCTTTTTACCAGGCTTAGGTTACTAACAGTGGTGAATCTGTATATCTATGAGGCTGCACTCTTTCCCAGGAATAACATTAAAGAATGTATCATCAAGGAAACAATTCACAAGCACGATACTAGAAGTAAGGCAAATATTGACATTCCAAGGCACAGGCTAGCAATAACAGGAAACTCCCATCAAGTAAATGCCCTCAAAATTTTTAACAAATTTCCTCTTGCCGCTCGATCCTTGCCTTTTAAAACGTTCAAAACAAAATTGTATGACTGGCTAGCAAAAAACCCCATGTTATCATATAAAAGAGTTCTATGATATTGACAGTATTGATATTAATAATTAAGATTGTAGTGGTATATAAGATATTTAATTTTTACATGTAATGTGATCAATATTTGTACCTTACTATCATTGTAAAAGCCTATTCTACTGTATGTGGTCAATGGCAATAAAGAATCTGAATCATCACTTATTTTGTTCCCCAAATAGCAAAACTCATTTACTACTTTAAGTGTCTCATTTCCTAATCTAATTCTCTCAGTGTCATCTGATTTAATTTGACTACATTCCATTACCTTAGTTTTGCTTTTGTTGATATTAATCTTATATCCCCCTTTTAAGACACCATTCATTCTGTTCAACTGCTCTTCCAGATAATTTGCTGTCTCTGACAGAATTACAGTGTCATCAGTAAACCTCAAAGTTTTTATTTCTTCTACTCCAATTTTTTTTTTTTAGTTTCTTTCCTGCTTGCTTAGTGTACAGACTGAACAACATTGGGGATAGGCTACAATCCTGTCTTACTCCCTTCTCAACCACTGCTTCCCTTAAATGCCCCTAAACCCTTACAACTGCCATCTGGTTTCTGTACAAATTGTAAATAGCCTTTTCTGCCTGTATTTTACCTCTGGCACTTTCAGAATTTGAAAGAGAATATTCCAGTCAACAGTGTCAAAAGCTTTCGTGAAGCCTACAAATGCTAGAAACATTTGTTTGCCTTTTCTTGATCTATCTTCTAACATAAGTCATAGGGTCAGTACTGCCTCATGTGTTCCAACATTTCTACAGAATCAAAACTGATATTTCCTGAGGTCAGCTTCTGCCACTATTTACATTTGTTGGTAAAGAATTTGTGTTAGGATTTTGCAACTGTGACTTGTTAAACTGACAGTTTGGTAATTTACACACTTGTCAACACATACTTCCTTTGGGATTGGAATTATTATATTCTTCCTAAAGTCTGAGGGTATTTGGCCTGTCTCATACATCTTGCTCACCAGATGGAAGAGTTTTGTCATGGCTGGCTCTCCCAAAGATATAAGTAGTTGTAATGGAATGTTGTCTATTCCCGGGGCCTTGTTTCGACTTAGGTCTTTCAGTGCTGTTTCAAATTCTTAATGCAGTATCATACCTCCCCTTTCATCTTCATCTATGTCCTCTTCCAGTTCCATAATATTGCCCTCAGGTGCATCACCCTTGTATAGACCCTGTATGTACTCCATCCACCTTTCTTATTTCCCTTTTTTGCTTAGGACTGATTTTCCATCTGAGCTCTTGATATTCATTCAGGTAGTTCTCTTTAATATTCATGTAGGCAATATCTACCTTACCCCTAGTGACATATTCATCTACATCCTTACATCTGTCCTCTAGCCGTCCTCTGTTAGGCATTTTGCATTTCATGTTGATCTCATTTTTGAGATGTTTTTATTCCTTTTTGTCTCGTTCATTTACTGCATTTTTATACTTTCTCCTTTCATCAACTAAATTCAGTATCTCTTCTGTTACCCAAGGATTTCTACTATTCCTCATCTTTTTGCCTACTTGTTCCTCCGCTGCCTTCACTGTTCCATCTCTCAAAGCTACCCATTCTTCTTCTGCTGTATTTCTTTCCCCTGTATTTCTCAGTCATTCCTTAATGCTCTCTCTGAAACTGTCTACAACCTCTGGTTCTTTCAGTTTATCCAGGTCCCATCTCCTTAAATTTCTACCTTTGTGCTGTTTCTTCAGCTTTAATCTACAGTTCATAATCCAAAAATTGTGTTCAGAGTCCACATCTGGCCCTGGAAACATTTTACAATTTAATACCCACTTCCTAAATCTTTTTCTTACCATGATATAATCTATCTGAAATCTTCCAGTGTCTCCAGGCCTCTTCCACATATACAGCCTTCTTTCATGATTCTTAAACCAAATTATAGCTATGATTAAATTATGCTCTGCGCAAAATTCTACCAGGTGGTTTCCTCTTTCATTCCTTACCCCCATTCCAAATTCACCTACTACTTTTCCTTCTCTTCCTTTCCCTACTATTGAATTCCAATCCCCATGACTAATAAATTTTTGTCTCCCTTAAATATCTGAATAATTTCTTTCATTGCATCATACATTTCTTCAATCTCTTTATCATCTGCAGAGCTAGTTGGCATATAAATTTGTACTTCTGTGGTAGATGTGGGCTTCATATTTGTCTTGTCTTCAATAACGCATTCACTATGCTGTTCATAGTAGCTTTTTTGCACTCCTATTTTTGATACATTATTAAACCTTCTCCTACATTACCCCTATTTGATTTTGTATTTATAAGTCTGTATTCAGCTGACCAACAGTCTTGTTCCTCTTGCTACTGAACTTCACTAATTCCCACTATATCTAACTTTAACCCATCCATTTCCCTTTGTAAATGTTCTAACTTATCTGCCTGTCTTCTCTAGGGGAGTTTGAGGAAGCCGCACAGACAGTAAATCTTCTATTAAAGAAAGGATACATTGCAGTGGCTGGCAGACTATTGAGAAATGTTTAGTAGAATGAAAGGACTATTAAGAACTGGACCAATTTTGTATTTACAAACTATGAGAAGCAGTATGCACTCTCATGCAACATGAGAAATTATGTGCTCAGTTGTGTATTGAACCAAGATATGAAGAGGACAGGAATTCAACCAATTATTCATCACAACAGCTGAGTAAAGTGGAAAATAATCATTCGAAAACTGATAAGGAAATGCAGGGTCCCGTATATGGTGTAACACACTTTTGCCATTATTTATATTGAAATCTGAAGGAACTGTTAACAACTGGACTGCTACTGCTTTTCTCAAACTATGAGAAAGAGTTTGCACTCCCAGTCAAGGCAAGAATTTATATGCTCAGGTGTATGTTCGTACAGGATGTGTATGGGGCAAAACATCTAGTTGCCTGTGCATCACAAAAGCTGAGTAAAGTTGGTAAAAAGCAATTCTATTATCGAGAAGGAAATTCTCCATCTGAAATGTGGTGTAACATACTTTTGACATTTTTTTTATATGGGAGGAGACGCAAAGTCACTACAGATATTGTACAATTTTGTATTTGTGAGGATCCACAGCCTCCAGATGCTTAACAAATGTAAACATGGTCCATAGTAGGCTGTAATGTGATTTTTATTTAATCATGTGATTAGCTGATTTCAACTACTTGTCATTGTCAAGCACTTGTAAAACCCAAATGGATAAGAACTACATTGTATGCATGCATTGCTTGTACATACACACCTCACATTAAGATTTCTAACTCAACCATGTGGTTGTAAGAAATTTGTGCAGTAATTTTTTATCTTACTATGATGTGTGTAAAGTATTAGTTACACTGTGATGCATGCAATCAATGTAGTGCTTTTCCGTGTTGGTTTTACAACTGCTTGACAATGACAAGTAGTCAAAATTTGCTAATCACTCTATTAAGTAAAAATCAAATTATAGCCTACTACAGACCATGTTTACATTTATTAAGCATCTGGAGGCTGTGGATTCCCAGATCAAATGGTTCAAATGGCTCTGAGCACTTTGGGACTTAACATCTGAGGTGATCAGTCCCCTGGAACTTAGAACTACTTAAACCTAACTAATCTAAGGACATCACACACATCCATGCCTGAGGCAGGATTCAAACCTGCGATCGCAGCGGTCGCGTGGTTCCAGACTGAAGTGCCTAAAACCAGTTGGCCACACCGGTCGGCTTGGAACCCCACAAATACAAAATTTTACATTATTTGTTATGACTTTGTATCTCCTCCCATATAAAAATGTCAAAAGTATGTTAAACTGTACATCAGATGGAGAATGTCCTTCTCAGTTATAGAGTGGCTTTTTTTCCCCACTTTACTCAGCTTTCATGATGCACAGGCAACAAGATATTCTGCCCCATACACCTATACAACAATTTCCATATTTCACAATTGTGTAGTTTATCTGTACCTAATACAGCTGGTACCAAGGAATTCATAGGCAGTGAATTAATTTTGATGGTCAGAGGATGCCTTCACAACTCGGCTTACTGTAACCCAGAGGGCAGGAGTGGTGAATTAGTGCAACAGTTTGCAAAAATGTTATTATGGGGGACATGGTACCAGGTGCAGAAAGTAAATATGAGGGCTTGAGAATGGTAAGAGCAAATGGGGCAATTAAATGCCAATAACCCAAATACCATGTGGAGCTGTGGGCTATGTTGACAACTTTTTATACCCTGAACAGGAAGACTAAAAATGTCTACACACGTTATCAGTATGTGTACCAGGTAGTACAGATGATTTCACCAGTATATGCAAAATTACAGCTACCTATGTGGATAACAGTCATCCATCCATGTTGGGTGCACACCAGATGCTTTGCTACCATTATTGGCATCAGTCCAGGGGGGCAGGGGAGGGGGGGGGGGGGAGAAAGATAAAATAGTACAACAGATTGATAAAGCCACTCATACACAGTCTGCATATACTTCGCTGTTTACATTAAGATGTAGACCTTATATGTGCAAAAAGAGATAGTCTATTAAAATTTTGGGGAGGGGGTTTATTAGGTACATTTTTTATGAAAGGTTTTCATATACTTACAGTTTTATTTATACATCTACATATTTTTGAATGTACCAGAGTTATGGAACATAGGTGTGGCTACACCCCTCTATGGTTGCTGATTGACAGTCAAATGATGTTAACAGATGACAGGTAAAATGTTGCTCGAACAGTCCACAGCTATACTGCCAGTTCATAGTGTCCAACAGGCACACTATGAACCAGCGGTATACCCATGGACTGTTCGAGCAACAAATACACCAGGAGAAACCAAAGAATCAGGTACAATGTTAATGTGAAGGTTAGAATGTGTGAACAGATTTCATTCTTGTGGTATGTTAGCAGTTATTGGGGGTTATCATAAGGTTTGTTTCTTTGAAGTTGATTACAGCAGTTATAATTATGGAATAGTGGGTTAATCCTGAATGGAACTCAATGCAACATTTTAGGGACTGTCTCTTCAGCTTCCTGAAAGTAATATCAGGAACTACAACATTTGCATCATATGCTCTGCTGTACCTGCCCAACAGTCCTCTTGGGGTCTTACCAGCAAAAGATCTAACCTTCTTCAATAAAATCCTTGACACTGCCATAATAAATTCTCTAGATAAATTAATAGAAGCACAGAATGGTTGCATTAATGGAGAATAATTGTTCCACAATATTCAACAGTACCACAATGGATACTCCATTGAAGCATGGTCACAGGAATCTCATCCTCAGTGACGTTCATAATCTTGGATACCATTTGACTATGCCATGCCCACTATCACCAGAGAACTAACCACCCTCCTGAATTCCCACTACATTACTTGCCCAACTAATGAATCAACCACTTTATAGGAAGTGATTGTGGTGCATCCAAAGACACTAAACCATGAGCAGTGATTGTAAACAAGAAGACTAAAAAGGAAACTGTACATAATAGGTGTGGGATAATAGAAATTTAGATACAGTAGACTCACATAATCATTGCAAGTTCACAGGTTTAGCAACAGACTGGAATTTGGAGGAATGAATTATTCATGGGTGGGGGGAAGGGGGGATTGAGTCGTTGCAGCATTAGTTCAAGTGGGCCACCAGTTACATAAATCAAGAGGCAGGCACTGTAATGCTGCTTGCTCAGTACCCTGCACTTTGCAACCTACCTTACACCAGGCAGAACTGTCCCACATACAATACCTGTGGCAGCACTTTTCAGGTGGATGTGACAACAAGCTGCACTTTTTGTCACAACAAACTGCCTGAACTAGAACATCAGGGCCTTGAGACCAACAAAAGACACTTATACTGGTGCTTGCACTGGGGATGTGTTTCTCACCATCCGACATTAGACCTTCCCTGTTCTAATATCAAACTGGACTTCTGATGTGTCGTTCCGCACTTCTACTTTGGCCTTGACTTTGACTCCGCCCTCAGCACTGAGCTAGTGTGATACTCTTAAGCCCTGAACTGGGTCCACTTCTGTGGTAACATTCGGCACACAACAGTGTTTAGCACAGCTGCCTCTGGAGATACTGGTTTTGTCTTGGAGCATGCTGAGCTCAGCTTGCTGTCTTCAGGATGGCTGGTAGCACTTGCTGCTTCTCTGCAGTGGGCTATAAAGACATCTGCCTAGTCTGCAAGTTCACCCCAGCTGGCTGCTGCCAACACAGCTGACATCACATTCCATTGCCTTGCCAACTTTTCTGTATAGAATGAGGTGCCAATAAAGTTGTCTATTGTTTTAGCACAGTCCCTGGCTTCATTGTGTCGATAGACCTGGCATCGCCCATCCCTTGAAGTCACCCATACTTGTCATTGTGATGGCCAGGTGGCCATCTTGGTATCTTTGGATGACTACATAGCATTCAGCAACCCAGACTGCTACCTGTTATAAATGCTTGGATGCATGAGCCTGTGAGTCAGTTATGGTGAGCTGTTGTTGTTGTTGTTACTGCTGTTGTGACTTTGTATGCATCAGTTTTGACTTTGTATTTTGAAACACTGTTAGGTGTTAATATAACAAGCAGTCAACAACTAAACAAAATGTCTGTATTTTTCTTAGAATGTCTTAGAAATAATTTGTTACACAGCTAAAACTTAGGATACATTCTTTTATAGCATTGTGGGTATCCATGTAATTGTTGACAGATGTGGGCTAAGTATAGCAAATATTTACTATATGTTATTGTTATCAAACTTGCCGGCTGCAGTGGTCTCGCGGTTCTAGGTGCGCAGTCCGGAACCGTGCGACTGCTACGGTCGTAGGTTCGTATCCTGCCTCGGGCATGGATGTGTGTGATGTCCTTAGGTTAGTTAGGTTTAAGTAGTTTTAAGTTCTAGGAGACTAATGACCACAGCAGTTTAGTCCCATAGTGCTCAGAGCCATTTGAACCATTTTTTATCATCCAACTTAATTATCTGTTATATGCTTCAAATTAGTCATGTAATAGAAGCACAACTCAGACTTGTAGTTGTTATGTTTATAAAAGACCTAATAGGATACCATAATGACAAAGCCACTAATGTGAATAATGTAAATAAAATCAAAATTTCTTACTCTGGTTCAGTGTGATGGCCATTACTTAGGAACACACAATTTCAATAACATGTAAGCAGCCCTAGAAAGTTAATAAAGAACGCATTAACACGTATGAGAAATATAAAGAATATACTAGTTGTCTACTACTTCTATTACACTGACAAGTTTCTGAACCACATCTACATCTACATCTGTACTCTGCAAACCACTGTGAAGTGTATGGCAGAAGGTATGTCCCACTATACCAGTCATTAGGGTTTCTTCCCATTCCATTCGTGTATGAAGCCCAGAAAGAATGATTTTTTAAATTTCTCTATGTGGGTTTAATTTTACCTAGCCTTGTCCTCATGATCCTTACAGGAACAATATTCAGTGGCTTGTAGCATATTACTAGAGTCATCATTTAAAGCCAGCTGTTGAAATTTTATATGTAGGCTTTGTCAGGATAGTGTATGTCTATCTTCAAGATTCTACTAGTTCAGTTTCTTCAGCATCTCTGTGACACTCTCTACCAAGTGTCAAATAAACATGTGACTAATCGTGCTGCCCTTCTCAGTATATGTTCAATATCCCCTGTCTGTCCTATTTGGTACAGGTCACTCATACATGAGCAATATTCTAGGATTCGTCAAGTGAGTGATTTGTAAGTAATCTCCTTTGTAGTCTCACTCATATTTTATCAATAAACTGAAGTCTACAACCTGCTTTACGCACAAATAAGCCTGTTCCGTTTCCTTTCCCTAGAAAGTGTTACCTCAAGGTATTTCCAACTGTGGCTCAGGGATACTACAGTTATAGGATACTACATTTTTGTTTTGTTTTGTGAAGTGCCCAATATTATATTTCTGATCATTGAAAGCAAGTTGCTAATCTTTGGACTATTTTGAAATCTTATCAAGATCTGACTGAACATTTACGCAGTCTCTTTAAGATGGTAGTTCATTGTAGATGACCGCATTATCTGCAAAAATTCTGAGGTTACTGTTAATATTGTCTGCAAAGTCATTAATATAACACATGAACAGCAAGGGTCCCAACACACTTCCCTGGGGCACACCCAAAGTCATTTATAGGTCTCTCAATGTCTCTACAGCCAAGATAACTTGCTGCATACTCCCTACCAAAAAATCATCAGTGCATTCACTAATTGTGCTTGCTACCCGATTCAATTGTACTTTTAACAGTAAGTGTAGATACAGAGCTGCACCAAATGCTTTTTGTAAATCAAGAGATACTGCATGTACCTGGCTGCCGTGATCCAAAGCTTTCAGTATGGCATCTTAGAGAAGTGTGAGTTGGGTTCCACGTAATTCATATTTCCCATGCTGGTTGGCATGGAGGAGGCCATTGTGTTCAAGATTCACTGTTATGTTTGAGTTTGGGATATGTTCTAAGTTAGTACAACAAATCTATGTAAAGGACTCTGGCTGGCAGATTTGTGGACCACTTCTACCATCCTTCATGTAAGTGTGTGTGCTTGCTTCCACCTACTGGACAAGGTGTTTTGTTTGAGGGATTACCATAGATTGTAGTTAGAAGAGAGGCTAGTTCAGCTACAAATTCAGTATACAATCTAACAGGGGTTCCATCATGCCCTGGAAATTTGTTCAATTTTAATGATTTCAGCTGTTTATCAATGGCACTGACAGTTATATCAATTTCACTTATCTTTGCAGTGTTACAATAATTAATTTTGAATAATTCTTCTGGGTTTCCCTTTGTAAAGGAATTAATTTTTATGTGAAAACCTGTTTACAATTTTTGACAAATCTTTAAAGGTCAATTCACTTAAGAACTTTGGAAGAAAGATTATCATACCAGTTCTTTTGTATAGGCCTGCATTTAATATTTTTTCAGCCTCCTTAGCTGAGTGGTCAGCACATCTGAGTGGCATTCATGGGGCCTCGATTTGATATCTGGCTGGGCTGGAGATTTTCTCAACTTGGGGACTGGGTGTTGTATTGTCCTCATCATCATTTCATCTTCATTGACACACAATGCACCCAATCTGGTGTCAACTGAAAAGACTTGCAACTTGGTGGCTGAAATTCCCCAGGTGGGGCATCCAGGTCATCAATTCAATACAATCATTTCTCTTTTTTTTCATTATATTTATTTTCCTTTTCCTGGTGTGTTCCATAGGCTCTCTTCACAATGAATTTTGGAAATAGAATTCCATGTAATATTTCCTAACACAAAATATGGAATATGATTATCATTGGAGAAAGTGATATTTACTACTAAGACTTTTGAACTCTTGGGTTACATTTAACTGAAAAATATAAAATGTTTATGCAATCTGCTAAAAAATAATTAAAAACAATAAATATTGTTTCAAAATTTCAAACTATAAAGTAACCAACTAGATTACAATATTTCAAGAAGGTAGGCATAAAATACCCCCGTCTTTCCTGCTCACCATGGTATTGCAAGGGGTAATGCATGTGCATAGGAAAAACAGTCCTGTAATGTAAGAACTTTACATATTATGATATTAGACCAAGATGCAGTTGTGTTCAATTATATTTTTTATAATAATACATCTATTTTGGCATGATTGCCATCTCCAAGTTACCGATGGAAGACTTATAGTTTGGTACAATATTTCAAGTTTTGAAACAGATAATTTAACACAGTACAGAACTATGCCTTGCTACATACATCATATGGCCTTTGATGTTGGTGGAGCTACAGTATGTGTTAACCTTTCTCTGGAGCCATTAATAGTGAAGTTGACAAGTTACAAACCTTTATTTCATAATGATGTTACTTGACAGCAGTACTGACAGTTGAGGCATTGATATTATATGGCCACTGGCTGTTTGCTTCTATTGTATTCTGTAGGTTGTATGTTTGTCCTCACCAGCTATATTATGTTGTTTATATGATTTCTGTTTATGTGGTTCTATGCTCATATGTAATTCACTCCGACTGTTTTTTTTTTTAATTGGTTATACCAGATAGTGTTGCAGTACATGAGAAATATGACCATTTTGCGGTGTTGTTTTATTCTTAGACATATGCTTCCCATTCATTATTTTTAATTTCATGGTAACATGATCTCTGATGTGTTTGTAGATTTTGTTTTTCTACTCATTTCATGTTTGGGCAGATAATGTCAATAAAATTCTCTATATAATCAATTTTGAATCAATCTATTTTTTTGAGGGTAATTTTGTGTGTGTGAATATATTTTGATCTCTTCAAGAACACTCATTAGTGGTCCACTAATGCAAATTTAGAGAATAGGCATTTTCAGCTGACAGCAGAATGGTTCTACTGCCACCAACATACATTTTGCTTAATTACCAAAAAGATAAGATAAAAGAAATTATGGCTCATGTGGAGGCATATAGATAGTATTTTCCCCCACTCTATTTGTGAGTGGAATAGGAAAAGAAATAACTAGTAGTGGTACATGGTACCTTTCGCCATAATCGAAATGGTGGCTTGTGGAGTATGCATATAGATGTAGATGTAAATGTACACATATATGTGTTTGTGAAAGGTAAGTTTATCCATACCTTATTATGAGGGACAGTAAAATGAAAACCAAACGTTCACCACAATGAGACCACGAAATGGTTCTGTTGAAACATAATCAACACACACATTAATGTATTTATTCTACTGAGAGATGAGATGATCAATTCCTTGTTCATAGGATGCAATCAGCCACTGACAGAGCCACAACTGCACCCACTCTTGCACTTCCTTGTTGACTGAAAATGATGTCACACATGTCTTTCTTCATGTCTCCAAAGATGCAAAATAAGCCACAATGGAAGTACAGACATTAATTGTGAGTGGGCATTATTTAAGTCAACAGTGAAAGTTGAAAATTTGTACCAGACCAGCATTTGAACCCAGGTCTCCTACTTACTAAGGCAGATGCTCTGACTATTTTGCCGTCTGGACACAGTGGTCATCATAGCTACATGAACTACCAAAGTTATGTCCAAAAGAACAGACACCACATATATATATAATTGAGACAAAGAGGCCAATGATCTCTTTAGTGTAGATGCATAGCAGGCCCAAACTCTTACAGGAATTGGCAAAATGTTGTAAGTAGTGAGGATAATGGACAGGGGGCACTGCATTAGTAGTGTGTGGATAAGTTGATAATTTGGGTTTGATTCAGGTGACCTAGGGTAGTCTGTGGAGCTGTAATGATGACTACATCTGGATGGCTTAGTAGTCAGACCATATGCCTAGTAAGCAGGAGACTCAGGTTTGAATCTTGGTCCAGCACAAATTTTAAACTTTCCTCAGTGATTTAAATCAATGCCTACTTGCTGCCAATATCAGTAATTTCTTTGTGTCTTAATTCATAGTGGCTGCTGGATCGAAATGGTGTCTGTTCTTTTGGACATGTCCAAAAGAACAGGCACCACATTTATATAAAAAAAATGTGGAAATCAGATGATAATAGATCCAAGCTGTGTGTAGGATGCTACTGTGTTTCCAACCAAATCTCTGAAGTGTAGCCTTCACCTGATTGTCAGTATGGGGAGTGGGTGATATGGTGCAACAGGATGATTCATTTCCAGTGGCATTCCTAGATGTTTCTGCAAAGCGTGTTTATAGTGCTGCACATTAGTTGTGCTTTCACACTTGTGGAACTCAACAACCAGAGGAAGCAAATTGTTGTATGGTAATTCTCAACCCCCAAAACTGCCAATCAGCTATGCTTCAGCAATTTGGTTGGGAAACACTGAGATGTCTTCTGTACAGCCCAAATCTTTCATTGTGTGACTTTTCATATCTTTGATGGCCTGAAGAAAGACGTGTGGACATTGCTTCCAGTCTACTGAAGAGAAAGAGAGGGTTCAGTTGTTCACCTTTAAGTGGTCAACTGCATTCTGTAAAACAGGAACTGATTATCTTCTCCTCTGTGAGATAAATATCTTAATATGTATGGTGATTACTTTTGAATGGAATGATTGCATGGTCTCACTGTGGCAGGTGTTCAATTTTCATTTGACTGCCCTTATAATATGTCAAAACATTAACAAATCTGGAAAAGAATATGTGTGTTATTAAGATAATAAATATAAACATCTGAATTTCATTTCAGAACATTATCACATTGTAATATACCTCTTCAAAGCTGCATATGCAATGACTTGTGCTCAGTCCAGACATTAGCCATTAATTTGAAGTCATGTGCATTACAAGACATGTCCACTTTTTAAGATGTAAAGTTTTTACTCAGGTTATTGTCGTGATGTTGGTTTTATTATCATCTTCAGAACCATAATAATATCTGCAGGATGGCCTAGTACATATAAAATCGACTGATGTAAGAATTGTGAAAAATCTGCTAAATCTCAAATAGTGAAATGAAGTAAAGTAATTGAAATTTTAAACATCTGTATTCTGAAGCTCTTCACACACTATTATGACACAAATTGGACTAATAACACAAAAAATATGTCTGTTTTCTGCAGTCTCATAAAATGACTAGACCACAATTCATCACAGCTTCCCGCCAAGGATGTACATAATAAAGATGTACAAAGATACCATACAAAGAACAGAGTTTACAATTTCAACAGAGACAGTTGCAGGTACACATTTAGCGAAACTTAATAGAGTTGAATTTACAAACTTTTATGTTAGAACTGCAACATTGTTCTAAGAGATCGAATATCCACATCTAACCATGAAACAATAATTTAAGTTGACATAATTTTTATATGAACTCCTCTCTATGTAAATGAGGATATCGATACCTATTGGTATCATAGGATTCACTATATGTCTTGGGCTAGCTTACATTACAACATTTGGCCTCCATATTGCAACATTAGATACTATTACTTACTGTGCTCCAAAGGAGTAGATTTCACTCACAGCAGCAACTATCTCACAGTATTATGGACACAAAAACTGAGTACTCTGTCACTATAAAATCTACTCTACTGGTTTTCTTTTTCTGTTTTATAGCTCATCATATAATTCTTCATTCCATATACCACAACATACATGCTGCTACCTCACACCCTTTAACTGGGTGACATCCCACAGTATTGTGTCAGTATGATTCCATTTCTAAATCAGTACACCTACTGCTAATACATTCATAATGTCTTTATTTGATGGACAGATCACCATCAGTAGTTTCACATGCACTCACTCCCTGAGACATTCTGGAGGGGTCTGAAATTTAATCCAAGACATTTGTAAAAATTCTAAATTTGTAAAAATTCTTACACCATTATATCTCTTTGCTGCCCAGTGACCTTGGCTACATAGGCAGTTTCTGAGAGTGACAGTCCAGTAAGTCATGGAGGATAACTTATGTGATGTACGGAAAGTAGGAGACATGTACTGGTAGAATAGTAGTCATGATGCAAGGTCATGTGTTGTGCCTTCACTCCTCTGTCAATTTCAGTGTTGTTCATGAAAGACACAGTTGACAGTTGGAGTTCTAATTTAGCACACAGTTTTCATATATTAGGAAATTATGAGATGACACTTCAATGTTGAGTAAATGATACAGTCAACACTATTGTCTTGATTATTGTTATAACTTCAAGTTGAACAAATATATTTCAAGGAAGACGCAATACATGAAAGTCACAGATCAAGTAAACAGAGTAAGACGTGTGTACCTTTAACAGTCAAATCATAACTGAGTCCGAGTCTAGTGGCCGCTGGCTGGCTGGCCGCTTAAGTGGCACTGCTGCTGCATGGCTGGCAGACAGCGCTGCATGTTGAGGACACGCGTAACTGCGCGGCGGCACTTTGAAAGATCGGCGAGTCACAACACTTTTGCCCCCTTTGAAGTTTTTGTGCAGGTCTTGATGGAGGTGGCCTGTAGATTGCTAATGTCCATAGTTGTTGTTTGACTGGCCATAAAGTCTTGAGGAGGAGGCTTCCCGTATGGACGGAAGTGTCGCTGATGATAATGGGTTGAGATGACAGGAGACGTGAGGGTCAAATCTGCTTCGACCCCATGCGCCAATCTGCCCATTGCAGCAAGTCTGGTTGTTATAACAAGAGACATGGGCGATGTGTCTGCGTCTGTAGGGGAAGGAGGCAAGTAGAGTTGCTCCGAAGATGATGGTCATCTGGTTCCTGCATGGGCACGTCTCCTGGTGGCGTCAGTTCTTGTGCTGGCACCGATATGATGGTGAGAGGACTGCGTTGTGAGCAATGAGACATTCCAGTATCCCAAGCGTGAGGTAGAGCCAAAGGTGGTGTAGTGGCATCCGGAATAGGCGTTGCCAGTACAAGAGGCCGAAGCTGGTCCGAATGACGCACTGCAACACCCTTGTCCATCTGGATTTCATACAGGTGTTGGCCAGGGTGTCATAAGATGCGGCCAGGACTTCATTTTGGTTGGCTGCCATATCCCCGTACCCATAAAAGGTCATCGGCGGTGAACCGGCCAAGCGAAGGCACCCGCGACAATAAGGTAGAAGACCGCAGAAGATGAAGTGGCATGCGGGGCTGTTGGCCATGTAAGAGCTCAGCCCTGTGTTCGCCCATTGGGGGTGAAGCAGTAAGAAGCCAGAAATTGGAGAAGTACATCATCAGCAGCAGAAGAAGTCAGGAGTTTCCTCATCTGAGCCTTAAATTTGCGGACCAGTTGTTCAGCCTCACCATTTGACTGTGGATGGAACAGAGGGGCCATGAGATGCATGACGCCGTGACGAGCACAAAAATCTGCAAAATTGGAAGAGGCAAATTGGGGACCATTATCAGTAACAAGAGTAAAGGGAAGGCCTTCCAAAGGGAAAATGTGAGCTAGAGCATTGGTGGTTGCCACGGTGGTAGGCGACGTGCAACGGATAATGAATGGAAAGTTAGAGTAGGTGTCAATAATGAGAAGCCAATAAGCACCTAAAAAAGGTCCCATGAATTCAACATGAATACGCTCCCAGGGCTTCTCAGGCAAAGGCCACAGTGACAAAGATGACTTCAGGGCAGCGGCCTGTGACGCACAAGGGCCGCAGGCAGCAACCATGTGTGTGGTTTCAGAGTCAATGCCGGGCCAGTACACATGATGGCACACCAGAGATTTTGTGTGAGAGACACCCCAGTGCCCTTGGTGAAGGAGGTGCAAGACCGAAGCATGCAAAGACGCAGGTACCACAACACGTGGTGAAGCATTTTTGGTGGAAAGGAGGATAACACCATCCCTAGCCATGAGGCAGTAACGCAAAGTGTAGTAGTTCTGCAACGGATCAGAAATCTTAGCGGACAGACAATCTGGCCAACCCTTCTGAGTACAGTGTAAAACCCAGGAGAGGGTAGGGTCAGAACCCGTAGCAGCCGCCAGTCGGTCCCCGATGATGGGGAACCCATCCACAACCCGCTGCTCGGCAACATCCAGGTGGAAACACAAAAGTTCATCCCTATCGAATGCCAGGTCAGGACCCATGAGAAGGCAAGGCAGTGCATCAGCATTTGCATGTTGAGCCATCGGCTGGAAATGAATCTCATAATTGAAACGAGACAAGTAAATAGCCCAACGCTGGAGACGGAGTACAGCCTTGTCGGGAAGTGACGTTGATGGATGAAACAAGGAAACAAGTGGCTTGTGATCCATAACAAGATGTAATTTGGATCCATAGAGAAAAACACCAAAATTATTAAGAGCATAAATAATGGCCAAACCTTTTTTTTCAATTTGAGAATACTTTTTTTTGGAGGCATAAGCAATGGGTGGTTCAGAACCATCAGAAAAATGGTGCACAAGAACCGACCCTGTATTGAGAGGCGTCCGTGGTAAGAACAAGATGTTGGCCAGGTCAATAAGTAGCCATGCACGTGGCCTGTTTTAGCATAGTCTTCAATTTCTGGGAAGCAACATTGCATGACGTGGACCAGTGAAGAGGAACATTTTTATGCAACAGGCGATTCAACAGCTGAGCCACCAAAGCAGCAGACGGTAAAAACTTGTGATAGTATGCTATTTTCCCCATGAAGGCCTGCAGTTCCTTAACAGATGTAGGGCAAGGAAGGGCGTCAACTGCAGCGACAGTTTGCTGAAGCGGCCGAATACTATCCCGAGAGAGTTGAAACCCCAAGTACATGATAGAGGCCTGAAAAAATTTTGATTTCTGAAGATTACACTTAAGACCGGCAGTCTGTAAGATATGAAAAAGTGTGCGGAGATTTTGAAGATGTTCATCAGTGGTGGAGCCAGTGACAACAAGATCGGCGAGTCAAAACAATTATGTCATGTTGTGATACTGACAACAAAGTTGGCTGTCTGGTCACTTGCTTCTTATATTTTAAACCACTAGGTATTATTACAACTGGTTACTACTGTATATGACATTACAGAGTTCTTTAATTATTTTATATGTCTGGAATGTCCTCAGGCTCTGGTGTTTCATCTTGTGTGATTTCTATTTATGCAAAAGCTATTTTTCTCTGTTTTGTTAGTTTTTGTACAAAACCACTACCTATTTATTATTTATATATACAGTACATTTATATTAGAATGGATTTGCTGTCATGCATGATAAACCACAATGACATGACTGTCTCACAAGCTACATGTTGCACTTTTACAAATCTCATGAAAATATGGACTTTATTAGATGCATCTTTGTCTGTCTACAATATTAAATGTTTTTCATAAATGAAATTTGATTCTCTCTCTAGATTAAATTCACCAAGTTCCAATAATGGTTTTAATCAATATTATGATGATATATCTTATTCTTTTTACCAAAAAATATTGCCACCTGACAATGAGATATTGTTTACTACATCACATTTGTTGCTTACTCTCACAGCATTAATCAATGCTTCCTGACTTATCAATATATACGGTGTGAATACTCTTAAGTAATTCATCTATTATATTTGCGTCAAATGCCCTGTCAATACCATTTCATGTTTCTCTTTTTGTAAGATGCATCACTTTGCAGTCATCAGTTGCCTCAGTACCTTTTGTTCCACACATATTTCTTTTGTTGCTCTCCTTAGGCTCTTCATTTTACCTATTTTTGTGTCTTATCTCTCACAATACACAGTGTATGGTATCTTTCAAATGTACACATTCCTTTTCCTCAAAGCATAATTCTAAAGTGCGGTAAGTTGTATATCCAAAGAAGCATGTATGGGTATATTTACTGGTACTACAAGAATGGAGAAGAGAAATTACGAACTGGAGATTAAGAGGAAAGTTCTCAGTTTAGAAAGGATAAAAAACCCTATTGTTCAGTGTATACATCAAAGAAGCAATGATTATGTAAATACAATAGAAAGAAACTTCCACATGAGAAAAATACATAACCATCAGTTGCGAAAGCTAGAAATTCTGTGTGTGTTTTTGTGTGTTTTATTTATTGTGCCTATCTACCGGCACTTTCCCGCTTGGTAAGTCTTGGAATCTTTGTTTTTAATATATAGAAGCAATGATTAAATTCAATTAAAGTTTCAAGAGTGGGTTGAAATTATGGGTGCAAGGATGTCAGTGATAAGATTCACAGATTACATTTCTGTTCTCAGGGAAAGTGAGGAAGGACTGTCTGATGAGGAAAGTAACAAGGAGTAGCACAAATGAGATTAGCTTCAAACTTAATGTTAAAACTGGAAGCCAAAATGCAAACAAGATGAAGGAACTTTGCTACCTTGGTAGCAAACACACTATGGGTGAAGCAAGGAGAACATAAAAAGCAGACTAACACAGACAGAGAGGGCATTCCTGGCCAAACAAAGTCTACCAGTATCAAAGATTGGCCTTAGTTTGAGAAGGAAATTTTGATAATGTATGTCTGGAGCACAGCTTTCTATAAAAGGGAATCATGAATTGTCGGAACATTGGAAACAGGAGTCAAAGCATTTGAGATGTAGTGTTATAGAAAGGTGTTGAAAATTAGGTACACTAATAAGCTGAGACTCTCTGCAGATTTGGCAAGTGGAGTAAAATTTAAGAAATATTGACAAGAACAAGGAGTGGGACAATAGAATATGTGTTAAGACATCAAGGCATAACTTCCATGGCACTTAAGGAATCTGTAGAGGATAAAACCTATATAGTACAGACAAATTTTGATTTCAC
This sequence comes from Schistocerca gregaria, assembly GCF_023897955.1. Lineage (NCBI taxonomy): Eukaryota > Metazoa > Arthropoda > Insecta > Orthoptera > Acrididae > Schistocerca > Schistocerca gregaria. The sequence continues at coordinate 618,149 of NW_026062020.1, read as the reverse complement.
CTGGGCAAATTTGCTTCATAAGTGATTATAATGGTATTCAACACAAAAAATATTACCGTTTAAAATATCCCAATTCAGACAGAATTGGACCATATAAAAGCACCTAAACATCAAATTAAAAATGGTGGTCATTTGTCAGAATTGTTTTATTTGTACTAAAAGGTTAAATGTTTTACAATGCATCATTTTAATGGATGCAATATTTAAATATCATTTCATTTTTTCTGCTGGACAATACTGTAGTATTTGAAAAAATTTTGAAGATGTTCAATAGGCACTCACTCTAGCACAGAAGGCCATAATTGCAGCCAGTAAACTCCAGGGAAGTGATGTTGTCATAAGTGCTGGAAAGAGTGTACATGTGTCATGTCAAAAACACATGCTGATAAGAAAAGCATTGCTATATGGAGTAAACAACAATCAACAAGCAATACATGCATGTGAAAGAGAAGTGTCCATTTAGCTGAAAGACTATTTTGTGCCCCAACTGACTGCTTGTTTTGTGGAACTATTGTGGATGTTTCTTCAAAATACAAACTGAAATTGGATCAAGTTAAAGTATGAACATCCATATTTTCTGAAACCATCAAAAAATGCTATAAGAAACACTGTGATGCCTGGCCTTACGTAGTAAAGGGACACATAGAATGTTTTCTTTCAAACTTATTTGCTGTCAACTGCATCTACCACCACACATGCTGTGCACCTGTTGGCTACATTATTTAAAGTAGTCAGTGTTGAACTTCGCCCCCCATTTTTCAGCCATTGTAGCAATGCAGTACCCCGACACCGAGGACAATCAATGAAGAAATAAAGCAGCCGAATGTCACATATGGTGCCTTCGTGGGTGAGGACTATTTTATGTGGGCACAATAAACTAGGACTCATGAACTTTGAACATTGAACTCAAGAGCGGTTTACAGTGCAGTGATTTAAAGGAGTTGCAACTACCAATCAGTGCTTGGGTTTTATGGCTTCAGTAGGACAGCAGCCAATCAGTGAGCCAGTTCTATGGAAGCAGCTATTGAATACAGGCGCAGCCAATCAGCACAACCAACTGGGATAAACAAGATGCCTTTCCGAGAAAATTACAACTCGGAGCAGCTGTGCAGACGATGAATCGAGATGACAATCACAGCAGCAGCAGACAAGTAAATAAGAATAAGGTAATTTCATAGCAAAAGCCTTTTCATATTAAGCGATACATAATGAGTGGCCTTAACGAACAAGACAGTGTGATGGGAGACAAGGCACAACAGGGGCGAGGTTCAGTTGACAATAGTGGTTATAAATTAGACATGAATGTAACTTTGAATGATGGGGATGAAAGTCCTATTGTAAATGAGATGATAAAAGCATCATCTACTTTGTATGATGATTTGAGCAAAATGGATGAAAACAATACTGAAGTGGATGATATCATTAAGGTTAAGGGGGAGGTATCCAGTAGCGAATGTCTGCAAGGGCAACAGGTTATGGCAGATGGAAAATTGTAAGTGATGTTAAGGCAAATTATGAATAGTATGTGTACAAAAGAAGACATTAGTAGAGTGGAAAATAGTATGAAACAAGACATTAGTAGGGTCGAAAATAGTATGAAAGGAGACATTAATAGAGTGGAGAAGAAAGCTGATAGCATTAGAACTGGCATGGTTAGCTTAAAGGATGAACTGAAGAAATAAATTAAAAAGGGGATTCAGGAAGTCAGCTCTAATCATTCAGAATTAAATAACAAGGTTGGGGAAGTAGCTAAAGATTGTGATGATAAGATAAAGGAAGTAGCATATAACACTAATGGGAAATTAACATTAATGAGAAGTAAATATGTAGAAGAGAGAAAGAAGTTTTGTGAAGACTATAGTAGGATGGTGGAAGCTTCTGAAAAACAGTGTAAAGGAAAAATGGAGGAGTTTCAAAATCAAAAGCATAGAGTGTATAACATCCCAAACAGTCCTTCATTTGTTAGTTGTAAGAAATGTAATGATTTTGAAACATGAGGGGAAGTGCATACACTGGATTTCATAAGGGAATTTAATGATTTGCCTGAAATGTGGAATGACAAAGAGAAAATGTCATTTGTGAGAGGCTTTTTGAAAGGGGATGCTTATGGATGGGCAGCTCAGGTAGCTGATAGCTGTACTTCATGACAAAGCTTTGAGGAAGCATTTTTAGATGAATATTGGTCCAAAGAGAAGCAGCTGAGAATTTTGAGTGAATTTTGAGGAGAAGACAGATTTGACTCTAATTTGGAGAAAGAGCTAGGTAGTGAATCAATAATTGTGTTTTAGAAGCTAAGTTGCCTCAGAAAGTTAGAGAATTACTTGTACCTTCCTCTAGGGGTAATATTAGTGATTCCTTGAACTATGTTGATAAAGTGGAGAGGGTGAAGCCCTCAGTGGAAGACTGTAGGAGGAATTTTGATGACAAATATCATTCAGGGAGAGAATTGCAGGTAAATAGGATGAACAGGACTAATTAGAGTAGAAATTCAAGGAATGTTTGGGTGGAGATAGTCAGCCTGGGCACAGAAATGGTAGGAGAAATTCAAGTAACAGAGATGGAGGAGATGATTTTAATTCTGTATCAAACCATTTAAACTAGATAACACTCCAGTTTTGACTCACACTAGAGCAGGTAGTGATGAAAAGCCATGTGTATATAAGTGTACTGTAATTACAGGTAAGGGTAATGTAAATGACAGTAGTAAGACAAGTGTAATGCCTAATTCTAGTGAGATGTTGAATGATGGTGGGGGTAGCAATGTTTTTCCCTTAAAAGGAGAGGATGAACTTGCTATAATGTGCATTGAACGAGAAGCAAAACCTACAAGCAAATAGGGTGTTCAACATTCTGTGTTGTATTCATTATGTAGTGATAATACTTACCCCAGCTGTCTGTCTCAATTTTCATTTTTCCTGAAGCAGTCAAACTCTTCTCCTACAGCTATCTGTAGTTTATAAGTGAATCAGAAGCAACCTTACACTTTCATGTGATTTTGTACAGTAGGATACGTTAGTATAGGGATATGTTAGAAAACGTTTCTTTAGTGTTTTATAATATTGTGTTAGTTATAAGTAATGTAATCATAGGAGGATGGAAGAAAGTAAATTGGTACCACAGTTAAAGAACTTCTGTCAGACAAATAGGTAAGGTAAACAGAAAGTGAAAGGTGTCAGCATTACGTAGAGAGAAGGTGCAGATTATCTGAAACTGTAACTAACATCTGAAGTAATCAGCTCATGGGTTTGCCTTAGCATAAGGATCTGTTACTTGGAGCTGGCAGGGGTGACTGAGCGGTTCTAGGTGTTACAGTCTGGAACTGCATGACCGCTACGGTCACAGGTTCGAATCCTGCCTCTGGCATGGATGTGTGTGATGTCCTTAGCTTAGTTAGGTTTAAGTAGTTCTAAGTTCTAGGGGACTTATGACCTCAGCTGTTGAGTCCCACAGTGCTCAGAGTCATTTGAACAATTTTTTTTGTTACTTGGAGTGTTTTTCAGTAGATTCAATTTTTGATTAGATAAGCAGGGAAGTTGTTTATTTATTACATAATGAAGCAATAATGAAACAATAAAACAATGAATAATGTTAGAGTCTTAATGTTGGGGAGACTGTCTTTGCAGTAGGAGTATTTTTTGAGAATGCCCTCCACTAACTAACGAGGTAGAAAATGTAAGTATAGTAATGGATCTGACAGACAAGACTGAGTAATGAAAAAGATAACTGTGTACCAAAAAATGTCATGTAACTGTATTGGTGACCTAGTTTTGAACTAGGTAACATTGGGTATGTGTGTATTGTGCAATTCATGACACTGCAGCTGGAAATGAGAGCTTACAATAAAGGGCAATATTTTAGTGTGTTACAAGTCATATAATGCTGCATTATCAGATCTATAAGTTATCTGTAAACTTCTATTTGTATTTTGAGGAATTATGAGCTTAAAGTGGTAATACTGGAACATAGAAAACTGGTTTTGCTGATTAACTGATAGCTGTGGTGCTAGACTGATGTGAATATTTTGGAAGGTCAACTACTTGGTAATATTTTGTGATTTCATGAAGGTTTAATTTTCTTTTTGATTAAGAATGGTGCTCAGAATTTGAGTGGAGAACTGGGGCAATGATTTAGTGTGACTTCCATCCCCTTCATTTTGATTTGAGTAGTTATTAAGTTATGTGATGGAGACTCTATTCTTTTTTTCATAACATAATGATTAGTAAATCTATGCTACTGCACATCTGGAGCTGTTGCTATTTTGCAAATGGGAAAGAGACAGAAATCTTTCAAGGTTAACCATTTGCAGACATTTATCACTTAGAGTAATGTTTTGTAGTGAAATGTGCACTTGATTTTAAAATTTTACTAGTCCACACTTTTCATACTATAGTCAATTTTTGTACTAATTATTGTGATGTTATAAGGGCTATGTAATGTATTTATTTCTGAACTAATGACCATTATTTACCATTAGCATTAAACATTTTTTCATTATATTTAGAAGTACTAAAGTAGGATATTTTGACTAATTTTTTCATGTACTGTGGCAGAGGAGAATGACCTCCAAGGGAGCTGATAGCAGTGCATTTATTTGCTAACTGCTACTTGGACCTGTTGAAGGCATGGACAACTTGGTGAGAAAATGTGTTAAAGCTCATTAAAAGAGTGAATGTACTGGTGAAAAATATTTAACATTGAGCAAGTGATATTTTCTGCCTGAAAAGTGAACTGCAGTGTGCAGTGTGATCTAGAGTTTTGCAACCCATGAGGATTTATTCTTTTAATCAAGACAGGACTTGTATAAAGTGATATGGATATTAGAATGTTATCTTTGTTTATCCAAAAAGGATATCACTTATGATGAAGAAGCCCAATTTTTATTAAAAGTATAACTTGTGGATATTTTGTGCAAATGTACAATACACTGTATGTAAATATTTTGTATGGTGATTTTCCATATGGCCATTTGATATAAGTATAAATTTGAAAAAATATATGTACTGTAGTTTTGATAAGATTTCTTATGTAATATTTTTTGTGTGTAGATTGTCAGCCCAATTTCTGGGGCCACTTCTGGTCATTGAATTGCCCAGTTAGCTATTTGCAACATCCACCTGACCAAGCTAATGAGGGGGTGATGTGACGAAGCAAGCTGTGATATTTTTACTTCCCCTGGTTTTGCCGTATGCCTCCTTAAAATTCATTTTTTTCATGTCTGCCTAATTACCATTAACATACATGAGTATAATCTGCATTTCCATAAAAGAGAAAGGTTGGACTCATTTTTAAACAATATAACACCAGATCTAATTTTGTGCTTAGTTTTATGTATGTAATTGACTTTCTAATTTATTTTGACTACTCCTAGTTAGTATCTTTTGTTATAGGGTGAAATCAGTAATTGTCTCGTAACTCAAATTCTATTGTGGACTTATAAACAAGTATAAATTCTGTACTAATTATAAATATTTGTAGGAACAACTAATAGGATTTTCAAAATATTAATCTGGCTCTATTGGAAAACATTGTTGCAAAGCCAACCCTTAATTAATTCCAAAGGAATTACCAGTTTTGTCAAAAGTATTGTGTGTGTAACTATATCTGTTAATTTCATCATTTAAACAAATAATTCGGCGTAACCCCTGTAGTAGAAGAAACTGTTAAAAGGAACGAATTTTTATATGTATCAGTTAATTTAATGAGTTAAGTTTTAATTGTAATTTCTGTAAAATAAACATCAAACAATGTGTAATTTAATTGTGATACATAAGGGCCCCATTTTTGCTCCTGAGACAGTCAGTCCAGGGCCAAGTTTCAGACAATTAACTCGTATTGGTTAGATCAACAATGATGCATCCACTTAACTGTGAAATAAGTGTAATATGCCGTTTGCTGAAACAGTGAAAGTGTGTTCAAAATGTACCATATTATGCAGCATGGATTGTGTAGTTAGGTTTTTACTGCTCATAGATGTACAACAGTAAACTATTGTAGCAGTATGTTGATGTTTGCTTGGAACCAATTAATGAGACTTATCAAAAGTTAAAAAGTAGTACACAGGCCATATAACTGTGTATCATTTAGGGGTTGTGAACAGTGAAAGTAAAGAACTGTGAAACATAAATGTGCACCTGTCTGCTACATCATTTAAAGCAGTCAGTGTTGAACTTCAACACCCCATTTTTGAGCCAGTTTAGTGTCACAGTACATTGACACCAAGGACAATCAAAAATGAAATAAAGCAGGCAAATGTCACAAGATGTTATTAAAAATGATCCATTGTTCTTGCAAGACAAAATACAGAACAGTGCAGTGTGGATGTAAGCAGAATGAGCTGTCTTGTCCAGCCTCCTGAGGAGAGTACCAGATCAGTGGATATGAGAATGATATTGTGATTCAAAACAATTACTGTGATTCAGATACCACTTATTTAATTCTTAAGGAACATGTTCATATTCTTCTACTATGAAATAAACAACATTTATACTTTTCACCAAAAAATTAAAATTATTTCTTTGTTATTTGAATATAATTTATTTGTTGTTTAAAAATGTGCACTGATATTCAAAGGGTTCCTTTGTTACCCTAAATATTAGAAAATTTCTTTAAACTTAGTAATCAATAGTTCAAAAAACCAAGTTTTTATTTAAATTTTTCAGTACTTTTGGGTGGTACAATTTTTTCTGATTTTGGATATGTTATAAAGCAACAGTAGTTCAGTTGAATGCCATTTCAAACACTTGTAAAGCAATTTTGCACGGGTTGTTGGCTAATATTCTTAATTTGATCTAACTAATAAGGAAAGACAGAGATAGGAATGTGTTCAGAAAACAATTGAGGATTTTGGGTGTAAGTGCTACTCTGAAATAAGAAGGTGGAAATAGGAGATTAATATATGGTATTCCTTATCAAATTATGCAGAAGAGTGAAGAAAAATAAATAAACAAATAAACTGATAACAAATTCAAAGATTATTATTAGTTTTCTCTCTCCCTCTCTGGGAAACCAGTCAACTGGCTCCTAGCAATCAAATCATCCATACATCACACATATCTTCTTTTGTAGCAAAATGTCCAACAACACTGAGCTGAGTAGCACAGTAGTTAGCACACTGAACTCGCGTTCGGAGGATTGCAGTTCAAACCTGCAGTTGGTCATCCTGATATAGGTTTCCATGATTTCCCTAAGTTGCTTAAGGCAAATATCAGGATGGTTCTTTCAAAAGGGCATGGCCACTTTTCTTCTCCATCCTTCTCTAATCCGAGCTAGTGTTCTGTCTCTAATAACCTTGTTCCTGACAAGACATTAACACTAATCTGATCCTCCTCTTCCTGTCAAACAGGTACAACACATTAATCTCAGTTTCACTTTCCGTATACACAGTCCACACATTTTGTTTTTCCAGTTCACTTAATATATAAACACATTTTTACTTATAATCCAAAGAGAGTGTTGTGTAAAAAATCTTTTCCTACAGGGGCTGTCATATGTGGCAAACCTTTACTAGTAAACAGGTAACATTAAGAGAGTACATTATTAAAACCTTTTAGAAGTTCCGCAGTACTTTCAACTTTCATTTTTGGAAAAAAAAGACAGTTACTGAGAAGCTCAAGTCGTAAAGCAAAGTCATAGTTAGTAACACACATACAAAGCTGAAGTGAGGGGTAAAGAACTTTGCTCAGTTACAGAAAAAAACACAACATATTCTCTCACTTAAGTAGTTACAGTCAAAAGTATAGTGAGACATTTAGAAAAGGTAAATGCAAAGCAAAAACGCTGACAAATTACATGATTTTCTCAAGCCCAGGAGGATAAATAGTTTGGGAAATACAGTAGTACAGAAAGGGACAAATACAATGACCCTAAAATAAAGTTATAACACTCAAGTGTAACAACATGTAATTAACTTACAACTAACAGACTGAAAATACACAAAGCAATACTTTTCAGGCATTACAAACAATTTAACAATCAATTATAAGAAAAATGTTTTTTATTCCAGTCTTTGATCACAATATCAATTCTTTAGACGATGACCAGTTTCAGTCCATAATGACCATCCTCAGATCTTTTTTACACTATGTCTTAAAGTGATAAGGCCATAATGGCATCATCATAAACTTTTGACAGTACTGGATCACTGTTTGTATACACGACCATGTCGCAGTTGGTGGAATTATAAGATAGCACAAACATCAGGACAGAGGAAATACTGGTTTTCCTCAATGTATAGTGTGAAACAACTCAAAGTAAAACCATTCACATTTCAAGTTACGCAATATTTCCAGAAGTTGATAGTATAGCAGACTGCACAACTGGACAAAGGATTATAAACATTACAAACTAATTTCCTGATGGATATTTTTTTTAATTGTCTTAATATTGCCAAAGTGACCCCTGTTCACAAGTAACAACATAGGGAAAATTTAGAAAACTGTAGACCATTTTCCAGAAAACAAAGAGTGAATAATTTGTGAGTGGTTAGTAACGTTCTTGCACAAAACACATGCAAATAAACATATTATACAACAGACCCCACTTAATCAAGTCCAATATGATTTCATCAAGAATAAATCTGCAGCCAAATTTTAATAAAAGTCTGAAACATTTTTTTTAAATCATAACTTCCACTCAGTAACTGAGTTTTAGATAATATTATATGTACATAGCTTTATACAAGAAAGTACAAGATCTGCTAAAGCAAGTAAGGCAAACTCTCTTGTAGATACAGTCAACATTTATTTATTGCAATTTGATTGTTAATATTTATAATTTTTGTGACTTTAAGTGTGCATGCCTGTGTGTGTGTCTGTGGTGTGTGGTGTGTGTGTGTGTGTGTGTGTGTGTGTGTGTGTGTGTGTGTGTGTGTGTGTGTGTGTGGTTGTGTGTGGACACGCACACATTGATGCATTCCTACACTTCATTTACAAATGAGGTACCCCATAAATGAAAAATTTTAGATGAATAAATAAATTAAATGATGTTAAGTTGTGCAACTTTTCTTGTCAGCCATCATGCTCAACAAAGGTGTGCTTACACATCATTCACACATTCACAAATCAATTGGTGCTCGACCACCATTGGCAGCCCAAGATATAACAATGGCAACAAGTTGGCAAGGTATGATGTGGCAAAGTCAGTGGACCATTTTTGACAGTGGCAGGTGTTAGTATCCAGTGGGAGGTGCCGTTCGACAACTTTTGGCCACCTGATATGTGGTAATGGTGACAGGCCAGAAAGGAACAATGTAATGAAGGTGATGGACCAGTGGTGTTGGCAGCTATTATCAGCAGGTCGATGAGAGGCAGTGCTGTGACAGCAGTGTGGGACTTACAGTGAGAAATTTAACTTACACAAGAATAGTTGATTTTGACCCATCAACAGTGCTGTCACTATCTTGCTCTCTTCTCCCTTTAATCAGTTTTGTACAGTATAATGTGTCAATAACCGTTTTCTGCTTTACTGTGGATAGTTGCAGGTTTTACAATACGAATATATAGTTATCTAGTGCTGATCCACAGGTATTTCCCTTCTGGAGGCACCAGCTCCATGCTAAGCTGCAATCCTATTGATAGCAGCACAGTGAATGCAGATTATTTCTTCATCCACAGTCATGTGATCACACGTGCATATCCATCCACCTGCCTATACAGGATGTGGCATGTCAGCCAGCAGGCACATGGGTCCACTCTGGACAATTTTGCTAGCTGCATCCCAAACTCTTACCAGCCACTGATGCTTTATGATGTTAACACTGGCTCAGAGGCTTCACTCTCATGTCAGATGCCAGTCATGCTAACACTGCAGCATCTCACTGGGCAACAGCAACATTCTTGCAACAGCATCAGCACTGGGCACAAACTGTATCCATGCCACAGCATCCTGTGGAGTGCCAGAAGTGCTCACGCCATAGCTTTGCCAGGAACTTGGTGCTTGCAAGGCTCCTACAAGCGCTGTTAGGACTGGCTGGTTGACACCCTACCTAACAGATCTGAAGGAGTGTTCTCTACTGTAGTTCCAGATGTCACATATTTTAACCTTGTCTTGGTTGTCCAATAAACCATTACTGACATCTACCTGGGACACTGTGTTTATGTCATGTGCCCTTGCCACCATGCAAGGGCCCAAAAGTTGCTAACATAGCTGTCCTATCAATGTTCCCCAGTGTCTATGTCTGGCATCATCGCTTCCAAATGCTGTCACCAACTGCGACCAGGCCATGGACCTTCCACTTCAGCTCACTGGCACCTCCCATTGATAACCCATCAGTCAACTGTAACCTGGCCAAGTCTGTCAGTGGTAGCGTCCACAGCAGTCACTATCAGTCAACCTTGCCTCCTGATGGCTGCTGATGCCTTACCGATATCTCACTGGCACGTCTGCTTCCAGTCGAGCTCGTCAGCATCCCAATCTATGTCTGACTGGCTGTTGTCATCCAGCCAGATCGAGCTTACAGTGCCTCAATACCTCTCATTTTTTCTGAAGGCCCAGGAATCCAGTTTCGCCCTTCTGATGCTCTTCCACTTCATCTCCAGTGCTTCCCTGCACAAAACTCATTATCTGTCGTATCAGGTGCATTGTATTTTTCCTGCTGACGCCGATCTTCTGGGTTCCTGGGCAATGGGATGTCCTCCTTCCATGGTGTTCATTCTTCTGGTTGCTCCTTCATGTTGCACCTCAGGTGAAATCTTTCTCTTTTCCGCTGCTATGGGCTTCTGTCTCTGCCATTTCCTTTTCATGTGTTTCTTTGTGCTCCCTGCTTTCTGGATGGCCATCGCATTTGGGTGGTCACAGTCAGTCGAGCTCCTGCCGCCAACACTCTTTCAGTTTGGTCTTTTCTCACGTGCATTTCATTGCTCACAGCTCACCCTCCATCCAGAGCCTTGTCTTCACGCTCTGAGCGTGCTCTTTCCCCTTTTAGCCTCTTTCAAATTCAAGGAGGAGCAGTAGTATACCTGGCCATATCTCCTACTCAGTACAAAAAGAAAATGTTCAAATGAGTGCGAAATCTTATGGGGCTTAACTGCTAAGGTCATCAGTCCTTAGCCTTACACACTACTTAACCTAAATTATCCTAAGGACAAACACACACACCCATGCCCGAGGGAGGACTCGAACCTCTGCCGGGGCCAACCACACAGTCCCTGACTGCAGCGCCCTACACTGCTCGGCTACTCAGTACACCCACTGACACTACACTCACGTCCTGTGGGTTGTCTAGTTGCTGCGCAACAGACATTTCTGTTCTGAACATGCTAGGTCTCCGCAATGCTGCACACACCCTGCTGATAGCAGCACTATGTTCACAAATCATTTTTTCATGCACGATCGTATGATCATACGTGCATATCCTTCCACCTGCCTACAGAGCACATGGTATGATGGCCAACAGGCATGCGCCTTCTCCTCTGGTTAGTTATAACAGCCGCGTCTGTGGCCTATCAACTGAGCCAACTCGCACACCATTCTGGACTTAATGCCAGCTGCATTCCATGGCCAATCTCTCACAGCCACATTGCGCCTCAGTGTCCATTGGCATCATTGTATCCTGGGGACCACCACCACCGGTTGAGCCCCTCCTCCGATGAGCCTCAAGCACCTGCTGATGTTGAAGCTGCCTAATCAGCTGCACAGACACTGCCGCTGATGAAATGGAATGAAATGATCGTGTGGCATTGTGGCTAGGAGGCCTCACCTGAAGAAGTTCAGCTGCCGAGTTGCAAGCCTTTTTTCAGGTGACGTCACATTGAGCGACTTTCATGGCAGTGATGATGGAATGAAGATGACACCCAGTCTACGATCAGAGAAAATCTATAACCCGGCTAGAAATTGAACTTGAGGCTGCAGCTAAGCAGGCGGACACTACCGCTAATGCCAGGAACCAACAGAGACAACATTGCAGTGTCTCACTGGGTGCCAGCTGTGTCCTCACTGCAGCATTTCACCTGGCACCAGCCACACTCCCATTGCAGCATCATCGCTGCCCACGCCAAAATATCATGCTGGATGCCAGCTGTGACTGTATCACAGCACTGCCATTTGACGGCCACATATGCGCCACATCGCCAACGCCATTAGGTCTGAACATACCAGGTCTCCACAATGCTGCACACACCCCACTGATAGCAGCACTATGAGTCTAAGTGCATATCCTTCCACCTGCCTACAGAGCACATGGTATCATCATGCCTGCCAGATAGGGAGGAGCATTCTGTGCTCTATTTCCAGATGTCATATACTAGCTTTTGCTATAAACCATTATGGATTTCTGTCAGGAAACGACTGTTTATTTTATGTGCCCTTGTGGCTGCGCAGGGGCACAAAATTTTTTATTAAAGCAGTCATGACCTATTTCCATTGCGTAACACGTAGCATGCTAGCTTGTAATATGAAAAGGTGAGCCAGACTAACCAGGCCCACATCGATCCACATGGCAGTTTAACGAATGAGGCTGATGCACTGGTCAGCCTGAATGTGACTTAGGTGATGCCCCAGGTTCGTTAGGCAAATGCGCTGGACTTCGATTTCCGACTCAGAAAATACAATACAGAAACAGTTAAATACACTGCACATCACAATTAATGGATCACATTTTCTAAACCCTGCAACTGTCTTCCAATGGGGATCATAAGTTTGAAATTTGATTCAAAGGTGCCTACGACCTTCCTCTGTAATGATGCAAAAACCTGGCGTCCTGCGAAGTCACACACGGCTTCGGTGACGCTTCAGACTGCAAGGCGTCAACACATGCGGAGAACCGCCCCGAGCTCATAACTTCAAGTGAGACGTAAGGACATTTAAAGCTGTCACATTTGCACCAAAATTCATCAGAGTCTTGCCCAACGCCATCGTGGACATGTCACGCGATGGGAAGGCCGTCACACCCCCATTAGCCATATTTCACCCTTTCTTATGACGCCTCTGTGGTGAAGGTCATAACTGTAACACCCAGCGTTTAAATCACACTGTTTTGTTGTGGGTGGCCGAGGAAAATATTTCAGAGACGCAGAGACGTCTCGACACCAAAAGTCCGTAGGAGATGACAAAAGGGACGTCAATGAAACAACCACTTCCCTTGGGACGTTGATTCCCACATATATCGCGTTCGAAAATTACATTTCGCAGTGCGATGAGCTACCTTTGACCCTGCTGACACCACCCAGACGACTGTGTTTACGATTCAATTCGTCTCTAAGGTCACCTTTGGTCTACAACCACACTAAACGTGATCGCATCCGTTTGGAGTAGACTGTGATCGTAATTTTTACCCTGGTGTGAAGAGTAGAGCCATTAGGTAACGTTTACGACAATTCGACAAAATTTGAACGTCATCCAAAGCAGCGAAGTGTGTTTATGCGTTTTCGGCCTTCCTGTTTTGCAGTCTTCTGTGGTGTGGTCACTGGGGAGAAAGCGGGAGGTTGCGACGTTGACACATGCGCGAGTAAAACTTCAAACAGTCCCTCAACAACCACCCAATCCTTCAACATCATTGCTGGCACCTGCACAACTCTGTTGAGCATGTTAAAAATGTACCTGTACAAAGACAGGCCATCCGATGATATCTAAGTGCCGGCAGTATAGGCAATTCTTTCGGCACACATTCCATTCATATACTGCCAGCAAACGCTAGTGCATCGGAATAGCGTTACTTAGTTGCTTTGTTTCGATGGACAAGGAAATAAATTTCAGGAGAAATAAAGGTACATATTCTGATTTCAACGATTTATTTTATTTTTAAAATGAATATTCAGTAACAGGTGGCACTACTTCTAGCAGTAAAAACAGTATAGCCTCAGCGGATCACAAAATCAATATAGTCCTGAGGGATGTTGGTCCCCCCCCCCCCGCCCAAAAAAAAAATGGTTCAAATGGCTCTGAGCACTATGGGACTTAACTACTGTGGTCATCAGTCCCCTAGAACTTAGAACTAATTAAACCTAACTAACCTAAGGACATCACACACATCCATGCCTGAGGCAGGATTCGAACCTGCGACCGTAGCAGTCGCGCGGTTCCGGACTGCGCGCCTAGAACCGCTAGACCACAGGGGCCGGCTGTTGGTCCCCACCTATACCTATGTGGGGATACATGTACCTTAACCTTTATCTCATGTAATCCCATTCTAGTGTGAACTGTTGACAGGCCTCTGAATCACCATGATAACCCCTGCACTCGGGTGATCTTCGATGACCCAGGCAGTGTGAGGCCGAGTGTAGCCATACAGCAATGTAAAGTGGAGCCCAAAGGGTGGACCCTCCAGAATGATTTGCGGCTCCACTACATCATTGCAGTAGTGGTGCACATTGAAAGTTGGAAGTGACAAGTCGACGAGGAGCGTTTTTCTGTTGAGTCTAATTACTCCCCAAACTGTGACCGATCTGCCCCAAAATGCAGTCTGAGGGAAAACGGCATCCGGTATGATTCTTCGCTCCTCATCGTGACGCCAGACACTGGTGCTGCCGTCATGACTTTCCACTGAGAAGCGTGACTCATTCATGAAGAACACCTGACGCCAACGTTCCGCACCCCACTGCACGTGCTGTGTGGCAAACTCCAACTTGGCAACAGGATGTGCACGTGTAAAGATGGACACCCTCATTGACATGTGTGGATGAATGTGCATGTCTCGCGGCTGTAGCCAGACTGTGCCTACACTACTCGACCAGAAGCAGCAGCATGGCGATTGGCTAGAGTCTGTGCTGTTGCTCGTCAGTAGCGAATTGGATGCCATGCAAGCGCTATCCTTCTGCACTGTAATGCAACGGCGAGCATCCTGACGGGACGTGACGTCGCGTAGTCTACCGATGCAGTTGCAGCATCCTAAATACCACACTCTATGACACGCCAAATACGTCCGCAATGTACTGTTGTGCCTGCCATCTCGAGACAGAACAACAGCGGATGACAGCTGTCTTCATAAATATTTCTGTAAAACAAAATAGACATTCCGAGTCCTCTACGCTGAGTGAAAGGAACACGCCGTTATTCTAAGATTCCTTACTATACACTGACAACGATGACGACAGTACGCGAAAGAAGCACACTGCACTGTGTGAGAGCAGTCTACAGACTGATCTGCTTGTCCATCAAATTAAAATGGTTGAGTTGCGTTACCCCTCTGCACTAGATATTGCTGACTGCATACCTCCGGCGTTTAGGTATCACCCTGAACGGCCATTCTCTGTACGGGTAGCTTTTTAATGTGACCAACAAAGTTGCGCAGGTAGCACCAAGGATATTGGCGAACGAACTGTGAGGGACCGTTTGCTGTTTTATTCATGCAAGTGTAAATGTCCTCCCCCCCCCCCCTCCCCTTCCCCTGTTATGAAGCCACAGGAGAGTGCAAAACATGAGAGCTGAAAAAGCATGAACTCACTTTGCTGCTTCGGATCGCGTTCAGATTTAGTCGAATCGTCGTAAACGGTCCCTAGTGATTCCACCCTGTACACCAGGGTAAAAATTGCGATCACATTGCCCTCCGAAGCGATGCGATCACGTTCATTGCGGTCCTCAGAGAAGGGTGGTTGAATCCTCTGGTTGCTGTCAGTAGCATCAAAGGTTGCCAAGAACGTCGTTCTGTAGCTTATCGCACAGCGAACTGTCATTTTCTAACGTGAAATGCGTGAGAATCAACGCCCCAAGGGATGGGTGGTTTCATTGACACTGTTTATGCTTTCTCCTAAGGGGTTTTCGTGTCTGTTTTGAACGGCGGCGTCTCTGAATTTTTTTTTCCTCTCCCGGCCACAAGAAAACCGTCTTCTGATCTCCATCACAGAGGCACCATAAGAAGGGCTGAATATGGTTCAGAGGGGTGTGACGACCTTCCCATGGTGTGGCATGTGCACAATGGCGTTGAGCAGAATAGTGGTGAAATTTGAGGCCAATACCATATCATTAATCCATCTTACACCTCACACGAACTTCTGAGTTATGGACTTCTGTTCGCATGTATCGACACCTTGGTGCTTGAATCGCCGCCGATTCCTAGGATGACTTCACAGGGCGCCACTCTTTTGCACCATTGGCGAAGAAAGTTGTAGGCACCGAACCAAACTTCAAACTTGTGCGTCGCAATGGGAGACAAATTTGGAGTTTCGAAAACGTGATCCTTTAATTGTGTTGCGCAATGTACGATCGCACACAGAGCGAAGTTTACACAATTCGCAAACAAGTGGTGCACACTATTTCCTTCCCTTAGGTTAACTGACAACTGCGGTGACAGGAATGGCATCTGGCACCAACATTTAATCAAATAAGTGTGCCACATCTTGAGTACGGTAGATACAGTTCTAGACGAGATAATGCGAAGGAGAAGAATTACAGAATTCGGAATTGTCAGTGCACCATTTAAAAATATTCAGAACGAACTCTCATAATGCACTGACAATCAGTACTTTGTCAAACAAGTACGTGTGCCTTCGCTAAGGTCTAGACGCAGACTGACTACAGTTTCGGATGCAATAAGGAATGTGAATATTGGTGCATCACAGGTCATACTTGACGTAATTCCTTTTATTTATATGTATGTATTTGATTTATCTTAAGCCAAATATACTTCGAGAAATATATCAATTGAAATGAAATTCGACAGTAGGTTTTCGGAGGATTCCAGATGTAAGCAATATACACTGTACGAAGAAAAAGTGAAGCTCCTAAAGCTCCTAGACGTGGAGAAGAAAACTTGGCAGAATGAGCCCTTTTATTAGTATGTTGTTGTATCTCGTAATTCAGCTTGCAAGTGCCATCGTTTTCTTTCCTAAAGCATGATGGCCCACAATTGTGTTAATTGGTCCTTGATGTCTTGGGTACTGGCACTGGGACGGAGTTGACGTCCGAGTTGGTCCCATACGTTCTATCAATGACGTTTGTGGGGATCTTGCTGGCCACAGAAGTACCTCAACATCCCACAGACAGTTCATAAACACGTGCCATATGTGGACGAACATTGTTATGATGAAAAGTGACACCACAATTCCGTCGCGTGAGAGGTAACACATGAGCACATAGGATATCCATGATGTATCGTTGTACTTCCAGAGTTCCCTCATTATCACCCATGATCTGAAGTCATACTCGCTGGCTCCACACACCACGACGCCAGGAATAACACTGTTGTGCCTATCCAAAACGTTGTAAATGTGAGACCTCTCCCCAGGTCGCCGTCATACTCGCCGACGATGGTCATCCGGGATCGCGCAGAGCCGCAATTCGTTGCTGCACACAATGCGATGCCATTCATCAGTAATCCATGCTTCCTTGTCGTGGCACAAATCCAAAAGCTGTTGATTATGTTGTGATGTTAATGGCAGCTTATGCGTGGGACAGTAATTACCTACTCCGGCTGCCATTTGTCTCTGACCAATAGTACAGGGTGACAGAATGCTGCAGGAGGTCCATTACCTGCTCTCGCATGGAAGGTGCAGCCATTAAGAGTTTACGTTGTGTTTGGCGGCCAGACGTGGTCAACTTGAATCTTGACAAGTATGCCTGCTCTCACTTTCCGATGCGGTCCAACATGAGGCACTTCTGCATCTGAATGCCCCTACAAATCCGGATATTCCACGATTCGACTATCAGGTCAAATGGAGACTTACAATTAGGCCTCTTTCAGTCTCTGTCGGGTGCTGATAACTTTACCTCAAACATGCACATGGCGTATCTCTGTCCTACATGCTGATGATTCGTAATCTGACGCCCTTCGTGACCTTTATATACCCACCCTGGCCTAGTAACAAAATAAACAGGAACAATACAAATGCAGAATGAGATTTTCACTCTGCAGCGGAGTGTGCGCTGATATGAAACTTCCTGGCAGATTAACTGTGTGCCGGACCGAGACTCGAACTCGGGACCTTTGCCTCTCCCGGGCAAGTGCTTTACCAACTGTTGGTAGAGCACTTGCCCGCGAAAGTCTCGAGTTCGAGTCTCGGTCCGGCACACACTTTTAATCTGCCAGGAAGTTTCAATACAAATGCAGTCTGGTGGGCGTTCTACATGTCGTAAAGAATTGTAACTCTATTAATTTACATACCCAGCAATGATGTGTACATGTACGAAGTTACATCGACGTCCGACTGTGTCTTCTAGGTGCTTCGCCCTTTTTGACAAGCAGTTTGGTTGAACAAGGTGAATGTTATTATCATCTTCGT